>NC_045563.1:44776106-45126106 GCF_009819795.1 Aythya fuligula | reverse complement strand
CAATAACACATGACCAACACAGAATTTCCCAGGCTTTCATTTAATAAATTTTAAAGGGATCAAGCTAATCAAAAATTAGCAATGCTGGTGCAACTATTTACTAGATGAGCAGAAGCTATTCTATTTATTCTACTGTATAAATTTAGAACACTAAAACAAACAAACAAAAAACTTTTCTCATTTGGCTACTGTTTGAATTGCTTAAAGAAATGTAGTTTTCTGTGAAGTTCCTGGCTTTTTTTTTTTTATTATTATTATTACTTTTATTTAGGTAATGGTACAGTGGGAAATTAAGGTAGAACCTACAGAATCAGTGCAAGTTTTGATTTACACTATTTTTTAAGGAAACAGAGCACAAAGCAATCCTTTAAGCATCTACTAACCTGAAGTTAATTTGCATTGAAAAACAGGTAGAGCATAGTAGTTGAGGTTTACGCTTCGTAAAAGAAAAAGAAATACATGGCTGTTGCAAGGCATTCTTAACCTCTAGTGATTTATTGGCCCTCAGCCAAGTTATCAGGGGAATCTAATTCTTCTTTATTATTCAAATAAACCACATTTGGCACCATGGTTCTTTTTCAGAATAGCTTCACAAATAGACTGAGTACTGTCATTTATTTGACCTTGTACTTGTGTGCCGTGGCTATAATTTTATTTCCCATTTCATAGAACAAATGCACAGAAACCCAAAATAAGAAGATAGGTTGTGCTATTAATAACACAGTACACACATTAAATACCTGTTGGCTTTGCCTGCTTTGTTTTAAAAAAGCACAAAATCTCAACAATTTATTGTTACTGTTTTTTCTTCACCTCTATCATCTCTTATTATGTCTGCAGCTGCACTGCTCTTTTTAGTGAGCTTTCTTTTCAACAGGCCAATTTAAAAACCTGGTCTGTGTTCTGTACAAGCAGGAGCAAAGGTAGGAAATATTTTACTTTAAGGTGTGGACTTCATAGAAGAGGAAATATGCATAACACCCTTGTTGATTTCAAATGTTGGTGAGAGATGATTAAGAATTTGTTTCCTGAAAATAAAAGTATCCTAGCTAGTTTATCAGTCCATAATATTTTCTATAGACTCTGGAACCCCATACATCTGTTAATTTTATCCTCTATTCTAGATGAAATTTTCTCCTCATTTTTTACTGCTTGTATCAGCATATTTTTGTACAAAGTCTCAAATGCAGAGACTTTGTAAAAGAACTGAAATTAGGTAGGTACTCATATCAACTTCCAAGTGCCCGAAGGAGTCGCTTGAATGCCTCATCCCATTTCTTAAAGAAACCTGGAGCTGGGTGTTCAAACAATGGCTGTTACCTTCACATAAAAAAATTAACTGCTAACTTGAAAATGTCAGAAAGCAGATGAAGACAAAACATCACTACAGAGGTGCAGTGTAAGAAACTGTATTGGCACAATGGTAAACTACACGGTCACAAGTCACATTGCCCAGAAAAGAAATCCTTGTTGCAGTGCATGGTTCATTCATGCCTGGGTTTTCCAGCGAACACTGCAGATCCTTAAACTACTTAATACTGGAAAGTACATTGGAGTATTCTGGCTTGCCCCAAGTATAATTCATCTGTTGGCAATTTATACAGACTGGAATATATAACTGGGATATTTTGCCCCCCCCCCCCCCCCCCCCCCCCCCCCCCCCCCCCCCCCCCCCCCACCCCCCCCCCCCCCCCCCCCCCCCCCCCCCCCACCCCCCCCCCCCCCCCCCCCCCCCCCCCCCCCCCCCCCCCCCCCCCCCCCCCACCCCCCCCCCCACCCCCCCCCCCCCCCCCCCCCCCCCCCCACCCCCCCACCCCCCCACCCCCCCCCCCCCCCCCTCCCCCCCCCCCCCCCCCCCCCCCCCCCCCCGTCTGTTTCTTTATTCTCTTCCTTCTCTCAGTCCTCATTTTCAGTTAACATGTATCTTTCTCTCTACTTCAAAACGTGTCTGTGTCCTCTGAAAAAGTTCTGATTGCAGTCCCACAAAGAAATTCTCTGAAAAAAAAAAAAATCCATGTCTGCCAAACTAACTTAAAATTCTTGGTTAGCTTTAGCTGGGAGATAAAATGTTCAAAACATATGCATCTATGGGTCTCTACATGCAAGGTACATCCATTGTAATGTCAGAAGAATGTTTATTGTTATTTTTGTTTACTCTTTGATTTCTTTACTATTAGCCTTACAGCTATCTTACAATATCAGCATCCATTTGTTTTCTACCACTGGCTTTCAATGTTCAGAAAAGAGAAAAATTGGGTTCAGTGAAAAACTCTTTATACCTGCACAGATTGGGTACATTGCCTATTTTCCTTTAGCTAAGAAACATTAGATATTTTCCTTGTAAGCATTAAACATATTACAAATTATTTCCATGAATACTAGTTTAAAAAGAAGGAAAAAAAATAATAAAAAGGATTAAGCCTCTAACAAGGCATTTGACTAGAAGTAAAACTCTGAAGTTAGGACTTCAGAATGATGATTCACACCTTCAGCAATGCAAAATTGTCTGGAGGTTCCATACAAATATAGGGGGGCAGGGGCTTGTATCAAGATCAGGACCTGTCAATATTTATGTGCTGTGCAAGAAATGAAATACCACATGTATTATGTAGCACCTTTCCAGAAATTCAGAATTAAGACTGTTGTAATGGACATTTCAAAGTACCATCTGAGGAATGCTTTTAAGGATATTCTTGCCTTCCCCTCCCCCCCAACCCCCCCAAGAAAAATCACTTTGAATAGCGATTTAGAGTCAAGTAGCTACAGCATTCCTTTCATCATTGCTGGAGACCTAGTTATACAACAGTATACCAACCAAACAATACATAAAAAATATAAATATAATAGGTCTGAGAAATACAAAGTATTGCCATAAAGACAGAAGAGAAAAGCAATGAAAACTACAGATATTTTAGTGGGTCTCAGCAGATAGAACCTGTTATTGTATTAAAATCCACAGTCCTGATTGTGATTTATTTTTTTGTTTGTAGTTTTTCCATCAATACCCTCAGCAGTGAATGCAAGGAAACACTTGCACTGATATATCAAATACTCTAACATGCAAAGAAAATTTCTTAATTTATCTGAACCCTTGCTTGAAATGTATATGGGGATCAAGATGAAGTGTAAAGCCTCACCAACATGATATAAGTTCAGAGTAAGGAAAGATTTACCGAGTCCTATAGTTAAAAAGGCACTGGCAGAAAATGCTTTTAACAAGAGACTAGCATAGGGTTAAAGCCAAATTTTTCTTGAACAGATGATATTTCAGATGGCCACACTATTCCAGATGCATCAATTTCCTTGAAAATCCAATCCATATATGTGCATATGCTGTGCTGGCAGGAGGACTGACTGAAATGGCCAAAACCCAAGAGCTAATATTCTTTTGGCCAGAATAATGCAATTATTATTTTCCTAGCTATCAGTCTAAGCATACAGAGCCATCTGTTATGCAAAGCAAACATACACATCTCAATTACAGAAAATGCAGTTGCCTTGACAGAATTTGGATTACACCACTAACCAGGGCTGTAAAATTTGTTTTAAGCTAGTGTATAATGGATGCCTTTCAGGAGTTTCCTAATTAGCATTTACCTGCTTAAACTAATTATCCATCCTTCTTCTTTACTGGCTTATTAAACTTTGTTGGATACTATGCATAAAACAGATTAATATGAGCATAAGACAATAATAAACATTAAAGTTCTGATTCTTTACTGTATTAGCAACATGGTAGCACACTGATTTCAAAATCTGAGATTCCTGATACCAACTCCCAAACAGATTAAGGCAGGGATTAAAGTCTATTACAAAACGAGGGGCTTTAATGAGAGACAAGAATACGGATATGAGTTTAAAACAGATCTGTTTCCATTTCTATTATTTGGCTTGCTAAAGCCAGCACAAAATAACAATTACTGAACTTATTTTAGCCAATTGCTCACACTTTTTTTGAGGAATTAATGAACCTCTATTCTGATTCTCACAAGATAATATTTAAAATTAGTCCTTTTCTTCAACAAAAGTTAAAATTTCTCATTTTGTTATTGTTGAAGCACAGCAAAACTAATAGTTAGCAGTGATAATAGTTGCCTTGTCATAGCAGTATGGGTACCAATTTAAAGGAGCTGAAATAAATATTATATCATATTTTTTCTCCTCTGGGTATCTGCAATAGAAGTAGATATCTTACCCTGAAAATCATCATGCAAAATGTTTCTGCTGCATTTCTAAGCCCAAGTAGAGAGAAGCTATTCTGCCTAAAGATGTGTGATGCAGCAGGTTTAGGAATAAGCATCAACAAGCAAATTTCCCTCTGTTTTTGTCTCGTCTTTTAATCTTTGAAAAGCAGTTGTCAACAATAACAAAAGAAAAACAACTACTATACATATATATATATATATATATATATATATATATATATATATATATATATTTTATATTAGTGAACATTTGAGGAAGCGGCAAAATATGTCCTTGTTCGAACCCTCCCTGCAAGACATTTTAATGGTCTCTTTCAGCATTTCTTGACTCCAAATGACTCCCTGTCATTGTGTCAGCTCCCTGGATAATGCAGGGTACTCCATAAACATCCAGTAATAGGACACAAGGGAAGTACTATTAGCGTGTCCCTTTCCTATCAGGTACAGAGGTTTAAAGTTCAAAACAACCGAGAAAAGAACTTCATTTGTTCTCAATAAATAATAATGACCCTTCATGGCAAAAAGTTTTCAGGCACAAGTTTATCTTATTTGAATGTCCAATGCTGGTAGACGAGTTTTTCAATTACATCTCAGAATGAACCAGATGCAATTTGAAAAAAAACTAATTCAATAATCCATGCAAAATACAGAAACCAGGCTATTTTTTCTCTTAGAATGATAAATAGAAGAACACATCACACACAAGTATACTTTAGAATTGAAAGCATGTACTTACTTGGGACAGGCCTAAATAGATGGAGACAGTTTCTGAAATGTACAAAAATTTTCCTTCTTGATTTAGTGCAAATACAAATCCATCCAGGGACTGCAGAGGAAGAAAAGAAAAGTGAATAGATAATTAAAATTCCAAGTTCTAGACATAAATGGATACAAACAAAGGCATCACAGAAAAAAATTGTGCAAAATATTCAGATTTCTGTGGTTTTGATTTGAATCATTAAGATAATTCCTTTACAAAATTTACATATTAAAAATCAACATATGATTATACTCCAAAGTTCAAGGACTTACTGTCATGCTTACATCTGCCATATACTATACAAAATTATCTCATTTGCATATAGAAGGAATATGGAAAAATAAAGTGTTCTTCTATTTTATTTTATTTTTTAACAGGAAGAAATAAATAAGAGAAACAAACAACCTTCCAATCAAACAGTATGTACGAAGATCCCCCCAGACTCTGCAGAATCAAAGCAGAGAATTTTCACTTACAAAAACTGAAAAAGATAAAATAAAATTCTATCATAATTCAAATCACTATGGACCTCAATAATTTGTTAATTAATTGAGGATTACATACACATACACACACACAATTTTCCTTTTGTGAGGCAACAAACAAAGCCAATCAGCAGATTACTGTCAAATATGTTTACAGCTTAGGTCTACAGAAATGTTATGAATTTCATCTCTTTGGTGTAAAACTCTAGATCAGATTTTATTTTGACAGGTTCAGGTCTTTGCATACAGTTTCCATTGCAACTGCAAAAATCCAAATATGACTGCACAGATTAATGCATACCTTTTGAAACATGACTGCAGTTAATAAACAAAGGACTATATTCTAAACTGACATGTGGAGTAAATCACTGCACATCAAGATGAAATATACCTCTAGGAACATAAGCAATCTTCAGTAGGAAGAAACTGTGTTTTATATAGTATATGTTTTATGCTTTTTATGAGTCTGATTATTAGCAAAAAAAGAAAATGTATTTACTATTGAAAAAGTAAAATCACAAAATCATAGAAACTGCAAATGCTAAAATAACTCAGGGAATAAGAAACTCCCCAGACGTTAAGATGAGCAAGAAACAATCCCAAAAAGTCCCATTCAAAACATTGTTTTGACATAAAGGTAAAGCAAAAATATAACTGTACCATTTGAGAGACCAACATGATTTTGGAGGAAAAAAAAAAAAAGGTACACAAATTTGAAGAAAAATGTGACAACGAAGTCATGTAATTTTTTTGTTCCTTTTCACATACAGAACAGTGATTTTTTAGGCTTTTTAATTTTATTGATTTTTCTGCTCCTTGATTAATTTCTAACACATTGCTAGTCAGAAATTGTCTTTGGGAAGTGTTCTCCCCTTTCTGATATAGTAGGTGCTGAAATTAGTTCAAATGTGTTTTCTAAAAAGAATATACCACATATTGGAATACAAACTCTTGCTGCGTTAAAAAAAGACTAATTTATATTTATGAATTAATAAAAATGTAAATCTGCATAGATTTCCTTCACATTTATATTATGCAAGCCATTTATGGCCTCTTGTAATCATCATCATTTCTTTTCAATGATTAACATTAGTTCCTTGAATTTTAACATCAATAACAGGTGGAAAATTTGGAACAGTGAAGTTCAAACTTAGATCTATACAAGGACAATCAAAACCTTTGATCTCCCCAGCTATGTATCATTTCTTCCGCTGCTACCCACTTTCCCTGTCACAGAAAGACCAGAAGAGTAAATCTTTAAGGGTCTTGGTTTAAGTTTTCCTGATACTCTGTCCCATGTTCCTCTGAGGAAATTGGTTTAATTCTCTGTTAGAAGACTGTCACACTGATTCCCTGGCCACCTATATATGTCCTTACTAGAACGCCATTCTCCAAGAGCAACAATAAATTGCCATACTGAATCAGACTAATGGCCTATCAGCAGTGGCTGGTCTTCCTGGATCTGTCAGTGTGTAACTAGGTGATTGAAAATAGGGATTTGAAATACCAATACTGGCAACGTAGGTAATGACAAGCCTACCAGAAGTTTCTATCTAACCTCAGGTTGTTACACATTGGCATGGCCATGACAGGTGATATTCCCTGTAATTACTTTTATAAGTAATGTGCTGAAGACTGTTTTTTGGAATCACATTATCTTGTTGGTTCATTAATATACCGAAGAAAGAAATGTTATCAATTTTTGTGTATCATATAAAAACAATTTTCCTCGTCTCTCTCTCTTTTTTTTTTTTTTTTAAATATATTCAGGCTTTTAGTTTGCGTGGTCCCCTCGCTCTTTTACTGGAAAAAGGGTCCACACAGTTTCAGCACATTTATGATCTGTTCTGTTTAGTACACTATATCACTGTGTAATTATCTGGCATAGAGTTTTGTGAGAACAGCAAAAAATAATTCTCCAAGTCATTAATGGCTGTCATGCTTCTTTTTTCAGTAAGCACCATTTTATTTAGAAACTCAGTCTTCCTAATGAAACAAGTTGGTATAAAGCTTTTAACACTGACTAGGCATAATTGTTTTCCTCACTGTTGTCTTGGAACTGTCTAAAACCAGTTTTGCTGGAAACAATATAAATAAATTAATCTCAGGTCTACACGAGCAAAAAGAAATTACAACTTTCATAGTTTAAATTTGCAGTCACCAGCAACTGGGAAGAGTCCTGAAGTCAGAAATGTTAAGCAACATCATTCCCTTCTTATTTTTCCATTTCATCTACTCCAAATCTTTCCTTCCATTAAACAGTTTTAATTCTTTATCCTGTTCATCTGCTTCCTTCTGGGAGACTATTCCTTACTCACCTCCTAGTTTCACAAGCGAGGTACAAAGAAGGCATCACTGATAGATTGGCAGGGAGAGTGAGCATACCCGTTACTCCTTTGGCTTCATGCATGACTAGTCATTTCCCACATCACAAAATCACTTCATTAAGCCAACTGAGGCTTACTATGTGGTGGTCATGCCTTCTTTCTCCATTTCCTTTCCTTGCTCCCTGAAGTTATGTTTCAGTACAAATACTGACATAATTCAGCACTTTGTTCAATAGAGACAATTTGACAGATTATTTAATTATATTTTGAAAAAGCCACTGATTGATAGCTAATGGAACAGCTAACTACTTCCATGCCCCAAATGCAAAGACATTAGAAGAACGAAGCTCAAGTGCTCATACAAAAGAAAAATGAACATAAAAAATGGGGAAGGAATGGCCACTGTCCAATACAAGGCAGTTCCTCCCGCCAGTATGAAAGGGCTGAGATGGACCACTTTTGTGACAATGTTGTTGTTCCTTATACAGGTCAAACAGTAGTTCTGAAGGACTGTCTCATTCGTTATTCATAGGTATTATTTATGAATATTTATTATTTAAGTAATGCGTGTTGAAATTTTTCAATTTTTCATAAAGCGTATGTCCTTTGTGCATGCCAAGAGAGCACCAGACTTCAGAGAAAGGTGGCAGACAACATAACAAAGGTTATATTATATACTGAAAAAGAGTATATGATATCATTGTACACTACTTATTTACAAACAATTTTGTTTTAATGAAAAATCTTTGGAAGCATTATTCATACTACATTGTATAGCTACGAAAACAATAAATGTGAGAAGTGTACCAGGTTTAGTCAGCTTTTAAGCCCCTCTTTTAAACTGAGCACCATAGTGTCATTTCCTGCTGGAATTTCTGAACAGTTTTACTGTTCTGTTCCACAGCTCTGAAGTTATGATCAACTATAGAAATGGTTGAATAGAAATAAGTCCTGAAAAGGCAACCAGTATTCATTACATAGCTGGTTTTCATTGGAAGAGCATATCAAGGTATAGCATTTTCTGTTAGGAAAGTATAATTGGATTCATTTTTTTTTTTTTTTTTTTTTTTTTTAAATGAGGTTGATTTTCATAAACTTAGTGCTATCCCATATAGTGTGATACCTTAAAAATGGTAAGGGTGACCCCACCTGTCAATTTTAAGCACAATTAAATTTAAGGAAGACTGGCAACTTCTTCTTTAAACCTACTCTTACTGGTTATATGCAAATCGTGATTAAAGCTGAAGCTCCCCAGTACTTCTGATTTCAGAAAACCATTATATATTGTGCTGTTTCAATCACCACAGGTTACTTTTAATTTATTTTTTATTTTTTTTAAACTGCCCCACTGTTTTCAACAGGCGCCAATTAAGATTCTGGGGTCAAAGGGTTAATTACTTCTTCTTACCCACTATGTAGAATTTTCTGATTATTAACCAAGGTTGGATTAAGATGAAAAAGAACCGACACAAATGTTAATGCTCGCCCCTCCTTGAGAAGATTTATCATAATACCATGCTGAAACCTATATGCTTTCTTTCAAAGCTGGTAGAGAATGAAATCTTAGAGGAAACACTAAAATAAATGCTTTAAAGACATACAACTATCTGATTTATTGAGCTGGTTTTCTTATTTCTGAAAACTGTTCTAAACTAGAGAGACAGGACTGATATAAGATTTCCTTTGTCACATACCAGCAATTAAATGTGGTAGACATGAAGGAAGTGAGACTCAAATGTAAAAGTCACTACCTACAGCATCTCCGAATAATAATGCCAATAATTATAATTTATGTCCTCTGACATCAGAGTAATATGAAAATGTAAAACACTGGATTTTAACCCAAAATACTAAGTGTCTCTTACAGTAGTTGTAGAATAGTGAGGTTATTTCCTTTCAGGATATGAAACCCACTGTACCACTTTGACCGAATATGTGCTAATGTATAATGCATTGCACTAAATGAATTTATATTTGTCAGAGGAATTTTGTCCCTGCTATTTTTGCATATTCCCACTACAGACAAATTTAATTCACTGGGGTCTTACTACAGTGTCCTTCTGGAGAATATCCTCATATTTCATACTATCCATGAAGTCCCTAATTCCTTTTAGTGTATTCCAACACTGCAAAAAACCCTGTTACACTGACCTAAACTCCAGTTAGAGTGAAGAATTACCAGTAGGCTAGGTTATTTTAATGACAGATTATTTTAAACTAAGCCTTCACCATCTGTTCCACCCCCTAATTATGAATGCAAAAAGAACATATTTCACAATTACATCAGTAAAAAGTAAGATATACATGATTTAAATGCATGCATGTGTTCTTTGTCCAATGCAGCATGCATCTGTGATGTTTTTCTCATAGCTCAGGCTCTGATAGGGGCTGAGGTAGGGAGTACTCCCCCTGATAAAATAGATTAATTGATATACTAAACTTTTTCCTGGCAAACAGATCATCTTAATTAGAATTTTTCACTGTTATGACATAATGATACTATAACTGGAGCTAGGCATTAATTTGAGGACAAAGCCTGTCACCAATTAAACATACAACGTTCAATAACAGCAAAAATATTTTACTGTTTCTTAAATGAGAGGCAGTATAAGATGCAACTGACACTTATTAAAGCAAATAGTCCCTCTCTTGCAATAAACATATCATTACATAATGTATTTATTGTGTTATAGCATGGCTTAAGGTCAACAACAAAACCATAAGTTTCATTTTAAAATGGCAGCCATTCTTGGGCAGGGGTCTCAAATGAAATGGATGGTACAAACAGCAGCTAACAGAAATCGGATTCAATGCTTCAATGCCCATCCAGTGTGCTCTCACTATTAAGACATCAGAGTAATAGCCTCCAGCAACACCAACATACAAAAGCATAGGTATTTAGGCAGAAAATCTGACCTTGGGCTTTCACAAATAAGTACTGTGAGACAACTAGAGTATTATTCTTGGAAATGCAATTTTACATGTGATGTACTTGATACACCAATAAAAATGAATGATTGAAGTTTGATCATCTACTGACTTACAAAAATTTCTAAAAGCTTTATTCCTCCTCTTTAGTCTTATTAATACCTTGCAAAGAACAACAAGAACAAAGCCTGAACAAAATAAAAAGACATAGGGCTTACTGCAGTGTTCTTCGGGCTACAAGCTTTTTACTATACTGTAAGAATCCCAACAAATAGAAAATTCTGTTTTCAACTCTCATACCACTGCCATTTTTTAATTACAGTCCACCATAATGGTCCTATGGTTATATGACCATAGACTCCTTGAGAATCAATGACACATATTTGGCAAGAAAGCAATGTTTATTTGGCAAGAAAACAACTGCAGGAAAAAAAAGATGATGCAAAAGTATGAGCTTAAAGGATGTGGTTGGAATGACTGTGATGCCAGCTTCCTAATTGGTCATCTTTGTGCTCTTTGCTCATGTGGGTAGGATGCAATTTATGACAACAAGGAAGCGCCAAAAATAAACGTGTCAATAATAAGATCTGTTTTAGAGATCGAAGCCAAGAAACAAAGGAGTAAAGTTCCTGATTCCCTTGATGTATCTTTCACGAGACTTTCAGAATAACTGTGTTTATGTAACCAAAGCAGAAAAAAAAATGGTAGGTGCAGATTTACTACTTTATTAAAATAAAAAAAGAGATTCTGTTCCAGATCAGAATGACTGCAAATGGAAAGTATACAGGAGAAAAGTTTAGAGGCAAGAATAATGTTTGAAAGCTGGCAGCTAGGTTCTTAAGGTATACTCACAGGTGTATTCCCTGATAATAGATTGACAAATATCAGAGATGAGCCTGAGAATCACAGGAAGATTACAAATCTCAAAGTTATGCTATTTAAAGGAAAAAAAAAAAAAAAAAAAAAAAAAAAAGATCAGGAGTTTGACAATTTTTATATGCAAAAGCAATAAATGACTTTAAGGGATCTCTACCTTGTTGACAGTAATTTATTTATTTTTTCTATAAGGGCACTCTATATTGCTGCAAAGTCCCAAGCCATCCCGACTGTACAGACGAAACTGCACCATGAGAGCTATTAGACTTGCTGAAAAGTTGGTATAACAGTAGGGGGAAAAAATATCCTTAGGTTATACTGTAACACTATTACCAGAAAGAAATAGAGAGGCTCACTAATGTGAAAATAATAATAATAATAATAATAATAATAATAATAATAATAATAATAATAATAAAATCAACTCCAGGACAGAGAGCTTGGATTTATTCACCTAATTTATCAGAGGATAAATTTTTTGGCCAAACTTTTCATATAACATGCAGAGAACTATATCAAAGCCAAAATGCAGATAAGAACAACAAAATTAAGTGAAATAACAGAAGCCAGATGATCTTTAATTATCTCCTTGAAATTTTTTGGTCAAGTAGTTGCACTGTTTTGCTACATCCTCTATGTCTCTGCTCATTATTATGCTTCTATTTGATTAATAGATCTAAATTACTGGGATAAACTGCTGAAATTCTTCGTGCAAGTTTTCATGTAGAGACACTGATGTACTATGAGAGAACTAAACAATTCGTAGGAAGTGGTTCAATGCCTTACACAGTAGAGTGCTGGCATAGCTGAAGTCAGTCGGTGAAGTAGGTAATTTTACCTTACATGCTAGGCTTCCATGGCATTAAGATTTTAACAGTCTGATGATCTGCTACAATTCTTGAATCTGCTTGAATTGTTTTTCACCCCAGTGATGGGGAGTAGGCAACCTCTCTTGAGTAAAATATTTTAGAAGGTGAGTAGTACCCACTAGCAAGAGATAGGAAGTAGGAGTTTACTCTCTTTGCTTCTTTTGGAACAGGTGGGAGACCATAAGTAATCTTTTACATGCAACGAAAATAATTTTAAAGAAATTTTATTGCAAGAAGATGTTCGATAAACTGTGCATTCCCTCAGCAGTTTCCAGCCTGTGGTTTACAATCTGACTGATTTCAACCTGAATTTTTCAATCTGAAAACTGAACTACTTAACAGTCTGAATAATCTGTGCTATTCAGTCTGAGCAATTTCAGCCTGAGCTGTTTGAAGAGATCTGTGAAAGGCAACTAAGAAAAGTAAGCTTAATACGTACAGAATTAATTCTCCACACAGCATTTAAACCACCAGTGGACAATTGTTGGGATCTACTAGTACAAAATAAAAAGACAAAAAACTGCTGTTCTCATTGGCAAATGCTACTGTTCATTTTCCATTCTTTTGCATAAATGATTCATTACTGAACAAAAATACTGATTTATGTTAGTATATGCTATACTAACCACTGTTAAACACATCTGAAGTTAATATCTTACTAGGCAGAATATTTATCTTCTCTTTGCTATTCTCTTTTCTGATAGAAGGGATATATATATATATTAGTGTAAAGAAAAGGAAGAAAAAGGACTCCTGAGGGAGGAATTCAAAACTGTTACACTTAATTAAAATTCAATTTTGTGGGAGTTGTATATTAAAGCATTGACCTTTCATCTTCATGATGCCAGTTCCCGATGAGCTCCTACCCTTCAATTATATAGGATTCACAGTTTTGCTTCCAGACTGTTTGGACAGTAGACTGTAGTGCCAATAACTGCATACCATCTAATACAATCAACTGTACTATTTGGGATAAGAGTTTTAATACACAGATTATGTTATATATCTCTTACCCTGAGAATGTGATTGTTTCAGGTCAGAGTTAAATGTACATCTGGCTGTGGACTGGTTTTGCTTTGAATGCATAGAATCTGAATATCAAGTTGTTTACTTCCTTTGTTGGTGCAAGTATTACAATCATATATGCACTTGTGCACCAAGAGGTGCTGCCCTGAGGACTCGATATTGTAAACACTTGCATATTTACCACCACGAGTGCCAAAATCAAAAGAGTGAACTGACTCAGTAAATGGTGATATTATAAATGGTGGGTCTTGGTAGGATGAGGACTAAAACCCCAGATCTGCATCTCAGACTGATCACAGGGCAAGAGACTGTGGGAATCTAAACTGAATGGAATGTAGTGCTGATATAAGTGCCTATACAAGCACAACTGACTGTGGGAGCTGCAAGTATTATTATGATGACATTGTTTCCAAAGTAACAAGTTTAAAGCCCTTTTGTGTTATGTATGAGTATTTCATCTTAGGTAAGGTCCATTCCAGGTCACTCATATTCACTACATACCTGCCTGTTTGATAAGCTTTTCTTTTAATCTACACAATCGGATACTATATGAAAGTTAACAGATAAAGCTATCCAAGTGTTTATTGCCTAAAAAAGTAGGTGGAAAAACAGAAATTATAGGGAAGAATTTGTGATATAGTTAATTGTACTCTTAAAATAACACCTGCACTCGGTGCTCAGATGCTCTGGTGATTGATCCTGACAATTGGCTTACTAGAAATAGCCCTCCAGCCCAGAATTGAGTACATGTGTTCTCACTTGCATCACACAGTTTCATATACATGTATATGAAGCAGCAGAGAGACTGTGTTCAGGGAAAAACAGGATGAGGGGCTTATGTTTAGCATCTTTAATCTATTAGAGGGCAATACAGATAACCAAAATAGATTTGAATGAGAAATTGAGTCCTTTACCTAGCCTATCATACTGATTTATACTCTTCTTGAAATAAGAACATGTTGAGAATACTTTATAGACTTTAGAATACTTTATAGACAATGGAATATAGAAATAATAAGATCTCAGGATATTAAGAACAAATACAAAGTCCATTCAATCCAGCACCATTTCTAACTAACCCCTTAAAGATACATGGAAAAATAAATAAAACTCTGTGTCCTTATCTTCAGCCTCTTATCCTCTGTTGTAATACAAAGAAGTCAGAACCTGGTCCTAATCAGCTGAGAATTCCTCCAGCTGTCATTAATCCTAGTAACAGTGCAGGAGATCCATTTTCTATACCGATTCTTTCCTCCACTTATGGGACTGTGTAGCAGTTCCATAGATGTCCACTTTGAAGACTTCTAGGATCCATCTACTGCTGGACTAAGTTAACATAGCCGTTTGCTGAGTCAAGACCAGCACAGAAATCCCTCCAGGACTGTTACTATTGATTCTATAATCCTGCAACCCTCAAAATAAAAGGAATCTGGACTGCCATGAACAAAACCTTCCAGTTACTAAAACTGAGATTTAGATAGACATGAAAAAATAAACCTATATCCCTATGAAGTCTGGCTGGTGAAGTGGTTCTTCCAACTTTGACATAGTTTCCTCTGCCCTACATGTCTGTCTGACTTTCTACTAACAGCATTCTAATCCATGGATAGTTTTTGCTAGATTTCACAGTAGGCAGAAGTCTTGGCAAAATTCCTCCAGGTTCATTGAAAACAGACTGATAATGCAGAAAAGACTCTCCAGTAGCCTTTGCAGCAGTAAAAGCTGGACTATGAGTTCCTATAGTATTAGATACCACATAATTTACATAGCAGAGAGACCTTAAAACAGCCTGAGCATTGAGAAAGCCTCAGCCAACTTACACTGCCTTAGACACAAAAGTCCATAGAAGACAAAATGGAAGTCTACTGAAAATTCTCTTGTGCTATTCTGATATCCACGGAAGAGCTGGTTTCCATTTACTCAACTGTGGAGTTAAGAGCAAGGAACATAGGAGTACAGCAAATATGTGGAACTAACAGAAAAACAATTTCTTGAAACCAGTTAGAGACTTCATTAATAATAGAAGTATTTCAGAAACTGTCCATCTGCATTCTACACAGTAAAGTCAATATGTCTATGCTGGATTGCAGTATTTCCTTCAAGTGTTTTGAGGTTAGACTGTATCACTCCAGAAGTGTATTTCATACAAAAGTGGGAAGGTGCCTGTGTAGGTAAAGATAAGTATGGATTTTGCTGTTTACCAGTTCATTGCATAAATTCAAGCATATCAATGGCACAGAACAGCTCTTTCAGTGAAGAAGGTTTACATTCTTTTATAAATACAAGTTAATATATTGTAGCGGCACCTCTGACTGCTGTGATAATTAAGGGTCTGTTTGTATTTCCATAATAAAACTCTGTTTTCTAGGGTGGGGAGGGGTGACTGGGTTTGTCCATATACCACCATCAAAAGCCAGAAATACAAGGTTTCAACCAAGATCTTTTCTCTCCTTAGAAAGGCAGTTTCACAGTAACCATGTGAAAAAATTCCCCCATATTTTTACCACATGGTTTTAGAGCACAGCCCTAAAGTGTCATGATGTGCCCTTAAGGGGGTCCCTGGACCAGCTGCAGCTTAAAGTAACAATAACCTGCTCATCACAGGGTGCTCAAAATTTCCTTGACACTGCAGAGTACAGGAGCTGTCTGTTTTGCCAATAATCCACTCACCACATTACCTAAAGAGCCCCAAATAAGTCTTGACAACACCATCCCTATGCTATTTATTGCACGTGTCAACAATCCATATGTTGTATCCCTTGTCCTGAGTAGGAACTGACATGATTGCTCCGCACTGTTACTATTGGTTTCACTCCAATCTGTAACAAACCTGAAGGTTAAAGTTTGTCCCTAAGACAACAGTGGTAAAATTGTCTTCAGCTATGGAACTGATGAAAGAAAACTCCTCTACTCTTGCCAAATGTTAGCATCAATTTCTTTTTATTCAGAACCACCCAAAGTAAACTAAGGAAACACTTCTAATTTCTTCTAATTATGTTTTAAACACACAGTGCAAGTATAACATCCTAGCTTTCCCTGCTGCCACTGTGATATTTTTCTTCTTTCTGCTCCATTAAAACATCACATATATCTGCTATTGTCTCCTGCCTTAAGCAATGTATTTCTTTAGACCGTAAGCAATACCTTACATGTTTGTTTGGTTCTCTAAATCTCACACAGTTGTCTTCAGTTATCTTGGCATTGTTACTGTGCAGTGTTAAATTCCTGTTTGTGCTTCCTGAAGGTCCTGTAATGTTGCATTTTGACTACATCTCTTCTCCCCTCATGCAGTTTAATTTCAAATCCTATTTGTGGATTATTAGTGTGGGAACTTCTTGTACAAGTTAACTTCAACATTTTTGAAAAACAAACAAAAAATCCACAGAATTTCCTCAAAATTTGTTACCCCTCTCAGTAGCTTTTTTTTTTTTTTTTTTTTTTTCCTTCTTCTGTCTATTTGCCTTTCCTCTCAAATCACTGGAAACCTACCTTCCTACCTTAAGCCAAAATCACACAGGCAACTAAATGCTGTTAGAGCTTTTTATGCTGCCATGTGAACACCTTTCTAGTTCAGGTTCTGTTCTGTTACCTTGTCCAAATGAATATGCTGCATTACGCACAACAGAGCAAACAGCATAGATAGACTTCTGCATGTAAATTTGCCATTTTAATTGGCAGCAAAGTCTTCTAACTTAAAATAAATAAATTTAAGTGGTCATGCTTAAATGAGTTCTGACATTTATCTGCATTTCTTCAATCTGTTTTCAGTCACTATAGTGAAAAAGAAATGTTGTTTTATCAGCCCTTCCCTGATTCTGGCTTGAAACCAGATGGGAAAGTGCAGAAGCACACACACACACACACAGAATAACTGCAGCAGAAATACAACCAAATGTTTTCCACATCTGAGAGGACTGTCTGAGTTCTGAGTTAAGGGTTTGAATCTAAACAGTTTTTCAGCCTAGTACTATCCTTAGTGGGATTACAATTCAACTTCCTAGAGCAGATTTCCAATTGCACTTAAGACAAGCTGTTTCTATTCCTCAATTACGTTTTTAACAGAAGATAAACATAGAGGATCACTTAGAAATTCAAAAGACTTTTTGACCCTAAAAGATGGACATTCATGTTCATGAAACTTTAAAGTATCCTTGTTTTACAGAACATTTTATCTTGCCACATTTTCTAGCTGTACACTCTTAGAATAAAATTCTTCCTCATGAGCTACCTGTGCTGTTTCCTAATCCTGCAATGAAGCTACTATGCCCCCCACCGATATCACAAGCTATTATTAAAATCATTTATGAAAAGTCATCTATAATAATGCAAATGGAGACCTAGAATTTCCAGTTAGGAACACACAAAAAAAAAAAAAAAAAAGGATAAAAAAAAAAAAAGACAAATCCAGTTTTGGAAAACAAATAGAAAGTATGCATTTACTACAGCTATTTATTATTAGTGAGCCTACAGTAACAAGTTTAAATATCAAATTCTGTTCCCTGCCCACTCCTAAAGCTCTTACTGATGCCAAACTTCATTCTGAAGAATCTCACCTTTTTGACAGCAGAACTTAATTTACTACAAAATTACGGTTTCTTGTACTGCTCTGTAAGAGTTATTTGAAACCAAACCAAACTGAAAATCCCAATAACTGATACATTTGCTATTGCCTTTATTCCAAATAAAAGGGACTTCAGATACCTTTGTGATATGTTCGTTAAAATGGGCAGATTGATCTGTAGATAGTATACATGCCTCGAAAGTAAAATAGATTAGACAAAAACATAGAGTATGGGTTAAAATCCCTGTGGGTGTCAAATCCATTGCACACAGATTGGAAAGCATTCCTCAAGTTGCTGGAGTCATACCAAGAGATTTTTGTTATTGCTAAGAAAGAGAGACATTTAAGCTGTATAAATGTTGTACAATTAATTATTTGATTCAGAAAGCTGCAGACAAGAATGCAAATGCACAGAGAAAACAAATCACAATTTAAGATGAAAGTTTATCATGAACAAGGAATTTCTAGAGTCTAACTGCTGGTACATACAACAGGCATGTTGGATATGGAGCAAATCCATACAAATCCAGCAATATTTTGTAGTTCATATACAAATATATACTACTGTCTATGACCTACAATAATTATAGTCTATATGTCACAAGTAATAATATTTCAAAAATCACAATTACCCAACTACTTAAAAGCTGTGCCCTATCACACACTAAAATGTTACACTTTTCATACAAATGATACCACAGCATAAACTGCTCTTGCAAATATTACAGCTTTAAACAGCATTTACTATTTCTAAATGCTCGTTGAACACAGCAGGTGGCAAAATGATTTAGCATCATGAACAAATACATATGGTTGCTTGAGCCCAAATTTTAGAGTAGATAAACCTATTTTCTGGTCCTTCGTTTAATGGACTAGAAATGAACTAAAAGGCAGCTAAATCATTGTACGTATTCTGGCAACTCACTGCTTCAAGTGAACTTTCTCATATGGAGTACTGTGCTTAAAACAACATAAAAGCAAATCACAGGTCTCACATATACAATGAATGGCTCATCTGCAATATCTCCTCTTACAGTTTTCAAGCAGGATTGTGCACTGTGGAAAAAACGTGCAAAGGTAAAAGCAAGAGCACGGTGGTGTGTAGTCTAAAAATCAATAAACAGAGAGAGGACATTAACCAAGAGGCTAATAAAAAGATGCTGCCCTAGACAGTAACATAAAGAGCCCTGATATATTCTTCTCTTCAAAAACACTATTCCTTATGCCAGTTTTCCCTTAGCACTGCAGTAGTTTCTCTGTGTATATACACGTCATCTTACTTTTTTGTCTTGTTCCAATTTTATGTTTGCATTTTATTTTCTCATTTCCTTCCTGCTACTCCCCTGTTTCTCTTTACTAGTTTGATGTTTACACAGACCTTTACTAGAATTGCAGGGTTTGGAGAGATCCCATTTTTTTCTTTGTTGTAATGCCCACATTTTTTTTTCTGAGAGAAAAGATAAGTTTACCCAGAAAATAAAAAGCTAATACAACCTTTTGCTCATCAACAAAGTATGTCTTGTTGTAGCCAGGAATAAGTTAATAAAACAGGGAAAAAGCTTAGTGGCTTAAAGAAAAAAAAAAAAAAAAAAAAAAAAAAAAAAAAACCTCCTTGGGGTTATGAACGAACAATGTTGTTTTTTCTTCCCAGCGTGCAAGGATTTAATTAAGTGATAACAGTCACCTTGGGGTGGCTGCACAAGGCAATAATATCTAGGTGAAGAAAAATGCTGAAGAGAGTTGAGTACAGTCAATTTATCTTCAGAGAAGGCAATAAATGAACAAAGCATAGGTATTTGGCTGATTGTTTTGGAATGTTTCCATTACTGATAAACATCAAAATAAAAGGACAAAGATTTGGTATTTTCAGTATCTGAAATGTATTAAATACAGAAAGAAACTACGGAATAAATCAGTGTGAGGTCATATCCTAGAGTTCTAATTGCAAATGTTTTGGTAATTATTCAAGCTAAACATAGAACAAGGGAATTTTAATGTTGACACAAAGGATAGAAATACAGCTGAATTGTGTATTTATAACAAACACAAAATACAATGAATTTCATTCTGGAGAAAAAAATGGTAAAAGTAGATGCAAAAAAAAGTGACATATATTAGACAAACATATGCAACTTCATGGCCAATGACCCAAATTCAAGGACTTAAAACCATGTTTGTGGGATCTCTTTAGGAAGCAAGGGGCAAGCTCAATTGACTGTAAGCTTATGTTATGCTACCCTTGTAAGCAAAGGAAATGACTTGTAAGAAATAGCAGCATGAAGCAGAGACAATGTCTACCATGAAAAAACATTCTCCTGTACCAAAATGCTGCTAACAATTTGCATTACGTTATTTGCAATGTGGGGTTTTCAAGGAATACATGGGCTGTCCTTTGGAAGTTTAATGTGCACAAGGGGTCCTGAAAGCCATTTGCCCATTTCCCAAAACAATACTGTCTTCCAAAACTTGACACAACTTGGAGTCCAGCTACAATAGTTGTTAGTGAGTGATGTGATCAGCCAAAGTCTGAGCCAAATGGAAACAAATCATGCTTCAGATGGAAGATAGCATAAACAGCCCAAACACACCAGTAATCTTGGGAATTCATCACATTCCATTGTCCCTCTCAAGCTGGATACTCTCCATTTTCCTTTTAATTTTCATACTTTTCCTGAACGCGTCCAGAGCAGTGAGGGAATTGATAGCTATTTTCTTGAGTTTACAGCTGGGTTAAATATTCCTCACCCACACACTTTGCATGAAGAGGACGAAGCCTACAGAGAATTGTTTTTTAACTGTGTGGGCAGATATTCTTTCAAAGAGAATGAACAAGTCAATAATGAATGGCTCAGCATCCTGAGTAAACATATGAAAGGCTTGCATGTGTGTGCGAGTGTGAGGGCAAGCACATTTGTCTGTACAAATTTCTGAAAAATATGTTTTGAATTTTAAGAAAAATCTTGAAACAAGTTACTCTAAGTTTCCTCATTATGACTTCTAGTGTACGTCCAACTATTATATTGAACTAAAACACTAATTTTCAGTGCCCATCTTTTCAAGATCCCAAATAATACTTTGACGATCAATCCCATTGCAGTTACTTTCCTCCTAAAACCAATATGACCTTTAAAATATCTTTATAAACTACATACAGGCATTCATTCCTCATCTGTAGGATGATGAAGGTTTGGCACCTGTCCGTAATTTCTGTTTGGCCTTGGTAATGTGATTCCAGCAAACAGTTATCTCAGTTCCAAGTGCAACCTTACTGGTCATCTCCATCAAAACACAAGGGAAGAACGTATAAAGCTTTATCTCATTCCTCATTTTAGAGGGATTTTCTTTTTGTTAGGACTGGGATATGTGAAACTAAGACCCCTCTTTTATATGATTACATAGTACAACTTTTTTTTTTTTTTTTTTGGCATCCAACATGTGTTCTGATTCTGTATGCAAATTAACATATTAACAGCACTTGTTTGGATCTCAAGGAACAAAAAAGGGAATGAGCTTGGTTTGCCATAGAATTTGACAAACCATTACCAAACACATCTTAAAAAATAAAATTCAGCACAAAAGTATTGTTTATAAAATTGTTTAGATCCTACCACTTTGATATTTAATCTTTGATTCTGTCTGAACTGCAGGGCTGGTAAAAACAAATATAACAGATTAGTCTTACTAATTTTCTTCTTACTATTTTCTTCTAAGTCTTTTTATTTCTACAAATTATCCCTCAGAAATTCTAAGAATCTTACCTGAAAAAAACACATTGGGAGGCATTGGTCACTGTTGCCTTCTCAAGGCTCAAAGTTTAATGTCAGAGGACCAGAAGAGCCATTTTTCATTTTTTTGTTTATTGTGTGAGTTACTCTTCAAATGTTTACATGCTTTTTTTTTATTTATTTAATATATTAAATTATTATTTAATATATTTTAAATTATTATTTAATATATTTTTTATTTTTTATTTATTTTTTTAAATTTTATTTTAGTTTTATTTGTCTATAACATGGGAAAAACATGTAGACAACACCAACCCTTCTAAATTACCCTGAGATTGTTGCATTTTAGAGTCTGCAAGCATGGCATAGTCATAACTAAATATACTAAGTCGGGTTTGGGGTATTTTATCCATCATCAGAAAAAAAAAAAAAAAAGAAAAAAAAATAGAATATATGTATCTATTTAGACTGAGGCACAAACAGTTCCTGTTAACATTAATGGGAGATTTAAAACTGATGCCTGAAGGATCTTGTCAGAGTATAACCTGACGATTAGAAAAGCTGTTCACATACAGTAAGAAAATCTGCTTGGTTTCTGTCTTTAAAAACAAAGAAAAGAGAAAGTAGAATGGGTTTAAAAGGAGAAGGTAGGATTAAAAGGAGGAAAAACACTAAGTTGTATTTCCAGTTATTTTTTTTCATAGAAAGAATGTCAGCCTATCGCAGACTACTGTGTAAATAATATAGGTTTGCTCTGCAGAAAGTATTTGGTGATCCAAACAGTGCCAGAAAAATAAATATCTTCTCAAGAACAGCTTACATGGCAAAGGCACAAAAAAGGAAAAATATCAGTTCATTGATGTCTGAACTGAAGCAGAGATGAAGAAGGATTTCTTTCCCTTTGAAGGACCTTTTTTCCCAACTTTTTACATTACGAACCTATTTCTGCCAGGGATAACTTATTCTTTGCTTACAAAGACTGATACTGTCTCTGGAAGATGCTAGACCGCACCAAATGATAAATTTTCCCACAGCATCTTCCTGTAAGAGAATGCCCCTGGAGAAACCTGCAGAACATTGTCTTCTTCCCCCTGGAAATTACTTCATACTTTCTGCAGTGTTTAAAAAAAAATTGCTCAAGTATTTTAGCTGTGTGGAATCTATCCAGACTTGGCAGCCCAAGGTGCAGCTCTGAAAAAGCCTTTTGTATGCAAGTCAAGAGAAAACATTCTTAAAGGACTCTGCTCTTACAGTGGTCAACACCAGACAGCTGTCAGCAGAAAATACTAGGTCATCCAGTATGAAAATCTGCTGTCAGAACAAACCTCTTCACCGTACAAAGATCTCAAGGAATACTTCTATAAGAAGCACCTAAAAGCAATGAAGAAAGGAGAAATATGTTCCCTTGGATAAGACAAGTGCTTTCCCACATAATGTCATTTGAAGTCATTTGACACTTAATGCATATATATATCAGTGATGTGGAAATTTACTGATGAGTGTCTATGTTAGCTGAAGACATTTCAGCCACCTTACTAGGTCTCTCAAGACCCTTGTGTATGCTTAAGGATGCAGTATTTGAAAAGCTATATGACATAAAAATGTCAATGCACCTGAAGCATACACTGTTATTTAAATTTATATTTGACCAATCAGTCAAACATTTAATGTCTAATTTAGACCTTTCCAATTTATACTAGAATACCTTCCCCCACACACACTTTGCAGTTACAAAGGTCAGAAAATGTGTCTATAATTATCTATACCCACATCTGGTCCTGTTTGATATCTAGATCCTTATAGACCATACACCTGTCCAGCATTACAAAGTAAACATGACAGTAACTGCATTTATATACTTCCCTTTTTCCACCACTCACCAAGTACATCGTATTTATTATTAACATGAACTTTACATTCCACTTTGATCACAAACTTAGTGCATGCTATCTGTGGAAATTCAGCATGACTAAAATCTCATTTAGTAATAAACATTATTTCAGACTATTACATAGGTAAATAAACATACAGTAGAAATAAATAGGCTCCTGGTTTTACTCAGTTATACCTGTGGATGTCAGGAGTGACAACACTATAGTGAAATGAGTTAACCAGTGAAAAATTGGTGTGATTTGAAAAGGAATTTGTATTTAGGAGTGCCATCCCTTTATGACATTGCTGCACAATTTGTTAGTCAGCCCTTTCCAGGGTAACATAAATGACAAGGGCTACATGCTTCCCTAAAATGGATTCAGCCTACTCACCTGGATTATAATAAGAATGAAATGGGAACAGCAGACATTGGTCTTCTAATATAATGAAATAAATTTGAGGTAGTTTTGGAAGGACATTCAGTCCCTGTACAGAAGACATATATGCTATTGAGTATCTCATAACACTAGTGGGAAACTAGTGACTGTTTCTTTTCCAGTAGCCAGGCTGCAAGAATTACCAAGAAGCAGTCCTCAAGTAATCTGTCCAGAACATGAGCTGCAGGGAAGATTTTCCTTTTCTTCACCTTACTCAGTTGGTGTAGCTAATTGTCATGGTGGCCTCTATGTAAATATTAAGATTATTTATAAAAAAATATTAATCAGCATAAATGGAAATTCATTTTGGAAGAGATCACTGTAACGAATAACATAGAATAAAAGGATGTATTTTTAGTAAATTATTTCTTTAGGGAAAAGCAAACAATCAAAACAACTTTAGAGCAGCATACATTCCAATCTGCAAACAAGATTTCAAATCTGTTACTTCTACAATATCAGCTGTGTGATGACTTTTTGGAACAATTCAGTCAAATTGGTTTAGTTGTTCTCAAAAGCCATGCCATGAAAAAATGTTTTACATTGCCCATGCGAAAAAAAATAAAATCTTATGACCTTTTCTTTACACTGTTCTATTCAAATCTATTGTCATTTAACCAAGTAATGAATCTTTAAATAAAACTCCAATTTACATGTCTAACAGAAAATCACTACAGCACAGTTACCAAAATTCTTGATTCCATTGAAGCCACACAGAAGTCCTGGTATGAGTTGTTGTCACCTCACTAGAACCTGTTTTTGCAGTTTTAGTTTGCTTTGGGTCAGTGGCACATCACAACCAGAACTAAGACCTGGCACTTGCTTTCAGTGATCTGCCTGGTAGCCTGGAGGAGAAAGTTGCCTGGTCTGAATGTGAATATAAACCAGGATTTATGGGAGAAAGAGAATGAGGCAAAGAAGGGTAGACTATTTTAGGCACAGAAATAGAACTGAGATATTTTCCCATTGTGTCAAGTTTCCCTCCAAAACTTGGAATAGTGTCCATGATTCCCACTGTCTTTCTGCTATCAGCGAATTGGCAACGGATATCCACCTCTTGTGCTGAAGTACATAGAAGAAACAACCATTGCTTTTAGTTACTTTATTAGTTTAAATGGGACATGTGAATGGAATTAATCTAAAACTACATGTCTATCAATGAACTATGCTGGTTTCAGCAACACACCATCTTTCTGACTTCATTCATTAGCATGTACATCCAGAACAATGCAAAAGAAAAGCATTAAGATTGCAAAGCTGAGCACTGAAAAGCAGAAGAAAAAAATCCAGTGGCATTCCTGCTTCATTCATTGCACGTGATAGATAATGCTGCTTTAATGAACAGTTATTTGATATTTTGTTTTCTCCTCAATGTTCAATGTGTGGCCCTAGGCCTTATTTACTGCATTCTATGCAAACCATGCTCTGAACACAGAATTATAAGCTTCCTTGTGGGCTTTTCTATGATGCTCATCACTACTGCATCTGAGTGCTTCCTAAACATTAATTTATTTCCACAATAACCTTGTGAGGTTGTAGAATGAGGGAGAAGATATGGTCTCTAACAGTATCCACATCATTATTTTCACTGATCGATGTTGAATACAACAATTAGCTTTACTAGATAAAGATCCTAATTTTGTAGGTATAATTGGATACCCAAAGAAAAGAAGTACAAACCAGGGTATGTAAGACTGAAGGGCAAGTTGAGGTTTTTTAACTTCAAAACTATTAGATGTTCAGAAGTTCAACAATGATAGTAAAAATAACATAAAGGCCTTAAGGGTAAATATACACCCATGTTTTTATTTCAGCTGCCTTATTTTAGGTACCTGATTCATTCTCATTACTTGCAGCGTGACAAACATGAGAAGAAATGAAGTTCTCCCAGATCAGTGTAACTATACAGGAAGATTAAGATTTGTCTCCTTAAGGAATGGGGTTATGTTCTAGAGATGGTATACATGGTCAGAACTCATGAATTTCAGACAAAAAAGCGGAAATCAGAACCATTACAGCATGACACCATCTAGGTAGGCACCTAGCTAACGTTTCAGGCATATGAAGTTCTGATTCACTAACAAAACTTTAGATTATACTTTATACATACCATTATACACTGAATACTGAAAACAATACTTAGAGAAGCTTTGACACGTATCCTAGTTAAAAATCTGTTAACCATCTTCCTAAAATGAGACAGATATTCTTGACTGTAAAGGTGGAAAATACTCCAGATAAACCAGCTCTGGTTCATCTGGTAGAAGAAAACACTTATTTGTATTACGATTAAAGACAGAATTAAGAGGGAGAAAGTTCTTCACCATCAGGAAAAGAGAGCAAAAACACATTTCACCTGCCAAAGTAATATGTGAGTGATGATGGATTCCCTACAAGGCAAATGGTGACATAGCCTGAATACCCAAAAGGATGAGGGTCGAGCAGGAGGTCTCAGATGCAACCAGCATCTACACTATTAAGGGATTTAAAAGCAGCAGGGCGAAGTTAAAATCAATCTTCCATTTTTAGGGATCAAATGTAGATAATGGAGAGTGGGCATAAAATGGCCACGTTAGCTTAAATCCCAAAGGAAAACGTGCTGCTAAATACTTTATGAACTGCTAAAAACTGAGGAGCAATGCTGGAGACTGAGCTGAACAAGAATTATGACATGACTGGATGTGTTATTTCTTTAAGACACTGGGCAATAAATAAGAAAACAACCTGCACTAGCTATGCACTGAAAAAGAATTCGGAAATTGAAGCTTTCTGTAGAAATGAGGTGATCAAAATCAACTTTTCAGCTTTTTATCTGTTTAATCTTTGGGGTGCCAGGCAGCCACTAAGAACACACTAAGCCTTTCCGAGCTAGCCCTCTGGCACACTACATCTTTATCTTTACATTGCCTGCCATAGAAACACCAAAAGGCAGAATATGTACAGTGTATATGGACAGTGTAAGTATCAATCATAACCAATTTGAAATAATCTTTTTTTTTTAATTATTTTTATTTTACAGGAATCTAAATAGCATGTTCTGCTCAGTGGCAGAGGCAAATTTGCAAAAGTGCCTTCAATAACAATCCCTTGTTATTTCCAACATTTACTTTGCTTTTGGAAAACTGTCAGAATAGGGATATTCAGAAGCACTACCCACCCTGTTCAACCCTTTTACAACTTTATTTGGAGCTATACCTTAACACCCAGTGAAATATGAAGGATCAAATTCACTTGGGGATAGCAAGAAAGCAAATTCTTTTAAGCAGGGTTAACCTTCTGTTCCAGGATTTAAGATATCTTTTAAATATTAAGACTTCAGGGAAAATTTAGCATAGGACAGATTAACTCAAGTCTACATAATGTGACATTTCCTGCACTTCTTGCTAAGCACTTCCTGATGGCTATTTGGTGGGGAAGACACTAGTTTAGATGGAGCACAGTCTGATTCAGTATAGCAACATCTATACTATAAATAATACATTAAAAAAAAAAAAAAAAAAAAAAAAAAAAGATTTACAGAAGCACCAAAGGAAAAGGCATCACAAATCCAAATCAACTGAAAACATCATAATAAGGACGTGCTTTAAGAGTGTGCAGACTTCGTGTTGGCTTGCTGCATAGAAGAGAATTTCACCCTTAGATGGTTGGCCTTTTCACTACAATAGATTCTAATAAAACAGACAGATGCTAAAGAGTCGATGGAAGAAAAATTACTATTGCCTAACTCGCAACCTGTTCATCTGCACCCTCACTTTTATATATACCCATAATGCAGACAAACATATGAAATAAAGAGAGAAATCAAAGTCCACACATTCATATAAACTCAATGTCTTTGACAAGATTAAAAAAATAAGATATTCAAAGAATTCCTAACATTGTGCAAGTTAATAAGAATAAACAAATTCTTCTAACAGCCCAGTTTAAAGGTGCCGTGCTGCTTTATCCCTATCATTAAGACGCTTATTTTAGTGCCTTTAACTATTAAGCTCCCCCCCCCCCCCCCCAGTATCCCTATACTACCCCCCGACTCACACGCAGACATGTATATGGTATTTGGGGGAGGTTTTGCTTCTGCTGTTGCCTGCCTGGAGGGCCTTCCAATATTCTGTGGTAAACTGTTGCTAGGCTTTCCATTATCACTAATCAGCAAGATAAATGCAGTCAGAAGGATGGAACATTTCTGTAGTTAAAGCTTTTTCTTTTCAAAAACTATAGGAGTGTTTGCTACTCAAATTCTCTACAGGCTCTACAGTATTGGCATTAATTTGCTAGGATTATTACCATCTGAGCTATAATGTTTTGGCCTGGATAAACTTAATTGGTGTTTTTCTTTCCTTATTTTGCATCTTTCACAGAGAGAATGATAAATATGTAAAAACAACTCGGTTTAAGACTGTGTACTCTGTAGGGGCATGAAAGGACAGGGACAGAAGGACACTTTCATCCTGAAAGGTTCAGAGATACTGCAATTAAAGCACTTTCATGACTGGTGAAGGTGTCATTGTGTTCCTGACCCTAGACCTATTATTATTTTTGCAGTTTGTCATTTAACACCATTCTTTTAAAAAATATCAGATTAGTCTAAATATCTTTGTCCTCCAATCTGTGGCTCATGCTCTGATCCTGCCTTTTAGGCTTGCCTTTTTTTTGTACCTCTCATAGCATGTGCTAATAGGGAGAGGAATGTGATAAATGAGGTCACAAGTTCCCCTACATAAGAGGCAGAGATTTCAAAGCACTGACAAAGACAATTTAAAAATTATAGGATACATAATTTAATAATCAAAATCTCTACACTAGTTAACAATTAATTGCTCAGTATACATGATGCCTGTAGCCAGCCCATGCTCTTGAAGTCCATTATGTCACAACTTGGCCCTGAAATCCATCATGTCCTACTGAAAACAGTGGGTGCGTGGGTGCCTTTCCAATTTATAATGATGAAAGAAAACCTCTGTAATTTACTTCATTACTTCTGTATTGAAATGTTCATTAAAGAAAAAAATGGGAGGGGAAGAAAAGGACAAGATATGCTCTCTCTTTTCCCATCCATGGTCACTTCATTCCCATGCTTCCAGCTGGCCTCAGTAGCAACAACTGGTACTTTGTGACATGTTGTGACATGTGCTTGACATGACACCTACCACCCAGACATTCTGTATACAGTTTGTGTCTCCTAATATAAAATACAAGTTTTCCACATTTTCCCTGCCCTTTTTTTACCCTAAAAATTTCCAGCAATATTTTTTTTCCACAGTTTCATACTAGTTAAGCTCTCTGCATGCTATCAGAAGAGCAGAAACAGTGGTGAAAAGCCAGTTCTAGGTGCTGTGAAAGTAAAAGCACCTGCACAAGTTCTTCCACTGCTTGCAGAGACAGGTAAATAGAAGACTGGAGAGGGTGTCATGGGAAAGCTGGGAGTTCTCCTTATGCATGTAACCCTTGAAGTGGCATGACTGTCACACCTTTTTTGTGGAACAGGTTGTTTTTAACCCTTGGATTTACTGGGTAGCACCTGAAGTAATTAAACCTGACATTTCTAGGGTTAAAACGTCAAGGAGGAGAAAGAGCTGAAAAAGGAAATTCCCCAGCTTCTTAGTAATGAAAAGCTGAGGGTATACCTTCTGTGGTTGTCTGAGAGATGCTTTCACATCCGTGTGTCAAGGGTTTTTCAAACTGACAACTTGCAAATTTGAAATACAAAAATGCCCAAAGCGATATTTTAGTGGCTCAGGGAAACTCTTGTACGGGAGAAAGAATTCTAAAGTGAAACGTCTCTAGAAATCACACAGGGCCTGACCACGATACTCTAATTATGCTAATTGCTTCAATGCCCTTGCTTTATTTATGCTGAGCAGCTAAGATAAATAAAGGAAAATTGCTTTGGATCTAACTGTATTCATATCAGAATGCAAACTAGCCTGTGTTTGTTATGTGATTGCTGATCTGTTTACACTAAATTCTGCAGGTAATTGCAGTTTTGATTGCACATTTATTTCTAGCTGCACAGGTCCCAGGACTAGGTCTGTCTGTTTTTATAATTAAACCGTTTTGTAATATCTAAACTCACTAAAGAGCAAAATGATGCTTTAAGAATTTACATATTTTATGCATTAAAGATAATACTTTGGTGCTTGGTGACAAAGAGGAAAAATTCCATTTATTACTGAAAAATGGACAGCATGTTCTGGATTTGAAGAAATTTGAGACATCTGTTCCAAGGCCTGTTCACTGAGCGGGACAGATGTCCTCCGCATCCCCGTAATCTGTTACACAACACCTACTTTTTGAACTTTCAGTTGTAACTTTCAAGTGAGTAAAATCTGTTAACAGAATAAGGCTGGGGCTTTGGTGCTTAACTGCAGAAACAAAGGAAGAGTCAGCACCTGATGCCAGTTCTGAACGTGAAAGCCTGTCTCTGCGAAGACTTGGGAGCAAATGTAATACTTTGCAGTTGGGATATCTTTAGCTCGGTCCCATGCAACAAATTTCTGACACTGACATAGACTTTCAACATCCCTCAGAAAGAAACAGTATAATTCCCATTTTGCATAGTGAGGTGCAGAAATGTGACAGGAAATTTCTGCCAAAGTTGAGTATGAAAAGGATTGTCTAAATCCATATCTTCTGCCTCAAGCACAAAATTATTATTATTACTTATACATCACTATAAATGTGTATGGCATATTGCAGACTGATAAAGTGACAGGTACTGCAGAGTTGACACTCTCAATTATAAAACCATCCTTCTGTGCTTGGTGATGAATTTGAGGTGAGGAAGCTTTCTATTTTTGTTCCAACATATTTAGCACCTTCTGAAACCTTAATTTGAACTTCAGCTGTGGTTATTTCTTCCTTTCCACCTCCCTCAACACACAGGCACAAAATCTAGTCTTTACTTCTCTGTCTTTGGAAGTGCCCGTTACTATAACATTACACAGAAAAACTCTATAATCTCTGTATTACAAATTTAGAGCAATGTCATCTCTGCGTGGCTTCTTCATCCATCATCAATTCCAAAATCAGTAATCCAGTCCATGCCACTTAATGGAAGACATAATATCAGCCTATGAAGACTAGCCTGACAAGCCTCTTAGCTAGTTTATACTGTAGCAGCATGGTGTGATAAGGTGTGCGACAATAGGCTGCTTGAACCTTGGTGCACTAACACTAACTACAATACAGCAGACGAAAGGAGTTAAACCTCCAAAGAAACAGCATGTAAAACTCAGTAGCACAACAACATCATAATGAATTTCTCTTACAATAAAACTTGCAATGTTAACAGTTTACAGTTATAAAAGCTGTTTCTATCTGAGCAAAAGATACTTATTGCATGACAAAATAAAGTTGCCAGCAAAACTGTTACGAAATAATGAGATAAGGTTTATAAAACGTTTTCCTCAGATATTAGTCAGTGGTTAACGTATTTTTTTTTCCTGATTCTCTGTTTAGAAGACTGAGCATGATTCAAATCCACTTTTTCTACCCCTTTCTTTTCTCACTCATTTATTAATCCAAGAATATATGATAGTCTTTCAGCACTAGCTTGTCAATTCTAACCACCTTTTATGAACTTAAATACAAGTTTCCAGTCCAGTTTATAATCTAGAAAAAGAGTCCCCAGAAGTTGTTAGGACTTTACCCACATCCAAACATTTTGGGGGTGGAAGCAATTTTTAAATTGCCACTTTTTCTTCAGAACTCCATTTTTCTACTCTAGCAGCACACAACACTTTTGCTTGTGTATGTATTCAATTTTTCTTTCTCTGTAAACTATAACTTTAAAACTACAGATTTAAAAACACAGTGGTTGATCAGTACCACCCATGCCTTGAAAACTCTGTTTTTCCTGTTAAAATGAAAAAGACAAGGAGTGGTAGATTATTCTTGGGGTGCCTTTTTGCTTTTTTTTTTGTTTGTTTGGTTTTGTTTTTTGGTTTATTTTTTCTTGAAAGGCTGGAGATATTGCCTGTTGCTTGGTTGTTTGGCAAGAAGGAGAAGCAACCCTGTGCTACTGAATGCTGCTTGTAGCTCTTTGGTGAAAGAACAGGGAAACACCTTTACAAAAAAGAAAACTAAAAATGGACAGAATTGATTGTCTTTGACTAAATGGAATCTGTACTGTTAAAAGTACAGATGGGGCTTTATTGTTCATTTTTAAGCAAAACTCTTTTCTATTCCACCTGAGATTGAATAGCCACTTGAGTTCCTCCTCTAATTCTTGCTTCCACAGAAGGCACTGACTGCTTAAATCAGAACACAAAGAGAAGTTTGTATAGATGTACAGAACTTATACATCACCATGCAACAGGTGACTGTTGATGGCACACAGCAACTAGTAAGATCAGGCCCTGAGCTGCAGAGAACTGGCATGTCATTTAAAACTTTAACTTAACTGTAAATATTTTTGTTTCTGAAACTTCTCTCCTAAAACTTATATTCATAAATGACTTATTAATTTTTAATTCCATTTCAGCTTCCAAAACATAAAAATATCCATAAAAGACTCTAGGAGTAGTTGGCATATATAAACAACACCCCCCAGCCCCCAAAACAAACAAACAAACAAAAAACACTACAGTTCTTCTACAGTTCTTTAGCTTCTTCTTCAGCTAACAGTGTTTTTTGGTCCAAAGAACTGTGTCCAGATGTTGCCATACAAAACAAAGCTTTTCAGCTTGTGTATCACAAATACAAATCCACAAACAGATCTAATTGGCCCCTCGCTACAAGAAGGACATCGAGATGCTCGACCGAGTCCAGAGAAGGGCAATGAAGCTGGTGAGGGGTCTGGAGAACAAGTCCTACGAGAAGCAGCTGAGGGAGCTGGGCTTGTTCAGCCTGGAGAAAAGGAGGCTCAGGGGCGACCCTATTGCTCTCTACAGGTACCTTAAAGGAGACTGTAGAGAGGTGGGGATTGGTCTGTTCTCCCACGTGCCTGGTGACAGGACAAGGGGGAATGGGCTAAAGTTGCGCCAGGGGAGTTTTAGGTTGGATATTAGGAAGAACTTTACCGAAAGGGTTGTTAGACATTGGAACAGGCTGCCCAGGGAAGTGGTGGAGTCACCATCCCTGGAGGTCTTTAAAAGACATTTAGATGTAGAGCTCAGTGATATGGTTTAGTGGAGGACTTGTTAGTGTTAGGTCAGAGGTTGGACTCGATGATCTTGAGGTCTCTTCCAACCTAGAAATTCTGTGATTCTGTAATACATCACTCCATGCTCACAGTCTGGGTCCACATTCTAAAGGAGTAAAGGCAGCAGGTTCACTTTGGAAGAGAGTTATAGCTGAGTCTAATCTTTTATTTTAAATTCATCTGAAGCATCGTATCTTTCAATATGCCCTTAACAGACAAAACTCTTCATGAACCTTCTCTAACTGGCTTGAAGTGGCATTGAGACGATGAAATGATCTCTTCATCTGGTATCTCCAGATAGCTCATCTATTTTTCTCAACTATAAGACAAAAAAAGCTGTCACCATTTTAATGAATCGCTTCTGTGCATCTTAATTATACCGCTACACTGGGCAGTGCTGTAACAGAGAGGTGTCTGAATACCGCCTGTATATCTTGCAGTTCTGCCTTATGATAATCATTGTTCCTACAGCTTCAGCCTAGCATAAAGCCTGTACAGGCTTCATCTTATATCTGAAATTCGAAGTCATTTGGATCCTGAGGATTTGTTCAGTTTGTCATTGAATTGTGATGTAATGGTTCAGTACTGTTATTACAATCTTTTTTTTTTTTTTTTTTAATGCACAAACTATTTAATTTCTTTTGTTACCAGTTCTACTGCCCTCTTATGTATAGAATAAACTAGCACATCTACATAATTAATTATTGCTATGTTTTATGTGGCATATTAATCTTAACACTAGTACCCAGCAGCAGACAGCATTATCTACTTCAGGTGGAGTAGACCAGTATTTCAGGATTCCTACCCACATGCAACATGAAACTTTTTTTCCATGTTAGACCAACACGTAACAACCACCTAAACACTGGCCCTACAAACGAGTCATTGCTCTGAACATCCAAAGACAAGCTGGGAAGAGAATCATTTCCTAAAAACTCAAGCTGAAGAAATCTGTTTTAGCTACGTTAAAAACACAGAACTGCCTTTACTACACTAGAATTGTTTTAACGTTATAACCATCACTAGGTTGTGAGATAATTCCCTATCCTGGAGCAGGTTTATCTGAAGAGACCAGTACTTTTTAATTGGTACACCATGCAGAATTATTCTTTGTATTAATCAGCCACATCCTGTTCTCCCACGGCCAGAGTGGAAGGCTTTGGCCAGATGAATTACACAGTTGCTACAAAAGAAAGAAAAACATTCTCATCTACATATATGCAAACAGAATTTTTACAGTCTGTTCATGGACCACACTGCACCCTTCCCTTCATAGCAGAAAGGCATTAATTTAGGCTGCATTTTGACTTTTCCAAGATGATTAAGAACCCGGAAATCATTACTTCCCCACACAAACAAATTTAGCTCTCATAGACTGGTTTAACATGGCTGTGAGTTGCATCATACAAAAACTGTACTTACGTTCTTAACATAATAGCTCAATATTGCAAAATATGGGCAGTCCTGTGGCAGAGTCTGCACCGGTTGAAATAAGTCTTGTGCATGGACCATGGGTTTGGTAGGGGCTTGGAAATCTGTCTTTAAAGAGGAATGTGCTCCAGATACTTCACTTGCATTCTAAGGTGGCAGTCACTGCAGGCTTCAAGTAAGTTCTTGGGATTCAGTGATGAAAAAATGAGCATGAGCTAGAAAAGTCTCAAAATCTTTCATGTTTTCCTCAGTTAAACTATTTGGCTTTCAGTTCAGATATGATCAGATCTCTCTGACGCTACTTAGGACAATGTACATCAGCCTTGAGATTTCCTACTGCCCTCTGTTGGAGTAGGAGAATATTTCAATTCTCTGATCAGTCATGAAGTTTCTGAGTGAAGACTTACTATACAGTAATTGTACCTGTCACAATTATCCCACTTACAGTCACATAAACCTGTCTTCTCTCATATTAGAAGATGATGTTTTCATTTTGTCACGTTTTGATTTTCATTCTTTTAAGTCAAATGATAGTAGAATTTCTGTATTAACTTTTCCTTCTCAAAAAAAAAAAAAAAAAAAAAAAAAAAAAAAAAAAAAAAAAGACTGCATAAGTCTTTAAGCATCTTAAATCTTTGAATCCTTTCAAAGTACTTTAAACAGCATATACAAAACAGTTATGCCAACAACATGCCTGAGTGGACAATGCTGCTAATACAGCTGAAAAATTTTGTTACTTTCTAACAATCACATCATAAAAATTCTGATTATGCAAGATTATTATTATATGACTTCCTTAATGCATACCAATTCCAAAATGTCTATAAAGAAATTCTCATTACCTCTCTGTAAGGTTAAGATAAAGACCAATGAAATGCTTTAGAGTTCTGATAGACAAAGCTGAGGCAGGTAGTAGGGAAAAGTTCACAGTGAATGGGGAGAACTCACTGAGAGTTTCCATCTTCGCACTGCTGTGTCACAAGAAAGCATCATAACTGGAAGAGTTGTGGGGCAGACATAGCATAGGTAAGCTAAGGGACAAGTGAAGTTACTTAAAAAGCCTGATAAAACCTCAGAATGAAGGTGATGCAACATGTTCCTTTAACTAAAAAATTGGCCTGGCCTGCCCACTCTCTCTAAGAATACTGCAAATGTGATACAAGAGCCAAAATTGAAATGCTCATTATGTTATCTTTGTTTTATAGCTGGAAGGTGTAGGATATAGTCCTTACCAAGAAATGGTACTATATAGCATAGGACTATTTCAGTGTCTTATTTGCTCTTGGTGAGATACTATAGCATTCATTACAACTAACTGTCCAGAACAATTTGCTTAATTCATTTAAACTAAATTCTGATCAGGAATTGATAACATGAAAGTTACTAAATTACCAAGCTACTAAAATGAATCTGCTTCCTCTACTACATTCATAGAATGCTTTAATATATATTCAGTATCCATTGACTGGATTTTTCTTGATCTCATTGCCACTACCCTCTATTTTAAACCTCTGGAGAATTCAGTCCAAGAATTCTGCATGACTAACAAGCTGTATAATTCACCAATGGTTTCCTTCACTATTTTACAGTTTCAACTTGGGAAAGGTGAGTATATGTGCTGACAAGATCATTATAAGGACTAGTGTAATAATACTATAATATTAAAAGCTCCTTACTTAGAAAGAATAAAAATCCTTGGAAGAAATGCATGCTTTTCATTAAAAAAAAAAAAAAAAAGAGAGAGAAAAAAAAAGCAGAGGTTTTAACACACAAAAAAAGATAATATATACACAATTTATATTGTTTCTTTTATTTACTGCATATAAATGACTTAGATATAGAGCAGATTTATCTACTGATAATTCTTGCTACAGACCTTCAGAGGTAACCTGGGTATAAGTGAAAGAAAATCATTTATACCTGATAGTTATGAAAGGTCATGAGTGAAGAAGTAAATTCTAGATCTGAGGTCTATCCTTAGGGAAAGAAGGCACGATATTGCTACGAACTGTGGAGCTTTCTTCACAAGAATGCGAATATGTGTGTATGTGTGCAAAAACACACAACAACTTATTAAACAATAAAATCTCAGACTTTCTTTTCTTGTGCATTTATCTTCTTTCTTTGTCTAATATTTTGGTCTATAACATCCTGTGTTCTCTCAATTCACTTGTGTTAAACACTTTCCACGCTTCCATAAGCTGTCTTACTGTCAAATAGTAAAACATGCTTTCTAAGTTACAAACTCAGAAGTAAAAAAATAAAATAAAATAAAATCTTAAATACTAGATGTAATTCTTAAATACTAACAGGATGCTAAGTATATAGATCCTTCAGCCTAGAAAACAGCATGTGTGAAAATGTAGAACAAAAGACACACACACTCCCTTATTATACTTGTATAAACACCTTTGCATCCCAGACAGTTTCAGAATGACGAAGCTCAGTTTAATACATGTGCTCTGATCTAAGTAACTGCCTTAACACAGTCCAGTTTTTACCAGCAGTAAGCAGTTCTTATGTGCTCCTGTCTGGCTGCACCAAAATGGGCTATGAGCTTCATGTGCATTATTTAAATAAGGGACTCTGCAAGGCAAACTAATAAATAAATAAATAAAAAACAACCAACCAACCAAACAACTATTGGAAAGTGATCCTAAGGCTAACCAATAGATTTTTTTGTAATCTAAATTTTAGCAATAGCTGAACAGAAACTAATAGTATGCCATACTCATTTCTTTTGAAAATCTCCTTTAAAAACTGCTGAATACTAGCCCTACCATATAAAGGTATATGTGACCATGGAAGCTCAACTTTAGGCAAGGAGTTTAGTGTGCAGACGGTGCTGTTGGTGTATTTGGACAGGTTTAGCACTAAATTACGTTTTTGTTTCCATCAGTCAGATTAAGCCCTCTGTTACATCACTGAAAACGTTTCTGGAAAGGATGTGTTTATTATAAATTAAGCCACCAAGAAAGTTAGGCAGAATAGACTATCTTAGAAATGTAAACTTAAAGAAAAAGAACAGCTGCAAGTCAAGAGCCAACTGTTTCTGTTTTGATTTATTCTGTATTTCAGAGCTTCTTCTTCTATAGGGAACAATATGCAAGGCATTGGAAATTCAGAAGGCACCTCTTTTGTGTACCATAAAAATGTGCTGCTAACCTACAATACCCTCATAGAAATACAATTCAATAAGGAACTCAGTTGGGAAGATGCCTCAATAGAACAACATGAAAAAATGGTCAATACAAGAATGATTTAGTTTACCTTATAAGGGATTTTGATGCTGGAAATAAATAGGGCTTTGAAACTTGTAAAATAAAAATCAAGATAAACACAGACCCATATTTTTAATTCTCACACATATTTAATGTGACTTTTTTAGCAGATCATTGCCTCTGAATCATCACTTCTATCAAGCCTATCACTTGAAAAGTGTTACAGCACTTAGCCCTCAGGGCAAAGATAAGTCTTCACCATTGTCACATATAGTACACATATTGAGCCATATTATGCTGAATGGGAATACAGTGTACTGTAGAAACAGTACTGATTCCTGCAGAATATCCTGAGATACTTATCAAGCTGTTAAAGGAGACATCAGTCTTTTGTCTGTATTGCCCTTGACACATCCTGAAGGAAAGTATCGGGAAATTCTTTGTTTGTTGAAGAACCCTCAGACCCCTTAGGTCTCATGTAGGTTAAGTGCCCCACAGACCTCTCAAGAATGGAAAAGCACCTCAAAAACCACTATCTGGTTTAACAGAAACAAACACTAGTACTGAATAAGTTAAGACCTAACATCTGTAATGAAATGTAAACCCAAAAATCCACTTGTATCCTAAAATAGTAACAACTAGAGACTGACATCAAAGATATCAAAAACAGTCATCTCAGCATAAAACCAAAATTAAACTCCAAAAAACTTCCCCAAACAACTGCTGCAAACACCAGCAGGGGTTAAATGAATGATGGAAAACTTTACCGCATTAACATCCAATTATCATTGCATATATTTTCAAGGATAAATAATTATCTGCCTGCATTCAGGATTTGCTTATTGATTAACACACAGACCACACAGAAAACATCCTGTATTACAACATTTTTCTTCCTTTCAGTCATTGCTTGTCCTAATACCTGGCATTTATTTACTCTGCAACTGTTACACAATTATTTTTAAATATTTTGGAGAGAGAAGTTGTGAACATAAAAAAACAGATAGAAATTTATCATATGACTGCACGTTATTATTATTGATTTTGCATATTCTAATTTTGGTAACAGAACAGAGTTATACAGTTAACAGTGTTGTTATACATGGAGTGGTAATTCTTGTTGAGAAAATAGTTGATATTAATAAAGAAGGGGGAGATTTGGGAGTGTGGCCCCGTTGGAAAGCCTCATGGTTGAGATAACATTAGACTCTTAACAACGAGGCCATCAGGAATATAAAAGAGTTTAGAGGGAACAAAGAAGGGTGATTCAGGAGACTCCATGCAGTCTCCGGCTTCTTGTTCTCCAGCCATTAAGGCATGGAAGTTTCTGGATGTTTGCTGTTGTTGTTATATTCAAAGTTGTTTGACCAATGAAAAGTTGTTTTGAAAAGAACTGCTGTGGAGAGAAGGGTATAAGAGAGGGTAAGCCTGCCCTCAAGAAGAAAAAAAAGGAAGGCAACATGATGTGATGAAGTTACGATCAATAAAGAAGCAGGAAAAAGGAGTGAAGGGGAACAGGCTAGCAGAACGGAGACCAGGACAGGAACAGGCACACTGATCGCCTCATGAAGATAGGTTCGGCCAAACTCAGCAAACTGCTCAGAGAAGCTCGTACTGAAAGCCACTGGAAAAAGGCACACTGGAGCTGGAGAGAAGCTCGAGCTGAGAGAAGCAGACCTGCGCACACAACTGCCCCTCGCTGGTAAGCAGTTGCACATTATGGGGAATCATATGACCTTAGGAACAAAGACTGTTCTGGTAACCTTACAGCTTATTCTCCTTATTAACAATCGGGCAGTTTATGAGCCTGAAATATGGGACCAAACTGAGGTCAAGGTGTGGGACTCTGCAACTAAAAATGACAAGGTTGCAGTGGGATTGCTCGGCACCTGGCGAGCAATCTCTGAGGCCTTAAAGAGCCCTGTGGGACCACAGTCAGAAAGGTGTGGTTTGCCAGACAGTGAGGGAGCTGTGGGCTCATTTACCGATCCGACTGCTATGCCATGGGCCCCTCTGCTGCTACAGCAATCAAAGGCTTTTGCTGTTACTCCCCCTGTTGACCTGAACATGCCTTTTGAGCCAGGCCTATTGGCCTTGAAAAGGAGATGGATATGCTTTTCTTCAATCCGGGAAGAACGGGATACATAAGGCCTGAAGACCGAGTTGCTTGACAACTTAAAGCAAGACGTGTTGTTCAAAAGGAATGGAAAATGGAGACTTGCATGTAATCAAGAAAAGGAATGGAAAATGGAGACTGTTAAGTCATGGAACTTAAAGGATTGTTTGTTACCTTTCCTGATTGTACGTATGTATAGGCATACTTGGGTTTAGTATGTAAAAGCAATGTTCTGTATATTTAGAATGTTTGATGTTTGTGTGTGCGTGTTGGTGGAGCATAGACTCCCTGCACACCCAGCGCTGTTTACTTGCCTTTTATACCTTTCAGAAATATTTGTTTTATAAATATTACAAAATTCAGATTGAGTTGAGACCTTATTTATAACAAGTGTTAAAAAGCACGAGCACTAAAAATGTTGCTTTTGTTTGTTTTCTAGCTCATCAGTGACATAGCAGCCAACAAAACTCAAATAATACTTCATGAAAAACATTTCCTTTCATATTTTTCCACAGGCATATCACAGAAAAATTCATGGCTTTCCTGTCTCAACAGAAATTTACAGAATAAAGAAGACAAAGAATAAAACCTCAATATCTTTCTTAGATTACACAGAATAACACACCGACAATGCATGATATTGACTTCTGTTCTCTAAAATGCACTTGTGCTTTCTGCTAAAAATCTATCTAGTCAGATCCTAAGAGCTCAGAAATATATTGTCACATGCATCTGTTACATCTACCATGTTGGAAAAGTATCAGATCAGATGCTGGTGCACAGGCACAGGAGGCTTACAAGTGCTGTGCCCTATACCTCAGCTCAGCCAGGATATGGAGAAGAGCAGCAGCACACTGCTCACTGGCACTGAATCATGGTCTTTCATTGCCAGCCAATTCCCTTCTGTCCCAGCCCAGTCTGGGTTGGGTGGTTGAAGTCTCAAGAGTAACACCACACCGCTCCCTCACAGAAACAGCAGCTCATGTTCCAAGGGTAGGATGCAGGGTGGTTTTTGTCCCCTATTTACACCTATGTAGGTCTTTGGTTTTGAATTATTTATGTGACTCAAATTTCAAAGCCACTTAAATTTCTATGCATAATCCCTGATGCAAGCTATGAAAAAAATGTGTACATGCTTACATGATACTTCAGTTCTCGGCTTCCCAGGGGTAATGTGATCAATATGTCATTAGGGGAACATGGGAAAGAGAGAAAAAAAAAAAGCAGACCAGAGACAAGACACAAGGGATAAGGCTGATACAGCTGGCCAAAGAAAATGGCTTCACGTTAAAAGAAAAAATAAAAGTTCAGAAGAGCTTATTGAGCATAGCACCCTACTCTCCAAGAGACCTAACTTGCACAATGGCTACTTAGAAGTAAGGTTACTTAAATTAACTCATATCTTGGGGAAAATATTTATAGTGAAGGTGAATTTAGGACACATGAAAATCATTATTTTGTCTTGATACAGAAACAACATAGGGAGGAATCACTGTGTGATTTTCAGCAATCAGTCTGTCTCTCCATCTCTGCTCTCAGATGAAACAACCTATAATTTCATTCCTAACACTCTACCGACTGGAGACAAACAATGTCTGAGTTGTGTCAAATCATACTGGGGGACTGTAAGGTGGATAAATTTCCAAATGGATTAGCTAAGACCAGCAAACTCATTTTACTTGTGACCTATTCAGATTTGAAGCCAGTCTCTTATCATTATAATTTTATTAGAACAAACCATTCTTAAACAGTTTCTCTAGAGTGTTCCCTGAAGCATGCATTCAGTCAGTTACAGACATGCATGATTATATTTTTTTTCCCTTCCCTTCTTACACATTTTGCTTTATCAGTATAGAAGAATAGTTTTTCACATTAGGCCATCAGAAGATCCAAAATATACCTTCCATATATTGACAGCTGGTAGAAGATATTATAGTAAAGTGCACTGTCATTTTAGAAACAGTCAGTTTATACTAAGTTGCCCTGATAAGCTATGTCTAAAACACTTTCATATTTTAAACCTTTCCATGAGCTAGCTTCCATTTTCCACTCACCATTCCTCCCTTTTCAGGGCTCAGACAGCTGTAAGACGGCAATGACTCCTGCCATTATTTTATTTTATTTTTTCCCCTGTGTGATTTCAATACCCTCTGGGCAAGGTTAAAAAGTATTATTTCACATGTGCAAATTCCATCTCAAATTCAGATTTTTGTGAACAAAATACTGTTAAAAATATCTCTAATCACAGCACAGAATCACAGAACACTATGTAATCATCAATGAAAATGCAAGGCTGAGGTCATGGGCATAAACTTGTGTTTTGACAAAATAATTCTGAATATTTGCTGATGTCCATCAGTGGCTTAGCCAGGCCACTTAAGTAAAACAGAAGGTACAGACAATGAGTAGTCCATTTACAGTGAATTCATCCATTTATTATAAATCTGAATCCTAAATCAACAACCCTCTCTAAAGTACTCACTAGTATCACCGTTGTTTCTGTTGAACAAAGCTAAACTAGCTTGTGAAAATGTTTTGCCATACTTTTTAAGTTTGTTTACAATGCAATCTTCTCAGCATATATTTGAAAAGCACATGATGATAACAGAGGGGTGGTATGAAATCTTCTGTAGATCCAACACTAGAGAACACTAGTTGACATTCTATAATGTAAATTGCCTGAATAACCTGCTTTCCAAAAACGTGATTGTAAAGATAGTATTTTCACACACTTGGGCAAGCTCTACACAGTAGAAAGAAGTTCTACATGACTAGCATGTAGAACTTAATCTACAACATTTCCTGCTCATTATGGCTGGCAAATTACAAAAGGTTGGCAGCTACTGAAGAGCACTTCTACAAACAGGTTCCCCATATAGCCACAGGAGACTATCATAGTGCACAGTTGTATGTCAACAGCCTAAAAGAGAATGTTACCAATATTTTGTTACCAAGGATCTTTTCCTCATCAATCTCATTCAGAATTTCAACTTCCCTATTGATTATATGGCAGTTTTTAAATGGCCAGAGACTGAATCCAATCAAACCTGTTGAAAGCAGCAAAAGCGATCAAACTAATGAACGCATATTATGCTATTTACAACGCAAATAATTCAGTTCCTGGGGCTTTCCTCGAATAAAACAGTGGGATGAAATAACCAATGATTAAATTAAGTGGAAAGCAGCACACTGAATCTGAAGGCCTGGATTCACAATAAAAAGATTCAGAATACAAAGTATTCTGAAGTCAATATAGCATGTTTTCCTGATTTCGGTACACAGACACAAACAAATAAGAGTTGTATCCCTGTCTTTATAGCTAAGTATAAATAAATATATGGGTTTATTTATATGCCATCTACTATGCCACGAAAATGGTCATTTTACCCATCATATGCTTGAATATCCTTAGATCTTCTGTAGCCAGACATGTCATATAAAATCTCTGCTGCCGGATTAAGAAATTGCTTTGGAGAACCTGTGGGGGTCAACAGTTTGGTTCTGCTCCACTTCTTAAGCTCTTAGGTGATGTCAGCAACATCACAAAGTCCTTCATACAGAATGAAAAACTTTCTGATCTGACAAGAACACAAAGAGATAGTAATGATGCTCATAGGATTTACAGGTCATCAGCTTAAAATAAGCACATGGAACTTTACCTTTTCAAAACTAAAAATAAGATTATTCTTTTATTTATTTAAAAAGAAAAATGCAAGCAACTAAAAATAGTCTAAAGCCATTAGAAATGAAGCCTCCAGAAACATATAAGCCCTACCTCCTTAACCCTGACTACTAAAAGGAAGAGGTATCTACTCACCTACTAAACACAAGAAAATTCATTGTGAGGTTAGTCCCAAGTCGAAGCTGTTCTAGCTCTGGCCTGTTAGGATAAGAAAAAAGACCAACAAACATGCTGGGAGTAGGTGGATGGAAAATATGGGTTGAGATGCATATCTTTCAAAGTTCAGGTGAACACCTGACTTGAAATTCTGCTTCTATGGCCTTAACAACCATTTTGTTGCCAACTTCACTAATATTTCATGCTTAGAATGTCTAGTTTAATTTCAACTTTTGGACACATCAGTAAACAAACCAGTAAACAGCTACTCTTCTAAGGAAAGCTCAGGCTATTTTGTCTAGCCATATATATAAATTATTTTAAATATATGTTGGTATTTTATCTTAGGGCTTTAGGAATGCAGTGAAAATTATAACATAGGTAGGTTGGTGTCCTTCATTTTTCTCCTAAAACACTGATATGCTTGAGCACTCTATCACAGTCTAGTGAGCTCCTCTGAGAGCAACAGAAATAGATCACCAACAAAATTCCCATTCAGTACACTTACTCTTGTCCTGACCTCCTTGGAACAGTAAGCCTACTCCAAAATTATTTGCACTTTTCAGGAAAAAAAGAAAGCCTGTGTGTAAATTCTGGGATTTACAAATATTTGATTCCTTGTACCCAGAAACTAAACCTTCCTCAGCTCATCAGACCTTATGCAGTCCCATTCCATTCCCCTTGCATCTCCCTCTATATTTCGTGAACTATTTCACTCTTTGCTATCAAGCTAAGAAGTTCAGGCCCTAGCCTTTTTATATTTTCTTAGAATCAAGGCACATCAGCAATCATCTAATATCTCATGACCATAAAAACAGAACTTATTTATTCAGAAAAAAAGGCCAACTAGGTTATTTAATGAAGCAAGCTTGTTGTAAATGTTAACATACTTTGGCAGGATTTTCTTGCCTGGTGTTGCCATGCAGTTTAAAACAGATGGCAAAGCTGAGCATAAAAATCTCCCTTTTACAGCAGAACCAATAACAATACTGTTTGTATTACAGGCCAGAAGGCTTAATGAAAACTTCAGTAAAATTCTTCATGATAAAGTAAGTGCTGAAATAGATCAGATCAGTCCCATTCTTCTGTCCTATAGGAGGGAGCAATCTATGTTACTTTCTCATGAAAGGAAGAGGTATATGAGGAAATGGGCAGGATATTTAGTGAAGTTAAATATTTTTTTTCAAACATCTAATAAACAGTGGCTTCCCATGTAATCTGAAGACATTTTCTAAAGTTGTCAGTGACCTCAAAAGCAACTATTTTTGACTTTTTAGAATTACTTGTTTGATTTAAATTCTTTTGAAATTCTTTTGACTCTTTTTCTTAACATATCTTCCTCCCATTCAGAATACAAGAAGCTTTAAAGAAAATCTGAGAAAGGAGAGGTGAATTGACAGCATTCCTTAGAGCACTACCGTACTAGAAACATGATTTTTCTGAGGCTGGTGATCAGCTGGTGAAGTGTGATGCCTACAGCAGAAGGCATCATGGTTTCACTCTCATCAGTGGGAACTACATAGATCTGAGTGCTCTCTCTCTTTAGGCGGATTTAAAGTATCTCTAGCTGTCAGGCTGACATTCTTCTGTTGGCTTCACCTCATTGGTGGCAAAGAGCAAGGCATTAGTAGAGCCATTCTATAGAGAGAAAATGCAAAGACACTTTGGGCAACAAAGGAGGCAGCAAGGAAGTACCCAAATACTGTGATTGGAATCTGACTGGAACCTTTTCACTGTGAAATTTAATATGGTATTTGATGCTAAATCTGAATATTAAGCAATGTATATATTTGCAAATAATTTGTATATAACCATAAACTGAGTCAGTGGTAGGACTGGAATACAGTTAGGATGCAATCAGGATACAGTTTTGCACTTCTGCCTAATTGGTGATTGCTATCCATTTGATATATCTACGGGAAATACATGTATGTGAAAGAGTATGATCCTAGTTGTGTGAATGATGGGATATTTGAAGGCTTTTCACAGGACTAGAAAGATGGAAGGAAGTGGACAAAGGGAACAGATAACTAAGGAAATTGGTAGGAAATTTTGGCCAGAAAGAGCCTGAGTAGATGGGAGTTGTCAGGTTTAATAACAGTTAGGTGATATCTAGGGACCTCTAGAATATATCAGGTGTAACAAGTGCTAATGCTGGAAGTCCTCATTGGAAATTAGCCCCAAAATCACAATTTCTGCTTGCTGCTGGCTTGTCCATACTAAGATCCAACAGAGGCAGTGGTAAGACAGATGTTCCTGTGGTAACTAGCACTGCCTTAAGCAATATTTTTGTGCCATCCATCTGAAAATATGATGTTCATCTTGGGCAGTGAAAATACATGAAGGAAAATCTGCAGATGTGAATGTTGCACGCCAACAGGATGCAATTTAATTGTATACTGTAGACTCAAGTTGTCAGATTCATATATTATTATTTTCTATTTCTAGTGTTTGAGTGTCTGTTCATGAAGAAAATGTTTTATCAGTCTAATAAAAACTAAACAGGATAACAAGCAGAATGTCTAAAAGAAGATGTATAATTGGTGTTTGCTGGACACAGAAGGTCACTGATAGGGAAGAAGCTTCTTTGCAAAGAAACATCATTCGATATGGTTGAAGCATATCACCAGCATGGGAAAAATAGTCTGGTAAGACATGAACTGAAACAGAATCTTGGATGAAGAGGAAAGCTTAAAAGGCCCTGTTACCACCTGGAATGCAGTAAAAAAAAGGGACAGAAATGTCTGGTTTCACTTGACAAGAAATAGAACTGCAGTGTAATGACAAGAGAAAATGGGAGGGTCCACAGACACCTTATACAGTCAAAGGACAGAGAATGTTAAAAAAAAAAGTTTGTGTGCCTCATCAACTGCAAAAGAGCAGATACCAAATCCTCAAGCTTTATTTGCCTTCTCTTCAACCCACTGTCATTTTAATCCTCATGAAAGATAGCAATCTCAACATCTTTCTCTGTTTGCTGTTGCACGAGTATTTATTTACTAGGGCCACCGGGGGAAAACAAATCACAGAGAACAAATGGCTTGATACTCTATCACATCCCAACTGACAGTGTTTGAAAATATCAGTTTGTGCACCACAGTCCTACAATTTTGAGTAAACTGTTCTGTTATTATAGTAGAATAGTGTCCCAAGAAATAGCAGAGGGCCTAATGGAGTCCATAAAAGTCTCCACTGCTTTGGAAAGATGTATAAGTTACCTCCTTTTCAAGGAGCTGGTGGTAATTCTTGCTTTTAAGAGCATTAATAAGCTGCATAAATAAAAATAATACCTGAATGAGAATGAGGTTGTTTATATTAGTGCAGAATATTCTAGGTACTGTAGAATACATATATAGTTGTGAATAAATGGTCCCAAAATTGCATGAAAGACATATACACAAAAGGATTTAAACAAAGTTCTATACTGTCATTGACAGAATAAAGCTAGAATTACTGCAGCCTTTCACACCTCTATTCTATAATTAACAAAGAATGAAAACCTTGCCACGGTAACGTATTTTCTGCAGGAAATGTAATTTTTTCCTGTGCTTTTTCCTGTGCTATTTAAATGGGAACAATTCCGGTGCAGCCCATTACTGGAGGCCAAGATTGAATCAGAATTTATTTTGATGCATGTTCAGCTATCAATGTTCAGTACAAAAATGTATCAAATAATATCTTCAGATAAAAAAAAAAAGATTACAGATTTTGCTTTGACTTTGTTGGGGGTTTTATTCTTTAAAGTGTGTTGGCTAGCTCTCCTGAACTACAGCCCTAGCTTTTTTAAATTTAATTTTATTAACTAATTTTTAACCCACCCACCAAAACGCCATTTGTGTGATAACAGCATGTGCGGGGATTCCTAAGGGATATGGAAATTAATCCCACTTCTGTGAAAAGACCTTTTAATAACTCATATGTTATTTTACCTTCTGAGTTATCAGTGGGCTTTCCTCCAGCATTTTCTAAAGAAATGTCCTTGGAGTTTGAAATGGAAGGGGGAGGAGGAAAAAAAAAAAAAAGAAAGAAAGAAAGAAAAAAAAAAAGAAAGATTAAGAATCTAAGAGTTTGTTCCTTTTCTGTAATTTTGAGTTGGTTATACAAGGCCATGTGTTTCTTTAAGCAGCCTTTAAAATGGTACTCCAAGATGCTGCCTCAGACTCCCTAAAACATTCTGTAATGTGTGTGGGTGCCTATATACAGGGCTTGTTATAGCCAGCAGCATTTAGTTTACATTTCTGAATCCAGCTTGCTGGCACATTAAGGTTCTGACTGCTGCAAATCCCCATGTTTCCACCTTCCTCCCTTGCTCTTTTCATATGCACATATGTCGCTGACAATTTCTCCTGTTTGCCTCCTTCCTTACATCCTTTTTTCAATAGTGCTCATGGATCAATAAGACATCATGGCACTGTATGGAGCCTGAGTGATTTCTCATACAATAGCTGCTGTGACCATGTTTCAATGGGAATTGCAAATCCCCTTGTAAGAAGGAACTGAAGATATTTTCAGTTACTGAGCCATCACTGCAAGGGCACTGAACCTCAGAAAAGGCCCAGAAACCTGAGCTGCTGTGGAGCTTGAAAGGAACTGCTACAGCCATGACACTTGATGGATCTCAGCCTTGATTACAAGAGCAGACTACTACCACCATGATTGATGAAATCCTGCTTTGGAGAGGAGATGAGGAAACAATGAAAGCCCTGACTATGGGGCTGGGGGCAGAGGAAAGGAGGGAACGAAGGCAGAAGGGAAGTGGTCAGGAACCTGCTCTAATAGCAGGGAAGTGCATAGGTAGATGGGAGGTGAGAAATGTTTTTCTTCAATCTTCTAATGGGTACAAAATAAGAATTATATGAAGTACAGTCATCAGTTTATAGAGAAATCTATTACTCTTTGGGATCAAAAAGTGAACACCAATTGTGAATAATGGTTTCAGCCTGTGGCTTTGAGCATTAAATCCCATTTTTCAAACAGCAGGGCAGTGGTTTTCCACTATCACCTCAACTACAGTTTATGTTCAGTGTGCCAGTGCATCCCTCTTGCTCCATCTATGCCCTCTTCTTTCTTATCTAGCTATACACAATCTTATCATTTAAAATTTCAAAGATGTTACTATCTGCTGTCTCTCTCACTGTGCACAGTTAAAATCATTTTTAACCAATGTATTTTCACAAGCTCAGCTAAGGTTAGATGTTGAACCAAAAAAGATTGCTTCCATAACTGTAAATCAAAGAGAGACATAACTATGTTGTCTTCCTATGTTGCTTCTAATTAGCATGGCATGTGTTCAGTCCGTATGAAATAGAGATTTAGTTTTAGTTTAATTTTCTGTTAACAGGGGGAGTATAGGTGGCTAATGCAGTAACCTTTCACTTCTGGATGTTTAGACTGGAATTTGGCTGAGATTACATGTGAAATGAGTTTAGCTGGTCTCATCTTCACTTTTAGCAAAAATTGGTCTTGTTACAAAAATTACTCTACACTGATTTCTCAAACATCACAGATTTTTCTCAAAGGAAGAATAGTGCTGGGTTAGAAGTAGTTCTAGGCGTCAGAAGAAGTTGCATTTGCAGAGCTGTGTAAAAAAGATGGCTTTGGATTAGTACCTGACTGAATCATGTTTAATTTCAAATTAACTCAAAAATTATAATGCAAACATAAAAGCATATACAATGAGGTAGTGCACACAGATGTGTGGCATGCGATAACATGGAGGTAACATACTCCCAGAAGAAACAAACAAACAGACAGGAGAATTACACAGCTAAAACTTCCTGCATTTCCATAAGAGTTTCACTGGCTAGTTAAAAGTGTTTCCCCCTATCTGTGTACCCCGAGCTCAATAAATACTTAAACAAGCAAACAACCACCCTCACACAGTCAGGCCATGCATGGTCCTCATGTCATCTTTTAGTCATATCAAAAGGGCAAGATGTAGCAATATACAGTCACTAACTAGAACTGGAAGTGCTCTAGCTTGCATTACTTGCTTTGTTAGCTGGAATCCCATGTTATAAAGAAAACTGACCAATATATCCTAAAACTTTGGGTTTATAAACTTTCCACTTGATTTTGCATGGCATGACTACTATGAACTAACTAGAGCAAAACAATCTATTCGACATTGGACTCAGTGACTACTAAAAGCTAGATTGTAGCTTAGTATGAATGCTGATCGCTCATACTACAATGCAGATAATATTTGGCTAACCGTAACAACGTAACTGTTATTGCTCAGGCAAAACCATTGCTTTCACTCCTCAAAGTCATTTGAATTTGTTTCTTGAAATAAGTATAAAACATGATAGCAATCTCGGTTTAAAACTATATGCCTAGATAATTTCGGTTTCCAAATGGAAGACTTGGTTTTCTAGCAACAAAACAGCCCCTCTAACTTGCCTGTTCAGATTTACTTCAGGCTTCGCTTTAGTAGTAAAGTCCCTGTCTTCTGAACACATAAGTCTTAGAAAATTTCACTGCAATTAGATTTCCTTAGTCTTAGTCATACTCACAAAAAAAAGTATGAAATGCATCCCTTATTATCAACTGTTTTTTACTTAAAGTGAATCAAAAAATTAATTCTTTAATCAAAGAATGGTCCAAACTAGCTCCCTTATACGTAATGGAATTACCTACATACTTGCACACATAGAAAAAATGAGAGAACAAAAACAACAGATTTCTTTGTATTCTCCCTTCAGTTGAGCTGAACACTAAATTAACGCATACATAGTCACAAAGTTGTGCCCTTGAATTGTCCCCTAAGGAGAAAACAGGACAAATTTTAGAGAAAGGAAATGGGAAAGGGAAATAGAAAGGAAGGACTTGACCTGCAAATGCAGAGATGTTGCAAATATCTTAACAAAACAAATCTGCAAATTTTGTCCTTGGAGCTCTGTGACAAATTTTATGAAATACATATTTGATATTTTGCATCCTGAGAATTGCACTTTACTACATACAAAATTGTCATTATTACCAAAAGCACTCTTGGAAGCGGGGTTACGTAACACACAGGTTCATTAAAAGAAACATACTTTACATGATTATTTCCTTCTTGAGATATAAACTCAGTATGTTGACAACATCGCATAGGGTTTTGCTTTCTGCAATGACAAGACTGTAGGAATAAAAAGTTAATGTATTTTTCTTGATTCGTGGGGGAAAAAAAAAAAAAGAGATTTGCATATGCTCCATATATATTTTTTTAGGCATAAGCAGAGACAGAACTTTATCAGGGGACAGTGAAATAGTAAATGCTCATCTTCATCTTGGTTGCAAAATTTCCTTTGGGTTTAACTGGGTATCTGAACAAACCTTGCTTAGTTCACCAATCTGCAAGAGGCAGGTAAGAAAAATTCCTCTCATTTAAGTGGTAATTGCAAGGGAAGATACTTTTTACATGTTAGACCTCTTTGCAGTGAGAACTACAGTCTTATGGAAGCAAAATGAGAAAACTTGCAAAAATGTACACTTTCTTAACAGGAAGCTGATTTTTAAATATGAAATTCTTAGACTGATATATCTTATTTAAGAATATTTCAACATCAACTGTGTATCCTGAACATTACAAACACAATAGATCAAGGTTAAGGGACAGTGTAATTCTAACAAATTTAGTGACAGGTTAAGATCAAGGGATGTCTTGACATTCTCCTCAGAAAGGTCAATCTAGCAGGTCTGCAATGTAAAAATGAAGACTCTGCCATCATTGCCATGGCAAAAGGTCAGGCACAAGCTGATTGGTGATAGAATTATCAAATTAACCAATCGATGCTGGTGAGTAATAGATGTAAGCAATCCTGAGGGAGAGCCCCAGGGCAAATGCCAGCTCATCAATAACACATTGCCTAGGAAAAGAAGATCCTCTCTTCAATCCATGTCCTTTACATTAGCAGTGGTATCAAGGAATTAAAAGAAAAATCGAAAGCAACAGCTTTAAATATGCTTCCAGACTGTATACAGCATTCAAATATCCTTCCAAAGCAACTTCCATCACACACAGTGGTACATAAGAGCATACTAACCATCTAAAAAAAAGGAGGCATGGAGAAATCCTATTCTGAGCAGGTATATTCAAAGATTTAAGGATTTTTATACGTCTGACACCAGTAGAGACTTTATTAGGAATGCTATTTTACCTGTGGCAGTCGCAGATACATAAATCTCAGGTTTGATTTTGTGGCAACTTCTGCATGTTAAAACATGAAACAGATTACAGGTATGTACTTGTACGTGTACTGAGGATTTTAGACGCAGGGTGTAGCAAGTGCATGAAGAATGTTGTGGCAGCAAATAATATTTGAATGCATATTATGCATCTCTTTGTGTATCTGATTGGTTTTATGCTGGCTGCTACATGGTTCAAAGGGTTAAACTCTGCAGAAGCTCTCTGCAAGACCACAGGAAGGCAGACAATGCCTTTCCACAGGGGAAGAGGGCTTAAGGTAGGCAAAACTGAAACAAAGAACTAAGCAGATAAAAATCTGAGTTCTTGAGCTCAAGGGATATGCAATGACTGCAAGAAAACAGACTGAACCCCATCCCCAGATATGTGGTTATCTAAGATCAGTGGGACTGTCTAAACTTAGATGAAAACATTAAGTGTTGGTGAAGGTAAAGTGTATAAAAGCTGCTTTGTTATTTTAAACTTATTTCATCTCTTCTCATTGTATTTCTAAGGATAAATAAATGACGATTTCAAGACCCTTGCCCAGTAGCGATATTTCTCAAAGGGAGTTGCAGACTTGGAGCAGTTAAAAAATCTCTGGAGCACTGCTAACAGATCCCAGGAGACCAACTCTGGGAGCACCTAGGGCTCTGCATCATGAGAAGACAACAGGGCTCCTCTCCAGAATGAAAATAAGGCAGTGACCCGATCCCTGCTGGGCATGCTCCACTGAGATATAGGAAAGGTCAAAAGTACACCTTATCCTGCAGGTGGATGGGCCAGAGTCAGGATGTCGAATGTGACAGAGCCCCTGTTCACGTTAGCAACGACTGCATTCGAAGCAAACATATCGTGTTGACTACTTCAGCATTCCTTGTTCCTTCCAGCATCACCCATGCTACAGAGAAAGGCAAGCAGTGATCTTTGCACACTGAACCACAGCTGGGCCATTTTATCATATATTACTTAGAAATCACCTTCAACAAATGCATAGAAAGGACCACTGGCCTGCAAATCTTCTGCCAAATTATCTTAAGTTTTTATACCTGTTCTGGCCCTGTATAGGCACACTACTCTTAGTAGCTACCATTCAGGTATTCTTACTTCTCTTTACATAGTTCTGGTTCTCAGAATCTTAATTTAGCTCTAGTGATGCATCTATTATCATGGCAATATGATATTGCTATTATCACAGTAGGAATGGTAATATGGTAGCACTCAGAGTAAGAATCCATTCTGCCATCAAAAAGCATGCGTTACTCCTATTACTGCTAATGGGAGTTCTGCACATGTATCAATGGCAGAGCAGATCCCTAAGTGAGCACAATTATAACCCCTACTGTGAAATTCTCTGAATGCTATTTTCACATTGCTTTTATTATAAATGTACATAACAGTATCAAAAAAGTCTAACTCATTTGAATAGGATAGCCATTTGAATATGAGCTAGTTTCAGTAAAATTTAAATTGCATTCCTTTTAAAAGAAACCTTTCTGGTATTTTTGATGCTTAATTTTCCCTAATGTATTGTTTAAAATGCAGTTAATATTCTTCCCTCAAGAAGTATGAGATGCACAGAAACATCTTAGAGTGTGTATTTATCCATAGGAGGTGCAGAGGTTTTGTCAATGGACTAACAGACCAGTCTATGGGAGGAATGAGTAAGTGCAGCACCACTGAATACCACAGAGTTCCATCAATTCACTTCACTTGAAGATCTAGCCCTGTACCACCTTCTCAATATATAACAGTACGGTTGATAACACCACTTTTTAAACACATGAATATTTTTATAATAATTGTTTTATGTTTCATCTGATCTGCAGTTTAATGAGCACTAACAGTCAGAGCTATAATTTTAGTAGTTCCTTGGATACCTGAAAACCTGACAAGATAACAACTATGGCCTATGGGAGCTCTGTGTGCTCTTCTGTTCAGAAGCAGCGCTCTGAAACTGGTAGTTTTACGTTGCAGTAATTCCAGTCAATCATAAAAATTATGCCTAGTTTTATCAGAACACAGAATGACAATTATTTATCCTTCAGCATTCCCGACTTGGTTGATGTAGAAGAGATAATGACATAAATGGATTTATTTATTTTCATTTCTAAAGAACATGATAGTTGCATTTGAATTTGGATGTTGTGGATGCCCCATCCCTGGAAGTGTTCAAGGCCAGGCTGGATAGGACTTTGAGCAACCTGGTCTGGTGAGAGGTGTCCCTGCCAAGGCCAGTGGGTTGGAACTAGATTACATTTAAGATCTCTTCCAACCCAAATCATTCCGTGTTTTTAATTACCAACAATAAGCAAAATTAAAAGATTGGATTGCTTTATCTATTTAAAACTATATACTGGAAAAATTACATAATGAAAACTATATATTAAAACAAACTCACATTGTGGTATGCAAATTTCTTAATAAAATGTGAATAAAGTAATGTCAATAACATTTCTAAATATTAAAAATGACCTTCATAATCACAGTATTGGAATTTGATGATAAATCTATGATGACCAGTTCTGTTTAAAATTATGTGGGGATCCTAAAGCAAATAAAATTTAATACTAAACCTTTGTATAGACCAGGAAGATGGACACATTAGCACATGAGTTGCCTGAATAATGGATCAGAGTATTCCATGTGGATTATGAGATACTGATCTTTATAGGGACCTCAATGCACTATAGACACACAAATAATGTGAAGCAGTACTTTAAAAATGAATATAAAAAGTAGGAGATTTTAAGACAGAAATGACCTCTTATAAACCGAACCTAACCTGCTGTATAACAAAATTCATAGGTTTGTCATGCAGTAATAAACCTATTTAAAACACTCAAAGCTTCAGTTTACTAGAAGTTGATGGAATGACTTATTTTGGATTGTGCTGCAGTATTACTCCAATTGCATTTACAGGCTGTGAGCTCACATGCAACCTCTGCTATTTTATCAGTATTAAAAATGACATGACAATGCAATGAGATCTGGTTTCTGATGCTTTAAGTGAGCTGTCACCCTTCCCTCAAACCCTACAGAAATATGGAATATCTAACCACCTCTGAACAAGCTCGTGGTTCTAGATTAATGAACAGCATTAACAAGGCACTGATGTGAGGAAATACATCCCACTTACAATGTCACTGTATAGTACTCAACAGACCTAGTAGAAAAATTAACAGAGAGAAAGCTAATAGGCAGAAAAAAAAACTTTTTCCCCCCTGAAGTCGGTTTCAGGCCTGTAAACATACTTAATAAATTTCATCAAAAATAAAATGCCAAAATCCTATTGTTATTTATTACTACAAAGGTATGAAAGCTTGATTAAAATAAAATAAAATAAAATCCCTACATTTAATGGAATGTTGTTTACCTGGATGTGGAACAAATGTACACAGCATATGTCATTGTCTTTGGCAAAGGGTGGACACAAAATCTATAGTATCTTATTACTCTGTCTTTGTTTTATGAAAAGGGACATCCCCCAGCCCCCCTTAGAAGAGGAGACTGTATGAATATAGTAAAACTAGGACAATGCTGCCTCTTCCTAAAAACAGCAAATTATTTTGATGAACTGGAAGTAATGCTAATTAAAATTCCCATTTTGCAGTATTTTGCTATAACATTTCTGAAATATATGGAGAGCACTGGATTTGCACAGATGAAAAATCAATAAAAAGCAGATCAACAATGCTGAGAGACTGAATAGGATTTGCACATTCTGTTTGAATCTCTGACTCTAAACAGTATTGTAAAAGAAGCATGTACCACTCAGCAGGAAACGCTGGAATCTAATCATCCACCCCTATTCTGAACCTAGCCAATTTATAAAACCTTCTTGAGGTTACTTTTCTAAGCTTGAAATTGTAGCATTTTCTTGTGTGCCGGATCCCAAATAAAATACAATTTTAACTCAACCACTGCCAAACTGGAAAGTGAAAACTCATGACTTACTTTCAGCTGTGAATGTTATTGTTGCAGAGAAATAAAATACAATTACTATGCTAATACAAACTACAATACACCCCAATGGAACACCTCATGAAATATAGTATTTTTTCAACTGTAGCAGCGTAAACATCATTAATGTTCAGAATTTGTGCCATTTTTTCCTCTATTTGCCACATTTTTCCCCTGTAACATTGTTTCAAAAGTACATTAATTGACTACCAGCTCCCATAGCCTTCACTGTCAGGCAATGTGGTGCTATCATCAAGTTTCTTTCTACTTTAAAGCTTATTTAAAGAGGTGCTATTTGATATAAGCTACTTCTGGTGTTGTGGAACAACAGCCTTGTAGAATTAAACAACCAAACACTTATGGAAATATTGAAGAGATTATTTGTGTTCAATAGGAAAAAACTCCTTGATGCTAGCCCACCTATTTTTTAAAAGATCAAAGAACCATGAGAAAAAGCCAAACAAATCCCATTAAGACTTTCTTGATATTAAATGTAAACTGTAAGAAAGTTGAATTCACAGAGCAGATATATGGCAGTTGTAGGTAAATGGACTTGTTACACTGACAGGTAAAAATCAACCTATTTACACTAAGTATTTATTTCTCTGAAGATCACAATGAAAACAACAAAAAAAAAAATAAAAATAATGTCAATAGGATTTCCTCAACAAACTTTGTCAGCATCCTCTGAAAATTATAATGGAAGAAACACACAGAGCTGAAAGCCACTTACAGTTACAACTCTTGGCAGAGCTATGTCTGTATTTCCAAACAGTACAGCCCAATAGGAGAGCTCTAGAAAAAAACAGGTGGTACTGAAGGCCTTATATTTAACCTATTTCAGAGGACTTTACTTCACACCAGATCTAGGCTGTTCTCATTAACTGAATAATAGCCATTAACAGCCAAGTGCATCAGGTGGCACTTGAGGAATTCAGGTGCTTTAGGATTCCAAAGGGAATCAAGGGAATCTAGTTCAGGTGTTCCAGGACTACTCCATAACATGGAGAAAAACATAGTATATGTTGATGATGAGGATCACTTCAAAACTGCACCCCAAATCTAAGTAACTCCTGTAGATTCACCATCTGGCAACTCGGCATGGATATGGTTATGTCTACGAATACTGAAGTTTTTCAGAAAACTCTTCCCAAGCAGAGACAAAAAGTCTGTTAGGTTTGACCCATTTTCCCATGTAACTTATTTAGACATTTGTGTTTGAAAGAAAGCATTTGTATACACTGTATTTTTTTCAAGATTCTGAATCTAAACCATTTCTTGCAAACAAATCTTGTAACTTTTCAAAATGAGGTTTTACTCTATTTGTGATGCATTTGTATTTAGCTTTTTTTTTTTTTTTTTCTTTTCTTTTTTTAAGAACTAATTAGTCTCTGCCTCTTAGGAAATCTGGTCTATTAAGTAGAATGGGTGAAGTTCATTTTATATTCTTCTTTTTAAATCTCATTGTAATTATATGAGCTCACTGCCAATATAAAATATTGCCATATCTGCTACTAAAAGCTGGAGTTTCTCTTCTCTTTCATTATTTTCTATTGTTTTTATTGAACCTTTATATACAGCATTACAAAGTAAATAGATAAATTCATAAACAAAGCATGACAGCATATCCATGTGATAATAGCGGGTGATAGCACCTACTTGTTTACCTCACTGAGCCATTGTGAGCATTAATTAGTTAATGGTCATAAAGCACAGTGTACGTGTAAAACACTTTACAACTGCTAGATAATATTACATGTGATATACAGAGTAATGCCAAGACTGCATATGGCATAAAGTGGAAGCACTCAATCATTATATTAACCTGAGTCTTTCAGGTAGTAGAAACTGACAGAGTGAAATAATGGTTGACTGCTTCACAAGTATCATTAAACCTTTTAGATGGTTATTCTCTTTGTGTGTATACATTCAAGCCTGTAGGTAATAGGCACCAAGTACCACTAGTAATCTAAGATAAAACTGCAAAAACATTTCCCAGTTCATCACAATAACCTTGATAGCTTGGATGCTAGGAGTGTTTATGAGTTTCCCAGTACATTTAGCTGTTGGTTTACGGAGATTCTGGGACAAAGTGGTAACAATGGCAAAAGATGTAATATTGAAAATAAAAGCTGTTTCCAGAAACACATGTGCATAAAGATCTACTGGAAAGTCAAGTGGCCTCTTCAGCCCCCTAAGACCAGTAAAATTGACATTGCATAATGGTGTTAGCTATTCTGGGGCTAAGTCGAGAGCAGAGCCATTGGGCGGTCCATACTCATGCAGCACCTAGTACTATGCTCGTAATCACAGTTTTCAGTGCTCCGATTATAATAATACTGACTGCAACAGAAGATATAAACTGTGTATAATCAAAGAACACACTTTTGAATACAAGGTCCAACTTTTGGGTGTTACTAAGGTTAGTATAATATTATGATCTTGTTTTAGTTTCTGATGTTATTATTGAATTTTACATAGTTTAGGAAGATATTCAGAGACAGGTTTTTTCTCGTGAGCTAAAGGAGTTGTGAAAAACCTTTCTAAGAAACCTCAGAATTACATAAAAAATGAATTTTAATTTTCATTGCACATATAAAGTAGAAAGATTTGTTTGCTGCTCAAGAGCCATCTTTCCTTCAAAGAAGGAGACTGCAATGGAGTGGAGATCGAAACTGGAGTTAGATGAAATTCTCTTTAAGTTTCAAATTTTTTAATTACTTCAGTGGAAATCAGAAGGGAAAATTAGTAAAAAGTTCCAAAGAAGCACTATGAATGGAAATATTGAGCCATTTTGGAATGCAGTCCTTGATACCACCATAAATTTAAATCACTTTAAATTGGGTAAATGATATTTCAACTATAGCTCAATGAAATACAAGAATTTCCCTAGTGACACAGACGTCTTTCACGAGGTTTATACCTCTGGAACTCCACTGATCCCAATGAAATGTCTTTTTGCTAATTTTGAGTCTGAAGCTAATCCAAGGAGATAATAAAAAGCTGGTGAAGTAGTGAATGTGATTCCATTATACCGGGATTCATAGTGAAGATACAGGATTTCTTGTCAATGTGATTTTTAAAGTTGTTTAGGGACAGGTATGTTAAGAGTTTGGGTCAAATTCAGATCTTGTGAATCCAGATGCAAATCAGTTGCAAAAATTCTGATACAATCAAATCACTGAATTCACTGTATTTATTATATTTCTTATACTGGCTGATGCTACACTATTTTTAACCAATCTGTTTCCTACATTACTATCCTGAAATTATCATCACCCTATTGAGAAAAAAGATAATAAAGGATAGAGTCACGTTAAATTTTCCAAAAGAATTATTTTTAAAAATATGAGACATTCATTACTAAGATCTAGATCAAAGAAGATACAAGATTTTCATTGTACTGATGTTAACTGGGGGGGAAGGAAAACTACTATGGATATAACTTTAGTTCCACTCTAGTCCAGAGCAGAACTCCTACTCAATGGGATCAGATTTTGATCTCAGAGGCTGAAAGCTTTCTAGGTGATAAGTTCTAGTTGGTTATATTTTCATTTACACATGTACCAGTAATTTGTAAACATTTCTAAACAAACCACTCACAATACTTTTCCAGAAGTGTCTACTGCAAAAGTAACTGTGTTAATGCACATGACAAATGAATTCTCTTCCCTGTCCTTAAATTTTCTCAACAGTTACCTGCAAATTTGGGTGCACTACTTAATATCCATACCAGCTCCTATAAGTTGTGAAAGCAGTAACTCCAAAGACTTGAGAATTTCTGTAGGGCTAAGCATATCCCTGATATTTAAACGTACACACAGAAATACTGCTCATGGAAGATTATAACACCAGACTTAAAGTGAAGCTGCTTGATGCATAACTGATTTGAGTCCCTACCAGGTAGATAATTTTTATCCGATTCCTTTAAAAAGGTCATGTCATTATAGGTGTGTTCGATTTCTCAAAAACAAAAAACAAAAAACAACTATGACCAGAGATATATTTTAGAATCTGGCTTATTTATTCTTGTAATCTTCAGCCTGTGAACTTTTATTTCTGTTTCATAATAACAACTGTATGTACCTCATTAGATAACTTCCACTGAATATCTAACTACATAATATGGATTTGTGCTTGGTACTTATCTGCTTTACAAATTCAGCCCTTAAACAGCCATTTTCATAGCTCTGGTGCCCACATACTCTCTAAAACTCCTACGCTAACATCTCTGAGAAAAGCCTGTAAAAACAAAAGCAAAAACAAAGTCTATTTCTGTATCACCTTGTCTCTAATTCCCAACACTCATTTCTGGTGAACTAATTTTCTCCTTTACCTTCTGTCTTCTGTAAATATATTTGAAGAATCCTTTATCGTTTCCTGATATATTCCATAATGCAACATTCGGTATTTCTTTCAGTTCTTCTAATTATCCTTTTAACTTGCTCCTGCTTAGGCTCATAGATCTCCCAGTCCTCTCCTAAACAGACTGCTTACATTTCCTTAAAAGTCTTCAGTTTATTGCTCATAGTAATCTCTGTGTTGCTATTCTCCACTTAACTAGATTGGCCTCTGTGGCTTTCTATGATTTCTTTTCTTAAAGTTTCTGTCACTCTGTCTGCAGTATTATTAATAAATATGTGACCTTGCTTGTAAATATACTAATGCTGCTCTCTATAGTCAAATAGGGTGCTGCAACTTTTTAACACAGGCTCAGATTTATTAGAGATACATTAGTATATGCAGACCTTTCAGCAGATAAATAATAAAATGCATATGGATGGAGCAATCTGATAATCCAACCATTAGCTCCAACAGCTCAATATCAGGACCATCTTCAAGAAAAAAAGGAAAGGGGGAGTGAATGAATACAAGTGACAAACCTGTTCTAGAGGAACTGTCTCTACCTATTACAGTCTCCTAATGATCTGTTATCATCAGATTGGTTTGATTCCTCCACAAAATGAAAAAATGAAAGTGTATCACACCCTTTTAGTCTATAACAGGAGTTTGAACCTTGTTCCACACCTCTGGAGCAGCCTTTGCAAATTTCATGGATGTGACTGTTCCTCAGTTGTAACTGAAAGAGAGGAACTTCATTGACACAGGTTGTTATATTCATAATTGCACATTGTAGGTCACAACCATAAATGATTATTAAGTGACTATGTCCTTTACACCAAGTGAAGGCTTTTAGTGTATTTTTAAAGACAGAAAATTAAGTCAAAGAGACTCTTCCATCTTTAGTTATTAATTCACTACTGTGATTTTTTTGTGAAAGTAATTCTATTCATACTTACTCTCTCTAAAAGAGAAAAATAAATAAATAGAAGAACTGTATTTAAATAAATTATAGAAACCTGTCAGTGAATGATCTAATTAGTTATTCTATTGGGTCTACATTGAATGTGTTTGTTCTTCTCTTTAAGAAGTGAATAAAGAGAAAATAATGCTAAACTGATAACAGACTAAACAAAGTAAGTGGAAACGGGTCAAAAAAACACAAAATATTTGTGCAGCATGTATTTTTAGCCACTTAAATTTTGGGCACATTTAATCTTGCATGAGCAGTATTAAAAAACTGAAAAATACCAAACAAATGCTCTAATTCCTCTTCACCATCTTGTCTTTAAACTTTAAAAGATACTATATGTATGAGATTTGAGACAAGGTGGTAAAAGTTAGGAAACGGAAAAGATATACATTTCACCCTAAAATTCCACCACAGAATGGATTTATACTGCTGTCTTTTAACCAACTCTGCAGGGATTGGACAGAATCCAATTTGTCATCATTTATTCACAAGCATACTGCTTATACTGTGTACTTTTTTATTCTTATTCACCATTTACCCGGTTATATCTATCCTTATTAGACCCCTGCTGAAGGCGGCAAGGCAGTTCTAGCTAAGGAAGTCCCATAGCTTAACTTAATCCTATTATCTCTAGATAAACAGGGACGCATAGGGCTCTAGATGGCCAAATTTAGTTCTACTCTCTCTTCCCCATGAGGAAAACTACTGTTCCTCATCCCTATGCCTGATGTAATTAAGATCTGGAAATATGCCCATTCCAATCCTTATCCAGTATAAACATCACTGTCAATGTTGAGAAATGAACTGCAGTTATGATGCAAAGGGTTGACACTTTAGTGACATTTACTGATGTGTTAGGCCTTTACAATGGTTTGGCTCTATGTAGCTTATGTCTTCAGGAATTTAAAATGCCTGCCTAAAAATCTAATAAGAGAAAAGGGAATATAATAAGAAAAAAAAATGATAATATTGACAAGCAAAGACTTTATTATCTCTACAGTATTTGGATAGATATAGATTGTCATTAAATTATTGCAATATACACTATTTTACGCAGTTATAGAAAATGAAGTGAATAGTAAAAAAGGATCAATAATAGAAGTAAAGCAGTTACTGGAAAAGATCTTCTCTCCACTGACTCTGGTAATGTAATAAAACCTGCTGTGTTTGTACCTGGACAGAAACACAAAAATAAACAAAATACTGATTTGTACTGGCTATGTGAAAAATAAAAAAGAATAAAAAAGTTTGTTAATATCAAATTGCTGAATATTGTGAACTAAGATCTTCATTCCATGCTTTATAATATATTTCAGTTGTGCCCTTTTCTTTGAATACACATTTGCATTTTGCCTGCTCTACTTCTCAATCTGGATTTCAAGCACACTACTTAGTGACTTTTGTGGAGGAAATGGCAAGTAAATATATATATATATATATATATATAAAATATATACATACATACATATGTAATTGAATAATTAGCATGTTTTTGTATACAGGCCTGCCAATTTAGTTTAATACTGTGCTATTACTCTCCAGCTATGCCAATCCTAGTCTTTGCTAAAGAGAACATGTTAACCATGCCAACTGGTTTCCAGATTGAGAGATTTTATAACATAATGAAATGTCTACTAGGCTGGGATAACCATACTAACATTCTCCAGTAACCTAAATCAGATTTTAACCCCAGTCTCCAGAGGTGAATGCTTCGTGCAGTTCTAATAATACAAATGTTTAAATTTGTAATCAGACTCCCGTGTAGGACCGGCTGTTTTATTTGCCATGAGCTTAGCTGAAAGGTTCCTAGGGACTGAAGATAGTTGGGTTGTAATCCTGTCATTTGGTGACTTAATATTTTTATATTATCATGATATTAGCATAATTCTGACCTCTATTTTGCAGCATTTTATGTCTTTCAAGCACTACTTTTGATGCTGTACCCGTAGTGTATAGCATCAACAAATATTCACATCGTTCCCTATTTTACTGAACATTTGGTGTGAAGTATTAAGCCTGATTTAATGTTATTAGTGCCTCAGAATAGTGCAAAATACATGAATGTAGGCATTCATCTCTCAGTTTACCATAACAGTGCCATAAAATGTGAGTAAATGGGAGATAAATGTTTCTTCTTCCTTTCCCTTTCTAATTCTTCCTGCTGGATGTTCCGCCTCTACCCAGAGGGCTTGCAAACTGATGCCAACTCACCCCCGTAGATCAGTCATCAGGGTTTTTCTACTTGCCCAAACTGCAACTGAGCAACTAAGGTTGGCTCAGCTGCAATCTCTCATTAAAACTTGTCTCTAAGTAACATCAAGCTTTAGGTAGTCTAGCATTTGGATTCAATTCTGAATATTTTTTTTGAAACAAAAGAACAAATACAAAAACTGACAATCTATGACAAAAACAGATTTTTTTTCCTTTTTTTTAGTAAAGAAAATTTAAGTAGGAATATTGTTTTATGTTGCTTGACGCTCAGCATCTTTACAAGGAAATACTTTATTTTTTGATTCTGAAACCATGAGAAAGATGATTATACTAGTCTTTTTTTTTTTTTTTTTTTTCTTTTAAGGAAGAGTGTTATGTAAGATCTTCCTTTTTTAGAGGACAAAACTGGAAGCCTAGAGACTAAAAGTCTCTCTCTCTTTTTTTTTTTTTTTTTTTTTTTTTTTACAGAGACAGCATGGTTTTCCTCACAGGTTGGCTACCTAATGTGTTCCTACTCTGTATGCAATATTGTTTCATTCTGATTTTTCAGCTCCTAATATTTGTAATATGAGCCAAGAAAATACCAGGCTGAAGATATTTATGGTGATTACTTCATGATATGGACACCTGCCAACAAATAAGTTCATTCCTTCAACCATTTCTTACTTACATGAGATCAATACCCAGGCTCTCTAGCAATAACCTTGCATCTATAATTGATATTGTTTATTGGCCTGTGGTGCTGTGTGCAATAAAAGGACTAAGAAAGGGCTGGGAGAATAAATATTCACCTAAAGAAAATGTCTCTTGGAAATATATCAAATAAAGAAACAACATATGACATAACTCCGAGTCCGAATACATGATGATTGTCTAAGAACATAAAACCAGAAACAATAATTAAAAACAAACAACAAAACCCACCACATTATGGAGAGGTTAATTTCCAAGCATGAGATCAATCAAAGCTGTTCTAATGAATGGCCTATATATGTCATTCTGAGAAGAGATTGCACTAAATGGGTTGTGTTCCATGTGAACACGTGCCAAGGGTTAGCAACAGAAAAGAACTAAAGACAGGTTCCATTACCACACAGATGAAACAACACCTAATGACTTCATGCAAGTATGAAGGAATGAATGGGAAGGAGCAGAGAGATACCTGGACAATATGAAAGTATACATGGGTTTTTGGCTGCAGTGCTCATGTGGCAATGTTTATTCAGATGATGACACCTAAAATGTATTTGTGAAATGAAATACTACATTGATTAAATAACCTAAGGATAACGAGAGTGAATTTACAAAAAATATTGTGTGCAACTTTGAAGTACACTACGAGCTAGAATCTTGAAATGAAGAAGTTTGGGGTGGTAGATTAATATTTATTTGCTTTCACTTCTTATTCTAATCATAACTCTCTACTTAATTGGCCTAGTTAATTTATGAAATCAAATCTAGATCAGTGAAATTGACAAGCAGTCATTGAGGAGAGGATATTATAGTTTAAAAGCATGAAGGATAGCAGTATAAATGATATATATTCCGCTATTAAGCAAGTCACCATAAAGTGAATTACAATGAGCATAGATTGAATGCATTTTAATGTGTCAAAAATAATTTTATGTAACGTGCAAACTTCATGTTTCATGGTCATTCTTAGCAACACGACTCTACTCTTCTTCCCTCATTTTCTCATTTAATGCATTTTAAGTATATGCATTTAGAGAACTAATTCATACTTTAGTTGAAGCATCAACACCTTTTTGGTATGAATACGTATTACCGCAAATCTTCCTAACTCACCAAACAAGTGTATATGCATTTTGCAACATTTGGCTTCCCAAAAAAAGTAGTGAGAAGGGGCATCAAAAGCTTGTGCTCTTTGTGGAATTTTTCTTTTCATATTTCTGCCCCTTTATCACTAAAGTTCAGCTACACAACAGAGAAAAAAAGAGTTTTGATGAGTATACAACCTACAAAGAATATAAAGAGAATACAATAATATATTCATAAAAGTCCCTTTGACGTTCTCCAAATGAGAATACAGTTGTTAGAAAACAAGCTTTATGGTATTGATGTTTGTCTTATAGCTGCTCATGATAACACTGAAACTTCTGACCTATTTAAACCAAATATGAGAAAAGGGTAGATGTCTCAAAGATATTAAACTCCAATGAGTGCCTGTGTGAAGGAGAATGATCTAAATTCTGCTACCTCTAAAGCAAGAGCTCACAAATCAAAGAAAGTTCAACCATGTTATTGGACACCAGAGTCTACAGTCTGTATATGGGAGCAGATGATAAATATATTAGGCTTAATTAGCTTCACTGCTCTTAGAATTATTTATTTCCTTAATATTTTTTTTCCTTGGTAGCAGCTTATCAGTAAATGATTTCTATATGTAAACATATGTCTTTCCCAGAAATCTGCTGACAAGCTAAATATTCTATTTTAAACAGTAACTTGTGAATCCTCAGGCTTAGCTAGTCTTGTGAATGTTCCCTCATGAAGTATCTCCTATTTTTAAATGATGGTAACAGATACTAATAAACGTATGAACATGAAAAATAAAACATTTTGCAATCTATCTGTAAAGAGGGCATACAATTGCTTTTGAATCTGACACCAATTAGTAGCTGTTTCCAAAAATCCCCTTTGAATAATCAAATAGCATTTTGATTTGACTGGAGTAAAAAAGCTATTTGTACCATTGTGAAATTCTTTTCCAATGAGCCATTTAATTTTTACAAAGAGTTCTACTGCTGTTATCAATGTAAAAAGAAATTGATTTTGAGATATCTTCAAGTTATCTGTGTAATAAATAAAACTATTGGGTCTCCATAGGACCAAAGATGCATCACACTGGCATCATTGGGAACTGTTCTGGGGTACACCCACAAGGATGGCCCTTAATGAACTTGGAGTTTGTGTACCGATGGATATATATACCACATATTCCAAAAGAGTGAACTAGATTCCCACAGAAATAAAAGCCAAGATTTAGATAAAGCAGGGAGTAGACACACAGAGCACAAATCACTGTCAGGACTTGCTTATGTGTGGTTATGACATTAATCTTATGAACTCAATAGCATATTCTAGGAGCTCCCATTAACATCCATCAGAATTATCTGTATGTTACCAACTGCAAAACAGAACCCTGTAAACCTCTGTGGTGAGCTGAGAAACTCACTCAGAGCTCATGGGTAAAAATGCTGCCTTAACTACTGGGGAATGTGATCAGCCTGAGTGAGGTCACTTTTTTACATTCTTAGAAGTTCCCAGACTAAATTCTAGTACTTTCCACTACGCATCAGAATAGCATTTACTGCAAAATGTTCTATTCTCTTTTTAAGCATTCAGAGTGAACTTTCCTTCTTGGCTGGAAGCCTGACCTATTCACCTTTTGGAGGTATGCCAAGATGAGACTAGCAAGGTGCAAACTGACCTGTTCAGAGGTCATCAGCACTTGAAAAGAAAGGGTGATCAGGTACTACACTTGAGAGAAAATCAAACTCCAACTAACCGACTAGGTGGGATTTACGTGGATTATCATAGATCAAAATTTTAGAAGGAGTGTCAACATGTCAAATTTTCTTTAAGAGAAGGCAAGAAGTTCATCGAAACATTCCAAGGGCTTTACTTAGCATAACACCTTCTGCTCTGTGGCTTAAAAGGGCTACAAATGCCTCAGAAGAGGCATGTTCTGTCAGATTATTCAAAAGAATTTAACTTTTGGGATAAATGTCCTCTTAGTCCAAACATTCTTTATGAATCCTGTAATAGTTTGCCATTCCAGGGCTGGACATGTTTATTTTAGATTAGACAGAGACACTTTGTTGTCTCACCTTCTAACCTCTCATAGTTCACATAGGTGGATTTTCTCCTCCAGCTATACAGGTCTGTGATAATATATTTTAGTTTTGTATTTCCTTTTTTCTCAATAGAAGACAGTAAGTTCCCAAAATAAGAGCATACACGTCTCACAGATAATTCAGTATTCAGTTATTCTTAGCCAGTACAGGCCATAGCTCAAAAATTTTAGCACTTGCTGTGTTGCACAGAGGCCTTCTTGTGTGAGTTTTCTGAAAGGTTATGTTGCGTTCCATCTGCATACGATGTTTTAGCATTATGGGCGGGGGGGGGGGGGGGGGAACCGGACAATCTTTAAGGTCTCTTCCAACTCAAACCATTCTATGATTCTATGACACTACGAATGTTGTTCCTTGTCAATGACTGGCTATATATGGATGTAGGCTAACACCTTTAACAGTCTGACAATCTCAGAAAGAAAATCATGGGACAAAAATGTCCACATTTTTTACAAATTTATGAACAAATGTTGAATGTAAGAGACGAATACAGAAATTCTACTACAACATGAACAAGGATGAAGCACTACATAAAAAAAAAATAGCTAGCACTGCACCACATGCTATAGAATGATACAAACTTTTTTTATCAGTAATAATTTTTTCTTCCCCAATAGGCTCACAGCAATATCCAGAGACAACCTCACATTTGGTTACGTTGCTACCTGAAAAAAGGAAGTTCAAGGTAAAGGACACTGCTGCTAGTTTATAACTAGATCTTCAGTCTTTTGGGAGTTTATATGTTTTACATTTTAAAATGTATTTTTATATGTATTTAAATGCATTTTACATACATTCAAATTCAGTAAGTCAGGTTGTACTGATAATAATGTTCTTTACAATGTTTCATTTTTATGTACTAGGCTTCTTTCTTATGTTTCCTTCATGTACAGATATTTGTTTATAAGCTTATTTATTTATTAATTGCATTTTTAAGCCTTTCACAAATAAAATGTATTATACTATTTTTCATAAAAGCATGAAAAGGCTCTTCACTCTTGGTCAGCAATTCAGCCCATGTTTTTATATACTTAAATTGTCTACATTACTTGATATTATTAAGTAAACCTGTAACAGATTCATCAAATAAATAGTGAGAACACAGTCAGATGACTTAAATCCAACAGCATGACCTCATTCCCATATCAAGGGAAAAGTTAAAGCTCTTTCTAACATCTCTGCAATAGGGTTAGGTTAGAGCTAAACCAGATCTTCTTTTCATCATACATTTCCACCACAGTTTCAAAATATTGCAGATGTTTAAGGAAGGGATTTCCTCTTTTAAATCTAATCCAAGTCCTTTCTGTCAGGCACTTTATTTTGTGGGTATGATGATTTATCACACCCTGCTTACTCTCCTGGGAGAAATCAGAAACAACAAAGACAACTTTGAGAGATTTTGACTTTTGGAGAACACAGAAAATCATTAATTTTAAATCTAAAGACTACTTATTGATTCTAATGCCTGATAAGCATTCAGTACATGCTTTAGGTTTGCTTATATTAACACGATCACTGTGCTAACTTACAAAGGACATTTTCTGTGCTCCAGTGTATGTGCTATTCAATAATTTGAATGAGTAAACAGTCACAAAGGGCCAATTTTTTCTCCATATCACATACCACCACGGGCTGAACTGTAGATTCTGATATTTGAGGAATTAGCAATAGCTTTTGCATTAGACAGATTTTGCAGTATACAAAAACAAAACAAAACACAGATGCTCCCAAATCTGAGATCTATGTATTTGTAAGGCAAGATAGCAATCTAACAGTGATTAATATTCCCACTAGAAAGAATTAAAAACAAGAATACACATAGGAAGCAGTTGATTCAAAATCTAAATGTGCTTGATAGCACGTACCCACTGAACGCTACTCTACAGCACACAGTACATCTAGAAATATCAGGACTCATTTTTACATTTAAAACCACTTGCTGTAGAAGGAATTTGTCATATACATTAGACAAAGCACATGAACTCTGTCTTTACAGCAGATTCCATTTATAAGAAGGCTGATGTTAACGAGGCTTAGTTCAGGTTTCTGCAATGGACTCCCTCCATACTAAAGACCTGCATCTCAGTTTGACCTTTGATCATAAGAGGAAGTCAATAATTTTGAGATGCAGCGCTGCCTTCTCTTGGGGATTCTGAAGTGAACAAAAAGTAGCCACATTTACAGCAGAGACTACCTAAAATCTCAATGGATGAAAACTGCTGACAAATTACTGAGGGTCAGCTCCTTGCTTTGTTTTCTACTGTGGGAGGATACCAATACTAAGAACTAGAAGCAGAGACGGTAGCAGATGCTATGTGAAGAGAACAGGGAAGAAGGACTGAATGGCCACACAGTTTTTACAGCTGAAAAACTGCCCTGTAAATGTTTTACAAATATTGTAATGATTCTTTTTCCTCCAGCTGCCTCTTTCAGTCTAGGAGCAACACAATCACATTAACAAAAAGAGGATGAGTTCTCTGTACATCAGTCACTTGTTCTTTGTCCTATGTACTTACCACAGTAACAAGTGAATGAAATATTCACAGTGAGTGAATTTTGAAGATGTGATCACAGATTTACAAATTGTCTAGTGGTCTGTGACTACCAACTGCAGTTGTTTGCCTTCAGGCATTTTACTGGGTGGGACAGAAAACTACTTTGTAAAATTTTTCATTTCAACTTAGAGGACTAAGCCCATTTCTTCCCGATCCTTTCCCTTCATTCTATCAGGACAATATGGTATCTGTCTGAAGCAAGTGGGGAAGCTTATCCTTCTTGAAGGGTAACTCATCAGCAAACTGCCCGGTTTCTCTTTTTCAGGTTTGTATTGGAACTTGCATATCCACAGAGTGTACAAACAACTCAAGAAACACTCATTCCTACTGACAATCTCTTCTCTAAACTTGCATCTCTCTATGTCATGAATGAGTCTAGACACTTAAAGACACAGTGCCTTTGTAATGACCATGACACCCAGAGCTTACGTGTATTTCTTCATGCATATCTGTCCTGTTTTGCTACTTGCACCCTCAGGGATCGCACAGAAGGAAGTAATGAGGCCAAGTACTGAAAAGTAACTTCTTAGACATAAACTTGTAATTAACTCTTCAAAAACAAAAGGTAAGTGACAAAGATGCTAATGATAGTAAAGATAAAATGGAAATACAGTTCAGCACCATCTTACATGCTTACAGAAGCAGTAACATCTTTACTACCCCTTAATCTTGTGGGACAGGAAGATGTTAAGTGAGGAGAGGGAGAAAAATCTAGATAGAAGCTGTTCCCTTGGACATTGCAACTGAATGGGAAATGGAGGTTGAGAAAGAAGAAGAAAAAGTGCTCTTCTTTGCCAAGAATCATTCTTTCAGTGCTCTTGATGCAGTGAATAATTTTCCTAGAGTTCTTCCCTTCCTCACCCCAGACAGGGATAAATGAACTGAACACCCTTTGCTAAACCAACCAAAATCCCTGAAAAATTAAAGCGGTACTGATTTAAAAAACAGAAACAAAAACATAAAAACACAACACTTTGCCAAAGGAATTGGCAATTTAAAACTGTAAACCTTGATCTAGCCCCAAAATGCACAGATGGTAAAGCTGAATAGTTATTGTTGTCCTTCACATTTTGCCATCTTTGTGTTTTTAACACTTTTAACACTTACTAATGAGTCAACAAGTGGTGCTGTTTGATACAAGTAGCAGATTTCTGAGCTGTTTCTTGACTAGCATGTTCCAGGTATTATACAGGGTTTCAGACTTCTGAAGACATTACAAGTTTTCTGAAAATATAATCTGTATTGGATAATCTGTATTTTTTCAGTTAATACAGTCTGTATGGAGAAGATTAAATACAGAGGGTATTTTCTAATGCTTTGATATATACTTATGTACAGAAATACATACATACAAACATGCACGCTTGAGAAAAACTGAACTAGAAATCATCTGAAATAGGTATGTACTTTGATACTCTTGCTCAGCAACAAGAAAGTCTGACAGAGGGAATATTTGGTATATTTCAGCAATGGATTTTTCTACTAGCACAGAAAGCAATCTACCTGATACTTTTGACACTTTTTTGTTTGTTTGTTTTTAATAAATTTTTTAATAAAGTTTTTAATAATCATCATGCAATTAGAGCACAGGATTCCTAAGCAAAGAAAGCTAACACCATCCACGCAACTTCAAAAATTGAAATAAAACACAGAAAATTTAAAGATATTCATCCAGGTTCACAGTAGTTTTCTCTCCGAAGTAGAGTTGAGAATGAAACTCAGATATTCAGACTCCTTGTTCACACATCTAATTCAACATTCATCCTTCTCTAAAAAGCGTCAGGTTTTATTTTTCCTCAATCCTCCATATATGTTTAAAATGCATTTTAAATATAATAAATATAATACTCTTCTACTTGCATCAATTCTATAAACGAAGAACCAGGAATGATTGAGAGGTCAAGAAGAAGACAGAAGTGGAATAGATCATGATGTCTTAATTATTTATTTGAAGTTATTTCGGTTTGGAGAGTATTTTTTACTTCAGACTCTGTATAGTACAACTGAGTGTACAGAAGGGAAGTTGCTATCTCCCAGCCTTTCGAAAGCAATATTCTCATCAAGGTACTACTATAAGTTAATACTTAGAAATCCATTGTTCTGTTTAAATTGGCACAGATTTTCAAAGCTACATAGGCACTTTTCTTTTGTCTATTGAAATTCAAACACCTTACTTTTGTCGGTTCCGTGTAGAGATGTTCTGTAGCAGGCACATCACTGAATTCTGTAGTTGCAGTTAAAATAGTACTTTTTCCCCCCTTTGGCTCATTGTGAAACTGAGATCAGTACTATCCTTATGCTAGTAATTTTTAATCACCATCAGACACATGATAGTTCAGAGTTGCAAGGAATTAGCTTTGTTAATGCATTTGAATCTGTAAAGCTCTTTCTTTCCCGCTTGCTGATCAGAAGCCGCACTTCTTGAAACAGATTTAATCAGAAAACACTGAAACAGAAAGTTAAATGTTGCCTCTATAATTTCTTAATGCCATCCTTCACAGAGTTAAGCAACCACTAAATGTTGATAATTTTCCTGATGTGACTCTTACTGCTAAAAGAGTCTATCCTGTTTAAAAATGTTATGCATGTTGCTATTCCTACAGTTTTATCATTTGTCAACAAATCAACTACCTGCTTAGCAGCCCTCATGAGGGATTTAAAATAGCCACCATGAAAATCCTGTGCATTTACTATTTTTATAACAAACTTGATTGTCACCTATGATATTTCAAAGATCACTCCTCATATAGACATCATGCTGGAAATTAGATGCAGGGCTTTGCTTTCCATGGAACATTATGCAGAGGCACTCTGGCTAATAAATCTTTGTAGCTAATGCATTCCAGATGGAAGCCATGTCTCACAGATTTAACCTTCCTAAACCCTTCCAAAAATTCCTCCCATCAAAAGCTCTCTGAATGAGATATGTTTGATTGAAATAGGATCATCAATACATGACATCTAAGTAATAGTACAGATGATTACTGCCTGCAGAAAATTGCCATTTCTCTTCACACAAAGATATTGTTTTTGCACAACCAAGGGGCATGAAGACGGACCTTATGCATTTTACTAGATAGTTTAAATGTTTTTCCTGAACTCTTAATGCTATTAACAGATGCTAAGAAGGAAACAATCACTTCTGTCTCTTTAACTTCTGTACATGCATAAAAAATGCTGCTAAAAAGAGGGATCAAGTCTCTCACAGAAGCCACTAATTAACATCCCTGTTTAATCATGTCACCATGTTTAGCCAGTCTACATCATTAGTTTATGTCAGACAGAAGCAGTGAAACATCTAAACACCTACTTGTAGATCCTTACAAAATCAGTCATGTGCAGTGCTAAGGTCACTGTTAGACAAGACTGCAGCTACTCTCTACTATTTAGAAACCATTACAAATCACCTTGCTAACAGATGAACACAGAAGTATTTTAGAACCCTCAGCTTTTCTTGTAAGGTAATTTCTCAGCGACAACTCAAATGTAGAGCGCTATTTTAATCTCATCTGCAAATCAAGCAGAATAACCTGAAGTTGTAGCCAGTTGTCCCTGTTTCACTACTGTCAGCGTTCAAATGGCAGATACCCTAAATTGCTTTTATTGTTGAACTTCTGAACTCTAAAGTCCTTGCTCTAAAGAAGCATTTATTAATTAAAATATAAAACAACAAGACTCTAAAAGTCACATCAGTATCAGTGAATGGTCATTATGTAAAAGCTTAATGAAATTAGTACAAAAACATAAACAAAATGGAGATGAAAAATCTTTAGGAAGAAAAGATTTCCTTTCTATGTACCAAACTTCCATGAAAGTGAAGTCTTGGAAGAATTTTGTGTAAGCTACAATTACATTTCTTATACAAAACCACTGCTGGTATGTGCAGTTGAAGTGCAAGTTCGGCTCATAGAATATGACTGACAAGTACAGAAACAATTTTAAATCAGACTGTGTAATTATCTTCTCTATGTTAAACCTTTAAAAATCTTAAGAGCCCCTTTCCAGTGTATGGCTCACTTTGATCCACAGGGTTGTAATCTTCCATCAGAAGTCGATCACACCCAAATGTCATTTGCAAGCTTTCAGATGAGAGTGTAACAATAGACCCCTAACTGTGGAGACTGAGAAGAGATCAAGCACACTTCAACTGGGAAAGCAGCAGGAGTTTTGCACACAGGCAGTCACCTGGGCAAGGTTAGCTGTGCTGCGGCACCATACCACTTCACTCAAAAGTAACCTGTTACACTTACATGTTTGAAAGATAATAAGCAGCCACCAATACTGAAGATCGTTTCGTTTAGTTAGTGTCCTCGACCAAAGGAGAAAGTCAATGTTGGATACATATTTTTATATCAAGGAACTACGCCTACGTGAACTTAATAAGAAGCAGAGGGGAAGCTTAATAGGAAGTGGAATACATTTCCTTTTATTGAAGGCAAGTGCTTCTTACTGCCTTAGTCAGACATAATGTCACTCTGCAGAATGTGACTCGTCTTTTTACTTATTCTATCAATCTGAGTCAGCTTCAGCGAAATGGTGCTTCAAAAAGGCAGCAAAAAGAAAGCATTTGTCTGCTTTTGGAGAGGCTCCTTTCAAATGAGATTAGAAAGTTTGGGTCCATTTTTTCATGTCTAATCCTATTATGCTCACTAATGAACTCAGTTTGCCTCAGTGGTTAAAATAAAAGCTAGTGGTTGTGTCCTAAAAAGCACAGATCCTCCTTCAGAAGCATATATTAAACACTGTACAGCTCAATATTACACATTTGTATCATCCAAAGGAGTATTTTCTAAGATATGCTACAGACTGAACTGTACAGCACAAGCATTGAACAGTTTTAATTAAATGAGAACATATTAAACTCATACAGATCTTTGCTACACTTTAAGCCAAATAGAAGGGTTTGTAAAAGGACAACACTATTATTAAGATAAGACAAGCAGATTTTTAGATAAAACTGTCTTTCGAACAGTTACTCCTGTAAAAAAGCAGAAATCATAGATACTACGATTGTACGCGCAACAGACCTTTGCTGTAATATCAAAGTGTGAAATGGCCCTGAAAAATGTGCCATATCAAAATTTGGCCTGGAATGTAGCTGTAGTTCATTTTTATCAGCATGTTAGGCCACTCTCAACAAAATGTTAACTCCAAGCATCTCAGTCATAATCACAGGGTCAAATATATCGTACTCAACACAACTGTAAGAAATAGCAAAAAGTACAGCTATATCAAGATAAAGAGACAGAAAACTTTTAAAAGTCTCCCTTACATCAAGAAAATGATAATCCTTCTCTTCAACATAAGTGACAGTATTTTCGCTAGTATCTAAGCATCATCTAGCAAGTGGCTCCACAGTGCCCTGATATGATATTTTACCCCATATAACCCACAGTATTTTTAGGTATTTTGCTACAAAACAGAAAAGCACTGTTGAAATGGGAGAAGGAATTGGGCTTTTTTTTTTTTTTTTTTTTTTTTTTGGAGGGGGTGGCCTTTTCCACTGAAGACAAGTAGAACTTTCTGCTTCAGCTAATGAATGTTTTATATGTTAGAAAGGGGTCAAGAAAAGCTTTGTATGAAACCAGATGTGGAGGTTAGATTGACCTCTTGGCTATCTCAAGACTGCTTAGACAGCCATCATAACATCCAGGTTTTTAAAACTTGAGGGAGAAGAGATAAATTACACATTGCAAGCTCCATGTTCTCATTAATTGCTAAGCATTTACTAAAAGAATCTGGAAACAGGATCGAAGCAGAATTAGTTTTGTATGAAGAAGAAAAAAGGTTGCCTCAATTAGGGATGTACTGTGGGGCTGTTTTCTTTCTATGTTTGTTTGTTTTCTTTTCTTCACCTTCTCTTTTGTCCTGGAAGCCAGAAAGTTCTAGATGTCTTCCCCTTTAAAGAGGATCAGGACAAGACCTTTGCTTCATGGAGGTGGAGGTTCTGGGAGGTCCGCAGTAAGAAGCCAGATCAAAATTAAAACAACATGTTTAAGCTTTTTCATATATTAAATTTCTCACACTCCTAATTTAAGTCAGGCTTTTTCATAGCTACTTTGTATTATCTGTGCTAGTCAAGTTGAAATATTGCTAACTCACAAATACCATCTTTGTGTATAGAAAACCTCAAGCATAGATTTTTTTAGATTTATTTTCTCTTTAGGAACAGCATACAAACTATAAGAATTGGTAACACTTTGGAAACATGCTGTGAAGTCAACTGCATTATGTTCACCTAAATAGCAATATGAAGAATCATGACCATCATCATCATCATCATGTTTTTGATTTCTTTCATAATCTGTATGTGCAATGTTTAGGTTCAAAGTCACATGGTACCTTGACCACCTCCCTTTTAAAAGTCCACTGTATTTTCACGTTAGGAATAAAGAAAAGTTCGCAGTGACAGCACTGGTTCTCCTGGGAGACTAAAGCAAAAGTGTCAAGGGAACTCTTGAATGATCTCTTCTGTTATGAAGGACAGACAACTGTATCAAATAAGCCAACTCAGGCATATTCTAAAACAGGCTACTTTTACCCTTTCTACAGAGAGATTCAGCATCTACATGTGCAAACATCTGATTTAGGCTCAGAAAATTAAAAAGGGACACAGATTCTCTGATGCTTGGAAAAGGAAGGGACCATTGCCTAAAATTAGAAGGACTTTTAAGAAGACAATCTTTTAAGAATCTGCTTTTAAAGCAGATTTCCAAGATTTAAATTGCAAGAATGCAATGAAGCATACAGTGTGGTAATGTACATATACCACACGCAATGTGATGATGTATGTAAAACTACATTTAGATTATAAGAGAAATGCCTTGTCTCTGGCCACAACTCTTATCAGTTCACTAAGAATCATATTTTTTTGAAAGAGCTTGCACTGAGCATTACTGAAATCTGTCCACCTACTTGGATATTTAAATAAAAACTGATTTTTTGCAAAAAAAAAAAAAGGTTAATTCATCTCAAACTATTATACTGATGGGTGAGAAAGGTACTTTAATATAAGAACACCAAACAAGTCAGGCCACAGGTCTACCTAATCCATTATTGTTTCCGTATTAGAGGTGAAAAGCAGATGCAGAGGGATGACAGTATAGTTATACATTCTCTGAATACTCTCCTAATATAGTGTGGCTCAGGTATTTCCTAAGATAGAGACGGCTTCTGTGCTCTGTGAACAGAACCAGCATCATCAGCAAGGAATAGCTAAAATGTAAAAAACAGCATCAGGAACCTATTTATCCTCAATTAGGCAATGGAGAGACAACATCAGGATATTTAAATGATAGTTTTTCCAGCTGTTGGATGCTTCGCAGTTACACTAACAGACACATTTCTGATGAAGTTGACTATATTAAAAAAAAAAAATCTAATCTCCTTGTTTCTGTTGTGGATGGAGGATACTGAACAACAACAAAATCAATAAACTTGAACTCACTGTCCTTCTCCCTGTGAACAAGACAGACTGCCAGCTTCCTTGCTCACATATCCTGACTGTTGTAATGCAAGGTTGCTATCCAGATTAGTTCTTTCATTTATTGTCTTTCACTTGGAATCTCTCTGCTGCCAATAAATAAGTGTGAACTTCTAGGATAACATGGATCACACTTGTTCTTTTGTGAAAGCAGAAACTCTGGAAGTCAGAGCCCAGTAGTCACAGCATCAATGTTATTTCTTTAGTTTTTATTGCAGACCTTAGCACTCTCTTAGTACTCGTGATATTCAGAACAGACTTACTTTGTAGAGACAGACTGGTAACTGTGTTTACCTGATGAAGAGCCTATGAAGATCAGAATCACATGAGCTGTGATTCCCCCAAAATAATCTGTGATATACTAGTCCTTGAAGCAGGACTTGGGGGAAAAAAGCAATCAGTGAGGCATGAACGCAATCAAGTCTAAATGAACGTGAGTGTTTTTATCCTAGGCCTTGCCAGACTACAGCACACGTCTTACTGTGGTCTAATGTTTACTTTTCCTTAAAATATTTATTTTTATATAAAATAATAATAACAACAACAACAATAATAAATAGCGAGAAGAAATTGTAGGTACAACATTTGGCTCAGAAAATACCTAAACTGGACACTGACAATCCCAGGAGGAAAATTCTAGTATATGCTTGCCTTACACAAATATTTTTAACCAAATGTTTCCTATAGGCCACTGCCAAAGACAGAAAAAATATTAAGGTATGTAAATCTTTTATCTTACCCAGTAGGACCACCCATCTGCCTTGTCACAGATTTGGGCCCTAAGTAGTTCTGCACATGTAGCAAAGGTAAGTGGCTCTGGATAAAAAAAGACTGTACATACAGTTCACACATACCAGAAACTGATCATAATTAAGAAGAATTGTTAACCCTGTGTGAAAATTTATGACAAGATCCCAAGGTTAGACTTAAGATCAGTGGAAGCATCCTACAGAGTGTACCATATTGCTCATTTAAACTTCTTTATTTATACAAGTGTACACTGTTACCCAGAAGCCAGTACACTATAGTAGACCATGCCATGTTTTGTTTGATTACTGTAATGCAGCATTCTCTTTCTGATGGTGGTGAATTCCTTTTTAACTTGTTTAGTATTAAATTTACTGATTACAAGGAAACTGATTATTTGAAGCTCACACCTGCCCACATCTGAATAAAATTCTTGTCTGTATTTTACTACCACTAGAAATCAAGAAATGTGTACCAGAAGAGAGATTGGAGTTCCGATGACAAAGGCAAAAGAAGTAAGGAGAAGATGAAGGAAGAAAAGGGAAATCAGCATGAGATCCTGTGCTCTACATTAGAAAGTAAGAAACATGGGCATGATTTCTGGATTCTGTCATTGGTTTATTGCACTAAAAGTCCCAAGAAGCAGCACAATCACAGCCTTTAATCCAAAGCCAGTTGAGGTCAATGGGAGTATTTTCACTAATTTCAATGTGTTTGGATCAGACTCTTAAGCCTTGTGAGATAACTGCTTGTAATGTCACTCAACATCAACTCTTGACCACTCCAGGAGCCACATTGACAAATTCGTAATGAAATACACTCCAGTTTCTTAACTGAATAAAAGTATATGTAACGCTTGTAATATTGCTGGCAGGTAAAAGAAAGTAGCAATGCTAGTAGTGTGTGTGCATGTTTTTAACTGCTAACCAAAAGCAAAAACGGTTGCAGTGAAAGCATTTTCTATTGAAAAATCATTAAAGAACAGCATGCTTGTATGTTATTTGACTCATCTGGCAGTTGACCAGCCAACATGGCAAAGAACATTAATCTTAATTTTATTTTAATTTTAGATACAAATGTTTGAAATACACAAAGGCCTCAAATGCAAAGAAAAAAAAAAATAATTAAAAAAAAAACACTTAGGCCTAAGTAAAAAAATATTCTATACAGTGTGAGTGTTGTAAAAGACTTCATTTTTAAAACTTCTGAAAGCTGGATGCAGTGACTTAAATGAATTTAATCGACAAACTTAGTAAGCTTTGTTGCAAACAAACAGATCATTAAATCATACAATCATAAAGGTTGGAAAAGACCTCCAAGATCATCTGTTCCAACAATCCCCCAACCACCAGTATCATCCAATAAACCATGACCCCACGCACCACATCCAACCTTTCCTTAAACACCCCCAGGGACGGTGACTCCACCACTTCCCTGGACAGCCTGTTCCAATGCCTAACCACTGCTTCTGAGAAGAAATTTCTCCTAATTTCCAACCTGAACCTCCCCTTGTGCAACATGGCTAGTATTCTCTCATGTTTGCAAAAGGTTATTCCAGGCAGCAGCATACTGCTTTCTGTGGGAGCTTAGATTGTAGGGTTAACTGTATAACATAAAATTTTAGTAACTAGATTTCCAATTAGCAGGTTCATGGACTTTTGTCATTTTTATCATAGGTTTGTATAAGGTAGATCTAAAACTATGATCACCTTATAGCTTGAAGAATCTGTTAAATTTGTCAAGTTATGGGTATTTTGGAAGGTTGTTTCTGGTGGGCATGCAGAGATAGAGACGAGAGCTATTTCAGCTTCTCTGAAAAAACTACATAATTGAACTTCTCTCATCCTTGTCATTTCTAGCCCTTAATTATTACTGATTAGTTTTCTCTGGCCACAATCTGAGTCACATTGACATCTTCTGTAAAGAAAAAAGAGACAAATAAAATCTCGCAGTAACTTTTTATTCCTAATGAGAAGCCAGGGCCTACACACAATGCATTTGGGTGATCAGCTCGTGCTGGTCTATTGCAGCACTGCAAGCTTCCAAACTTCCTTTTTTTTTCTTTTATTTTCTTTCCTTTTTTTTTTTTTTTTTTTTTTGCACTTCCAATTCCAATACTGCTCTACACGTAAGAAAGACAGCACTCCATGCTAAGTCAGAAGAAAAAAAATGCTTTAAACCATACAGTAGGGCATTCCTGGAAGTGATACATCTTTAGATCTAACACCAAGTCTTTCCAAAATCTGAAATGTTTATTTATCATTTTCTGAAACAAACAGAAAACTAGCCATCAGCTTTCCAAGAATGATTTATTGTAAGTAACGTATTACTTAGGTAAATTTCAATTTTCTTTAACTCTGTATTACATGTATTTGTTTATTTTTCTGCAGTATTTGCACATTGCACATAATGAAATTTGCAGCCCAATAATAGAATCACCATGTGTCAACAAAGATCAAATTAAAGCTAATTTTGAAGCAGAGAGAAGAAATAACAAAGATTTAAACTATTTTAGACAGTACATGCAATATATGAAGGTAAGAACAATATAGAATCATATCATCATCTAGGTCAGAAAAGACCTTCCAGATCACCAAGTCCAACCATCAACCTGACCTACTCAGATCCATCACTAAACCATGTCACTTAGTGCCTCATCTACACGTCTCGTAAATAACTTCACAGACGGGGAGTCCACCACTTCCTGGGGAGCCTGTGGCAATGCTTGGCCACTCTTTCTGTAAAGAAATACTTTCTGATAGCCAATCTAAACCTTCCCTGGTGCAAACTTGAAACCATTTCCTCACATCCCCTCACTTGTCACCTGAGAAAAGAGACTGGCACCCTCCTTGATACAACCTCCTTTCAGGTAGTTGTAGAGAGCGATGAGGCTCTCCTCAGCCTCCTCTTTCTCAGGATAAACAACCCGGGTTCTCTCAGTCTCTTTTCATAATTCTTTCTCTCTAATCCCTTCACTAGTTTTGTTGCTCTTCTCTGCACACGCTTGAGCACCTCGATGTCCTTCCTGTAGTGGGCCCCTAGCTGAACACAGTACTGAAGGCATAGCCTCCTCAGAGCCGAGTACAGGGTGAAAATCACTTCCTTACTCCTGCTGGCCACATAATTTCTGATACAAGCCAGGATGCTGTTGACCTTCTTGGCCGCCTGAGCACACTTCCAGCTCACATTCAGCCAGCTGCTGACCAGCACTCCCAGGCCCTTTTCTGCTGGGCAACTTTCCAGCCACTCTTTCTTGAGCCTATACTGCCTGTTGCATGGGGTTGTTACGACCTCATGAAAGACTCAGAACTTTACTCTTGTTGAATGTGAGGTGAGTGGACTCAGCCTGTAGTTCTTGCCTACCCAGATCCTTCCGCAGGGCCTTCCTACCCGCAGGTAGACCAGCACTCCTGCCTAACTTGGTATCGCCTGCACACTTACTGAGGGTGTACTCGGTACTCTCATCCAGAGACCAACCAGCTGGATCCCATCCACAGACTATGCACTTTGTATTTAATGCAGAATTTGCACAATATTTTCTAAATCAATTATTTATCTTTGCAAAGATTCACTTAAGTTCACTCTAATACTAATTTAGTAAGAATATGTTTCACAATCTGCTGCATTCTTCACAACTTCAGGATGTTCCATTCTGACCATACAAAAACAAAATATCCTTTCCAATTTTGTATTCCAAGTTGCTTATGCTTTCTTTAATCACAAAGAAGCTTCTGGGTAAGAGAAAATCCATCCTGTATATTTATATAGCTCTATTTGAGTTCCGTGTGAACGTGTGCACATGCATACAAGTACTATATATCAAGGCAGGCTGTCCAGCAGAGGGCTCCTTTGAAACAGAATGTGAAAAAAGTGGGCAAACTCAGTGTATAGACAAACCAATATTAGCACAAGCAGTACATATGCTAGGGCCCATCATTTTTTTTTTATTATTATTATTTTTATTTTTTTTTAGCAAACCACCAATATACAAGCAGTACACTGACATACTAATTTAAAGTACTTTTTAAAGAATGAAGTGATTTCATGAAACCTGTTGGATAAGAATGCAGGAAATGAATTTTCTTTTAAACCACTCTTACCTTTACACTTTCCTTTACTTAGGCATTATGTGCCTATTAAGAGTGATCAGTCTAACTGTGTTCTTATTTTCCGTAAGAATATATATAAAGCAACAAGTAGAACTTGGAGAAAAAATACCTAATAATTGATCAGGCACTTACATAGACAATACTAAACAGAGAAGAAAATGGCACCTAACAAGTGTTTTTTTTTTTTGTTTGTTTGTTTGTTTTTTTTTTTTTTTCTGTTTTTCTTTTACAAAAAATATAGAAACAAAGAAATGGAAGGTAGCACAGACCATCATATTTCCTTTTGCACCATAGAGGCATGTTCTAGAATCCATTCATAATCAACTTCTGTTTTGTGACAGTTTACTGGTATTCCTAGTCCACCTGATTCTTTTGATTTGCCTTCCAGAACTATGAAATGCTACGGTGACATTAACAGTGCTCAGTATACTTTTTGCAGTTTGTATTTGGTCCTTTCTGCTTATATTTACTTATTCCTTGGACATTCCAAAGAAATATTCCAATAAACTTTTTAATTACAATGAATGCACAAGAAAACACTGGAAAGAGAATGGATAATCTGTTCTTTCATATTAATAAAAGATTAAAGTAACAGTATATAAATGGTTCAAATGTATAAAATAAATTTCCATAATCTACATTTCTTCCCCTTTTTCTGGATGTATGCGTTTTTTTCAAGGTTGGAATTGACACGTTAAAAAAAAAAAAAAAAAAAAAAAAAAAAAAAAAAAAGAAAGAAAAGAAAACAGAAGAAATGAATCTGAGGTCAGTTATACTTCCCAAGTCCCATCAGCTAATCAGAATATTCAAGTGGTAAAGAAGGTCAGACAGCAATGACCTTTAAAAATACAAGTCATTTTCTGTTTCTTACATGATATAAATTTTTCACTTTTTCAGAAATTCTATCAGATATATGCCTATAGGGTAACAGGGTCAGGAGTATGAGGGAGATCCTATTCAGTTACTGTATTCATCAGAGATTCAAAAGAGGAGTCAAAATACAGCATGATTCTCTTTCTTTTTATACATGCTAATGGGACTGCCTCTGCTTGCCTTTGTGAATGACAAAATTTTCCCCTGACTACAATGAGGCAGGATCAGGAACCAACAACTTCCTCTGTGGATAATTCAAAAAAGCCACGTGAGAAAATTCTGCATCATTTAAGCCTATGAGTTATTTAAGACATATATATATATATATATATAAAGCCTATGAGCAGCCTCACACAGAGGTTACTGCATGAAACAGACAGTGTAATTTGTGGGTGAATGCTGCACAGATCACTTTTTGTTTGTTTGTTTTTTGTTTGTTTTGTTTTGTTTTTCTCCTGGAGCCACAGAACCTGGATACTTTCTTACTGACTTTGCTGCTGTTAATAGGACCAAAGAGGTTGCTGCAGTTGGGGAGGGGCTAGTCCAGCTACACTGCTGGTCTCTGTGTACTCTGTCCCACAGTATTCTGACCTGCGCACATTCCCGCATTCCCTGCTATCATCTGTGCCCCTTGCCACCCTGCACAACACAGTCATAACCAAAGCTGGAACTGGTGTTTGACCAGGATGTAATTCTGTGAAATTTAGAAAATGAGTGTTTTGTAATCTGTACTTCACACAAATAAGTGAAAATGAAAGAATACAGGAAGTAAACTTTTATCCTTACTGCAAACTTACAAATTGCATAAATACGGTACATTTTCTTCCATATGAATACTACATTCTGGTATTTATGTTTCAACTAGCCAGACAACATTTGCTAATAACACCTACTTTTAATACAGCATATCAAACTGCTTAACCCCTTGGCTTGCCGGGCAGTTTAGAAGCTCCTACTGTGATGTTTTTGTTCTCACATATGCGCTAGTAAAGGCTGTCACGCTCCTCATTAAATAAACAGACATACATGCCAATTAATAATTTAATTTACAGGGAGAATCTTGACATAGAGCTCGAAGGTGAATTACTAGCACCTCCTGAATTGTCTTATCTTAAAATAGCAAGCAATCAGATTTTAGTCCCACCTCTGAAGTTATACCACTGGAATGACATCAGAATGCTGGCAAATCATTAGTTCCAGATTTTATTGTCACAGCTGAAGTTGTCCATTACTACAGAACAGTCATATAAATAAAGGCTTACGTCCTTAAAATAAAACCATACCTTTCACAGTTTTGCAGGTACCCCATTTTTAATGGCTACAACTTTTAACAGAATTATGTTTGATACCTGTATTTGGAGCTTGCTTAACTTTATAGTTTTTTTATTTGGATGTTATCACTGTTTTAATATTCCAAATATGACATTCTATTGCTACTATTTTAAAAAACATTTTTCCTTTTAAATATTCACCTGCATATGCAAATGTACTTCCATTTTTCTGTTCTTTTCCAGCAGCATAGAAAATTTCTGACATTTGGTTTGGGAAGAGTCCCTTGAAATTCAAACAATGCTTTAGAAAGGGACAGATATCTCTTCTTGATGCAAACAGTTGGCTAACAGCATCAACATTATTTCTCCATGAGAAGCAGATACACAAACAGTTCTAATGAAAATATTTGGATCATTTCCTCACTTCTAATTTGAGCATAACATTGCCAAGTCTCCCTGCATAACATTCCTGTTATCTTTCCTTTCTTCCTCATCTACTCAAGCAGAACTTTGTCAAGGCTCCCATCACGATGTGTCTCGACTTCTGTCATCCCTTCTTTTACAGTCCCACAAACAATGTCTACCTTGTCTATTTATTGAAAATGCTATTAAAATTATGCATTTCCTGGGTCATTACCTCCAATGTCATGATTACTGCCACTTTCTCTCTGTTACCCTTTTCATATTAAATTGGGTACAAGATACTTTTCCAGGTACTAACATGCCTATCTGCTCTCTTTGACTTTATATAGGAATACTGCCCTTCTGCTCCTGTTCCACAAATCATAGCACTTTTGATATATCCAAATTATCCAGCAAAACACTCTGTGCAATTTTATTCCCTGCACTTCATGCATAATAGAAGCTTTCCACAAGCATTCACAATGCCATCTTCCATCTTTACATCAAATCCCTACTTGAAGGTTTCCTATACTAATGAAGTTACAGTAAAGCCCACAACAGATGGGAACTGTGGATTTGTCACTGAAATCTAAGAAAAGTGATTTATCTGATCAACATTATGCTTAAGATTCCTGAGAGGAGTTGGCCTTCCCAATACATTTTAGGGAGCAATCCTTTTAAACTTACGGACCACTGATAAAATAGTTTGCTAAGTGTGTATGATTCCCATCAGTTTGTTTCTTATCTTCATAGAAAATCTGTATTAAAACAAGTATACATTTGCAATGGTACTACATTACTTTTGCTCTTATCTCTTTTCTGCTTGGTGTAGTTATGCAGAAAGAAAAGTTGTGAACTATCCATAATTTCAAAACATGTATCCACATAAGAAAACTAAATCTTTAGATTTAGTCATCTTTTGGCTGGAACGGTCTGCACATTTGGCTTCTCTAAGCAAGGCTGTATCGATAGCATAGGTACAAAAGAATCTAGAACAGCACCATCTTTGAATCAGTTGCCTTTTCTGTCCTATTCCCTTCACTATCTGCAATTATCAGTAATAATGGGCAAGCAGAAAGGCATTTAGATCAAAAAGCACAGAAACAATGGGATGTTTACCATAGGGATATTCTGGTCTCCTTTACCTGTCTCCTTTCCACAGTTTTCCATTGCTTACAATAGACTTAGATTATGCAATGCTCCTAATGCTTCTGTCTTTCTGGATTCTCTCTCTATACTATCACTCCTATTGTTGCCACTATCAAAATTAGCAACTGCTATAATTTTACAGTGAGATTACCTGTTGTAGAAACAAAGCACAAAGACACATCAGTATTAACTCATAGCCGTTCAGTATATTCATGCAAGTCAAATTTGTAAACATTTTTTAATACAGAAGAAAATGTGCATTAGGACTAGCACATTTTCAAAGCACATCTAGGATAATCAAGACAACAGAAGAAAAAAAGAGCATGGTTTAAAAAATTTCCACAGCATATAATCCTTTAATAAAGAACATGATAAAAACTAGAAGTTCCAGAGATAACATAAATGTTATTTTAAATACCAAACTCTGCCCTCAATTACATCCAAGAAAAATCAGATCAGATTTTAGTTGTGGGTAAGCTCTGCGTGTTGCCCATTGCAAAAGCAATTCCCTTCTGTTTCAGTGAGCTGTTTAGTTTTGTTATGAAGAAGTGAATTTAGAGGATAGAAGCACTGTTTTCTCATTTTCTGTATGGAGTCTGATTTTAACCAACAAAGTAATGTAACATGGAAGTGCGATTATTTAAACCAGCACTTTACTATACACAGGGCTGTTCAATGCACTGCTCTTGCCAGGCTTGTCACGATGACTGACATTTTCTAATATTGAACTGGAAATAATATGGATATTTAATACTGCAGAGTTTACATCAAGTAGAAGAAAAGTGCTATTGTTTATCAGCATTCTATGTCTGATGTCATATATCTATACAGACATAATTATTGCTGTGATGAAACGTGATTATTAAATAATGGAATAAACACATCTGTACAATATTTGCAATATTTCATATCAGGTGACGTAACATTTTTGTAAAGCCCCATTCTGAAACTTTTTCTATGCTTTCCACTTGAATTTTGACTAAAATTTACCTTTTAGATCTGTTATGCCACTCATGAATTTTTTACAATATCCATCTGTGCATTGCAATCTCTATTCTCCATGGCTCCACATTGTTTTGGCTAACTAACAGGCCCATATGTTGCCTTAATGTATTTCTGCACAATGTTTGTGCTTTTGAAAAAAAAAAAAAAAAAAAAAAGGAAAGAAAAAAATAAAAAAAAAAAAGAAAAAACCACAGGGAAAAACCGCAGGCCTAAATAAGCTATAAGGAGCATCCACATACAGTTAGACTGTCTTTACTGAGTCTGGAGACATTATGATTCTGCTGCGACAAGCAGCATTTGTCTTCATTTTGTCTGACTGTCCTCATGTGTTATTATTAGTGGCTGTCAGGCAGCAGCAAAAAAAAATAGCATCACTTGACTAAGAAGTTGAATGCATAAATGCAATAACTACACATTGGTAGCTGAGGAGAGGATGTCTGTTAAGATGGTCTAAATGCAAAAACCCTCCTATAATTACATTTAAAAGGGAAAAAAAACACATATCTGGCAAAACATAAGCGTCCCTCCTCCCTTCTGCTTGCATAGCTAAATTGGGAACTAATTATAAATACAACTTAGCAGCATCTGAAGAAGTTGCTTTGAGAATGTCCTTTCAGAATGTCAGTTTAGTTTAATAGCAAGAAAACAAATATGTTGGAACATTCACATCCAGTCATGTTTTTCTGATAACGTTGATAAATATGAACGTATTAAAGATGCAATCCTTATCATACAGCAATTCACACAGAAATGTATTTAGCACTTTTAAAGCCCAATACACAAAACATAGTCTCTGGTTCTGATGTGCTCCAAATGAAGTTTCTTTACCACAAATCTTTCAGTTGTACCGTACGGAAACTAATAATATTGAACATCTTTTATACAACATAAAATTGTATATCCAGAAAATTATGATGTAAAGAAGAAACCATAGGCTTTCAACGTAAGATATGTACAAATTGTTTAAAAGCAGATATAAGTTGATGATAGTCTTAGCTTTGAAGCGCTAAATAATTTCTCTAAAAGTACACATATTTTAAAAATACACACAAAAGTTTGCAGACTGTCATCTGTTATAAGACAGCCAGCAGAAAATTCATCTCCGGAGTCCCATAACAAAACTAATTTCCCATGAAACTTCTGCTGTAGTTAAACTTATTTCATTTAATGATTAATAATCAAATGAGTGCCACTATAAACAAAGAACATTTTGCCTTCAGCAAAACAAAACAAAACAAAAACCACTACACACCAAACAAAAAAAACACCACCAAATCAATGGTGAAACATGCATCCTGCTGCAGCAAGAGGCAAAATTTCCATTTACTTCCCTGGAAATCTTTCTATTGCAAGAAAGAAAGCAAACAATTTATAGTGGGAATCAAAATGAAATGCTGTGCAGCAGACGGGACTAACAGCAGCTTCTGTGAGCAACCCTCACAGTCACCAGATCCTTTGTCATTAAGCAAAAGATGTGGTGGCAGATCACTGCTCCTGTAAGTTAGGAAAATACTCCCAGCACTTACAGCTCCTGGTTGTCTGTTTTTGTCCTAGGTCCATGGTTAACTTCCAAGTTCTAATTTTCAGCATTAACCTTCATGTCTAGCTGTTTTCATTTGGAAGCCTTCTACTATTTTCCTCCTTTAAATTGTCACAGTTTTGTCATTGGTGATGCAGTCACTGGGTTTTGGATTTTATACAATACTCAAAGAAATAGCAACCCACTGCCATTTACTTATACAAGTAATAGAAGCTCTTTGCCTCCACAAAGGGCATACACTAAAGGAATTTCACCTCCATATTACACCGGAAAACTGATACAGACAGAGACTACACAATTTGCTTGGGAAATACAAGAAGTCTGACACAAAGCCAAAATGAACAATCCAAATTCCTGAATCCCAATCCAGCTTTCAAAGCACAAATTGGTGGGATATCACACATGCTGAAAAGTTGGGCATGAGCTTAACTATATTTATGAATTAGGATCTGTGAGTACATGAAAAGTTCCCAGCTTTTCTCCTACAAATCCCTCAGCTGGGGCAGGAGAAAAAGGAAAGGAAGCAAAACAAGGTTGGGCTGGATAGCACTTTGGCCTATTTTCAGCAGAATAATAATGAAATTATTTCCAAAAGTAAAATACATATATGTGATTGCTATTGATACAGAATTGAGACAGATAATACCTTGACCCACATATTCTGTGCTTTAGCTGTGTTGACAAAACTTTTATTTAACTTAAAGAAAGAACAAAGTTCTTTGAAATAAATGAGAAACAGCCGTGTAACCCTACATGGCTATATTTACGGAGTTATTTTTCTGAACCACACTGAGGTAATTGCACAAGATTATACTACACAGAGACATAAAACTGTATCCAGTCTTTAACAGAAGCAGCCTTTTTCTGCCATGTATAGGAGACAGGAACAATCACTTTCATATTTGCTATTTACAGAAATGTCCTTGCATTCTTTGTTTTTTCTTCCCGTTATCACATAAAACACCAATTAATTGAACTCAAGAGAAAGACCAGAACAGAGTTAAAAATACAAACAAAGTGGTTTGTCATTTTGGGGCAAGGAGAGTTAAAAGAGAAAATGGTCTATTTATTTAAACTGACAACAAACCTGAGTAAAGGGAAAGAAAATTAAATTTATCTCCACCTAATGGCTAAGAACTCCCATATTAGAACTGTGTATACCGCTTTTGATTAAAACCGAAATGAAACTAAGAATGCTCTTGCTATGAACTCTCTTTTTATGTTGTTGGCCAAGCAGCATGAAATATCAAGACTGAAACTGCATTTCAAATTCCTAGACACTAGAGATGTATTAATCTTTTTTGGATTCCTCCTATGCCAGGCAATCCCTTGCTCCAATTCCTTTTGGAATATGTTTGGATGAATCAAATGGGATTAGCCTTTTCGTTGGCCACATGTGGTAAAACTGGTACACTTCTGTCAGTTAAATGGCCTGTGTCAATATTCTCCAGTATATAAACAACTACGTTCTATGTTCTTCCATACAGTGGTAATGCGAGTTTACGGGATTTTCAGACTTTGTTCATCTCTCCATAATTCAGTAGCTGTTCTCAATTAATTGCATGCTTGGGCACTGCTATTTCTCATCAAGAGGGTTTCATTCCTGTAAGGTTTGAAAGTTGGGTTTCACCCTCTCTTGTTCTAGAATAAAAGCATTCACACATGGAGACAATCAGGAGCAATTAACATGGAACATATCCATGTGCAGACAAGCAATGTAATATCACAGTATAAAAAGAAGGCTCTTTCTGTAACATTTAGGGCTGTATCACAATGCTTGGCTGATCCATAGGAAATACAGGTGGGAAACCCACACGAGTTTGGTCACATTTGGTATATCTTAATAATGGAAAATAGATCACAGGAATGTATGCCTTATTGTCATTTTTTAGTTGTTTAGACTTGCAGAATCTTCTGAAACAAAAATAAGCAATAATGGGTTAGTAACTTCATGAATATGCACAGACTATTGCCATACTATTTTTTAACTTAATTTTTCTGTATTAATATTCGTAACAGTGGCTGAAAAGAAGAGTTGCACCTCACAATTTGATGCATTCTCCAGTCAATTAAGATATGAACCTCAAAAACAAAGTACCAACCCGGTAACAAAGTACTTTAAACTATTTGCTGTTATTTAAGCTATTTTGTTCTGTTTTTCTAGCAGTGATGGATTTTGTATTCCATCTCACTCTGATCTACAGGGTGCAGAAGCATGCTGTTTCATCTCTCCGTGCACTCCAAGAGGCTGCATTCTTCAAGCCCTGCACCCCCACGCATTTCCATGAGGCCTTGCAACGGCTCGCTCTTGTCTCACAATCAAATACGTTCTTCTCTGAAGGCAGTGCTCAGCATTTCAAGCTAAGCCAGAGAGCAGCTCTAATATTTCATTCTTCCATATTGCAGGAGAGGTTGCACTTACTGTCTGACAGAGTACAATACTTCTCAAACTCCTCAATCAGTTAAGTACTGCGTATTAGAAATCTTATACTCTTCTCATGAAGAGTGGGAAAGAAATCTCAATAACATAGCCCTATAAAAGACTTCAGAATTTTTTCTCTGTGTCATTTATTTTACTCACTAAGAAGGGAAATAAGCATTCAAAAATTTAGCACACTTTTATACTAATTACAAATTCACTGATTCTTAAGTTCTTTCCCATTGCTTTTCTGTCTTCCCTCTACCTTTTCCTTCTTGTTCAGTTTTTAAATTTTCTATATCCTTTCAAAATGTACAGATCAGATTCCTATAGAGTAACTATGCATATTCCTTCTGTACTTTATACATTTTCACATGGATTCAGTAAAATCACTTTTTGTTATAACTTGTGCCATTTTTAAACACTTTAACACAGATTCTCATATTTTACATTTTCAATACAATATTATGCCCCCCCCCCCCCCCCCCCCCCCCCCCAAAAAAAAAAAAAAAAAAAGTAAAAAATTACCCAGATCTTTGGATTTTAAGGTTAGGTTAAGCATACAGAACCACATTCAGATGTCCTACCTGTTCCTACTATTTTCTACTGACTAGACATTTCTGAAAGCCAAGAGGTCTGGATGGGAACAGAAAATACAAGCCAAAGAGCCTCTGGTGCCATCTGGGCCAAACGGATTGCATTAGGCTCTCATTACATCATCACCACATCACACTGTTGACTAGATGCCACTCCTAGACATGTTGGAGAAAAAAAGGGTGAAAACCAGGGAAAGGTCCCATATCACACAAATTACTGAGCATTAAAAGTAGCTGAGACACTATGGTGTTTGAAACTGTAAAATGCCAGAATCAACTATACAGAGTTTTTTAACAATCACCCTTCATTCAGAGCTCCAGGAACAAGCAAGGCAATATTCGAAGTACAGGAAAGTTTTGGAGAGAGATATCAACTCTAAGTGACCTTAGTAGGCCTTAGTCAGCGGACAAGTCCTTGTCTGAGAGGCTACAGAAGAGCAGCTCCCACTGGAAGGTTCCTGGAATTCTTAGAAGAAGTTGCAGGTGGGGAGAACACAGTTCCTAATGCTTGGGAAGTAACATTGGCTGACCATTTTACAGGGATTAAATGCACACAACAAAATCACATACAAGCCAGTAATGTGGCAAATTAAGAAGGCTCAGAGAGGCAGGAAAACTCTGTACAGGAGCTATCTCAAACTATTTTTAAATCCCACAAACGTCAGCTTACTTTCTGATTAAGCCAAGGTCTATATAAACAGAGGCAGTGACTGAATGCCAAGCTCAAAAAAGTACTAAGCATAAATTCAGGGAGACCTATGGTAAATTGCATACCTTGCTGCAAAACTGAACTAGCAAAGCTATGGGCAATTGAGCTTTGTGAATGACATCCTGCTGAGGACATGTGAAGTCTCATTCTGACATGATGAAACCTTCCAAGCACTAAAGGTGTATGACTGAACAGGCACATAACCCTTTCTCTCCATCTTTTTCACTTTTTAGAGCAGGTCTATATCCAAACCTGAAATGTAACAGAAACAAGTATATCTGAACTGAAATGCCATCAATCACAAAATTCACAGGCAACAGCAAACAAAATAAAAACTACCCTCAGCCCTGTGGAAGAACTACAGGACATCTCATCTTGAAAGTTCTTATTTTTGGCATTGCAAACATTCACACGGTGAGTTTTTTTCACCAGTTACAACAGCTATACAAAATGGTACAAGATCTTACAGACTGCAAATCTGAGACAATGATTTCATGAAGAAAAATATGAGATTTAGCTACTGGTTTGGTGGGATTGCTCTTAGAACAGATAAATATAAAGGTCATTTTGAACGAGAAAAGAGATTAAAGATTAAATATAGTACCAACAGTAACAAGTACACTTCGACCTCAGCTTATAATGATATATTAGGAGCCATTACCAAATAAATCCTCCAGACCTATTTCAGAGAACAGTGTAGGATTATTATTCAGTCTCATTTTTTGTGACTCTAGGTATCCTGTTTATTTACATAATGCATATGTGCAATAGGGTGCTCAAATAAACTCATCTAAGTACACAGAGAAGGAATGCTGTCCCGCAGTAGTCTAAGAACATAACATTATTGATAACTCAGAGACAACTGTCAGTGTAGCATTTGATGAAGAGACAGCCTGATCCAAGAAATTTACAGAAGTGAAGGTAATGATTTCTCTGTGTGTAAACTCTCTCTGTGCATAGTGTCACAGAGTTGTAAGTGAAGTAACACAAGAGGGGAGAATCAGAACCCTTTGTGAAATGTTTCAAGCAAACATTGAAGTATCAGGAATTTGAGCTGACTTGAGAGTCATGTAAATAGTGTCAGCTTATAAAAACAAGGTGATTCCCTGGATAGGAGAATACCCGCACAGCGTCAAAGCTCCCATGCGTATGTAAACACTCTGTGTAAATATTTGGTTGAAGGTTTCACTATAGTGAGCTTTTGCTGTCCCAGAGTGTGGGCGTTGTCTAGAAACCTGAGATCGGGAATGACATGATCTCATCTCCCGTTACTTAGATAACTGCATTTGATGCATGCCTCGGGGAAATTGAAATGATCTTGGCAGGGGATAAAACAGAGGATTCAAATGTGCTCTTTAACTGATGATCTGGACTTTGAGAATGAAGTCCCATCTGATTTCAAATAGACTTCTAAATATCTGAGAGGAGTTGACAGAAATAAGAGAGTTCAAGGAACCACAGATGCAGTTAGTGTCAGGCTATTTAAGTTTGTTTTTAGGACGTTTACCAGTGAATTCTATTTGCCTGCAATTTAGAAGCTTCTGCAGCTGAGGACATGGAATTGTGTCATTTCACTAGAGTTACAAGCCATTAAAAGAAACAGAGACAGCAATTTGGATATTCTTTCTGGAGCACTTCACATGCATTCCACAGGCCAAAGGTAAGGCACAGCTCGTAAAACTGTAAAGCACATGGTGTTCTTATCAAGGGGGATATGTTTTGGAGACTACTTTCATTGCTTCTGGTTTGCCAGAGCATACAAGCACATCTCTCATATATAATGAAATGAGTTGTATTTTTAGAAAATTGTCTAATCGTCCTGATTTTGTTCTTTAAGGTGAGACTGTTAAAGGAGCACAGAGTGGCCTTTTGGTCAGAAAATATAAGCAGTGTGCAGCAATTAGCAGGCAGACAGCAGAATCAGGAGCAGTGATTAAATTATAAAGAGTTTTTGTCCTAAGGTGTTTGATCCTCAATATATCTTTCAGGACTAGGCACGTGCCTAGGATTTGTAATCAAATGGTTGATGGCCGCACTCACTTACTTTCAGTGTTCTGGCTTAGGTATTCTGGCTTCTGAAGACAGTAACCAATGCTGCCAGCAATATGGGATCATCAGTTATTAAAACCAATTTAACAGACTTGGGGCCAGCAACACAAATGGCTCAACACACAAAAAATGGCTAGTCTCAGTGCAAAACACTGTTTTGTTTCCATGACTACTTACAGAAGCTGTTTTAGCCTTTGCCATTAGCTCCAAAAGCAGCAGGGCATGGAGTTCCACTCAAAGACTACCAGAATAAGCACCTACTCAAATTAAGGCCTAGGTTTTGTTAGGATTTGAAAATACACTTCAGAAAAGTGATTGAATATTTAGGTTTGACTGGCTAAGCTACTCCAAATACTGTAGGTAATACAAGACATGTCTTTATTACTTTGACAATAAATCTAAAAGATTTAATGTGCTCTCATGTACATTTGAAGCCTGGAATATCAGTATGCCCTAACTACAGCTACGTTTCTGCTAAGAGTCTCTGTAGTGACGAGCTAATTAGAAAGAGCAGAGTAGTATTCTCATACCCTCATTCATACTACATATAATTTCTGCAATGGTGACATAACGATGGCCATGAGCACTGTACAAAAGTTCTAGAAGGTCTTTGGTAACTACTGTTTCAGAAGAGCATTTATGATGCATCCCAGGGCATACACATTGTGCCTCATTGGACAATAGTCATTAGTGAGTAAAAGCATTAAAAGCATCAACAGAACAAACAACATTTAATTTGCAGAAATTCAGATAGGACCATGGTTCTGTGAGTTAATATTACCACAAAAGCTCCTATTCATTCCAGCTGTTTCAGTAGTTCAAGTGTGATTACCAAAACCATTAAACACTGACAAAAAGATGAATAAGAGCATGACAATATACAAGCACTTGTTCTGGTTTGGACAGCTATAAACATGGGTTTGTGGCCAATGTATACCAAACATATTTCTCACAGAAAGGAGCTGGAATGCATTTCTTCACAGGTTGTGTGTTTCTTGCTCTAACTTGGGATTTACTCACTTGTGGTTCTGGCAGTCACTACAGAATGAACACTAGGCAACTCTTCATCAGCTGCATTGCTCACCCAGTAGAATGCACAGAGATGTTCAGTATCAGCCACTGTTTGTCAGGACTAGTGGATGTATCTTTTAGTATGCTGAAAATAATTGCAGATACTCAATAGAATGCAAGCATATTGCTGACCCAAACTTCCTGAATTAAATGTTATAAAAAAAACCTAAAACTGTAGTTGATTGCAATTACATTTTGAAGCATAAATGTCTTCTAGGGGCAGGCAGAAAACACTGAGAGCATTGTTGTTTTTGTTTTTTCCCATCTCATCTCTATGGGCACATGGAAGTGAGGTGAGTTTCTACATATTTCATTTCCTACCACTGAGCTGGGAAAAGTGATCGCCGAGTGACATTTGGAGCTGGAACCAAGTGAACTATGACTCAACCCTTCCTGATTTCAGATTGAGCTGATTTCCAATCAGCCTCTGAAGACTAGGCTACAGCAAAGGCAGGAAGGAGCTATGGTTTGAGAGAATTAAATATAGTCTGGTATTGATTTAAAGAGAGAAGGATGGAATGCAACTGCAAGAAAAGCCGGGGGGGGGGGGGAGGGGGGAGTTGAGGGTGTTGGTTGAATGCTGATTTTCATATGGACCATAAGAAACTGAGACTCTAAAGGGGTTCAAACAAACAAACAAACAAACAAAAATCACACATCTGGGCAACTGTGCTGCCCTGTGTCTACAGCTATGGCATAACTGAGCTAACCTGTATCTTAACTAAAGTCACCTTCAGTTTTGGTTGTTCTTACAAAGGATGGACCACACTAACATTGTTAAGGGATAGATTTAGTTTGTTTCCTTCTCTCCTGTATGCAGTGAGAGTTGCTAGACTCCACAAAAGAATTAAAAAATATTATTTAAGTGGGAAAGTCAAGTCCCCAAAAGCTAACAAGTGCCAGAATTAAGGTCGCCTGGGCAAAACTGATGTATACACCACCACCCCCATGCATAATTGTAGTGATGCAAATTTTAATTACAGGACAATATATTTTTTCACAGCAACCCCCTGCTTCACTTGAAGCCCAAGATAAATACTGTTCAGGGAAGGAGACAGCTCTTCAATATTTCTATCCTTAACACGCTATTGCTGGCCCCTGTTTTATTTACTGCACACCATCAAAAGCCTGCAGTGAATGCAGAATTGTTTATTTCCTCATGGTGTTTCTAGAGTGCTCATCACCACAGAATCTTCATGCCTCGTAAACATTAATAAATTCATCTCCACTAAGAGATGAGAGTGTTATTATCTCCATTTTACAGGTGGGGAAATCAAGACAAAGAGACTTCCCAGAGGTCAGAAAGTTAATAGGTAGCACAGCCTGCAGTGGAACACAGAACTGTATTACTTCTAAAGAGTCTGGTCTAAAGTGTTGAGTGCAGTGTCCAACTCCTAGCACTTCCTAGCATGAACTCTCACATACTGCAGCTGTGTATACTCTGATCTTTTCCATACCTGCCTCTATTACCTTGAACTGATGTCAAAGAACTGAGGAATGCACAATTAGTGGCCTCCTGCCAACATTTCAGTTTAAATAACTGGGCATTGTATAAAAATTCTGGCAGAAACAGGAAAAAAAACTAAGTTCTCAGGTATAATATGAACTTGTGTTATTCATGAGACCAATCTTTTTCTTCCTGAAACTCCATCTCTCTCTTTTTTTTTTTTTTTTTTTCCCTTTATGTAATTCCATTACTAGAGAAAACAAAAACAAATAATACAAAAAAAAAATCCCTGAAATGTATTGTCTTCTACACAGAGGTGAGTTCTCTTCAGGACCTTGTCTTCTATGTATATTGAATAATGCAGACAAAACAGTATGTTATCATATGGTTGAAGACTATCATAAAACACAGAAGAGGAACAAATTAAGGATGTACAGAAAACCGTAAGTCCAACATCACTTCAGCTTCTAGTAATTAACTTTCTTACTGTTCTTTTACTGGAGATTTTATTATTATTTTTGGTAGCTTTTACGGCTGCTGACCTTTTTCTTGGTAGGAAAAAAGTTAATCAACTTCATCTGCATGCAATACTATACAAGTCAAACTTGTATATTCAGCCTTAAAAGGCAAAAATTCTGACACTTGAACACAGGAGTGTATCTTATGCTAAAGGATTAACTACTTTGCTGACAATAAGAGGGAAGAGGAAGGTTGGGTTGCCAAGGTCATGAGGAGGCAACCTGTTGGCTACAGCCTACTTCTACTTGCACTTCTTTTTGTCTGTCTGTTGTCAAGATTCCCAGCGTAGTATGTCTAGTTGCTGCAGTTGCTCTAATAGTGTTACAGCCTTGGACTTCGATTAGAATTAAAGATGATAAATATTTTTAATTGTTCTGGAGCAGAACAGTGGTAAAAACTTGATGAAATCTGGGGACTTTCCTCTAACACATCTACTCATATCTGTTCAATTGGTATTTTGGCAGCTTCCCACATAATTGCCATCACTGCAGGCAACAGATGACCATTTCTCCTCCAAAACTATATACTTTGGACAAAGAAATTGGATTTTTTTTTCAGTAGAAAAAAAAAGACACTTCTGCAGCCATGGGGTTTTAGCTGTGCAGAGTGTTCAAGCCCTCTTGCATACAATACAAGTGTTAAGAGCTCTAAAAAAAAAAAAAAAAAAAAAAAAAAAAACAACCAAAGAATAAATCAGAAGCAAGTCTCATAACAAAAAGTATTAGGCCTTCTAAGCATAGGCAGCAGTAAGCATTTAAAAGTAGGTTTTGAAAGCAATAGAGTCTGGCTCTGTCTTGGAAGTGCTGCTCCCATTGCTTCCTTTAAAAAATTCAGTGTAAAATGTATGACCAGACCGGACACCGTAGTACACACATGATGGCAGCAAGCCATTATGGGAATTATCTAATATCACCTATTCTAATATCTAATATCAACTATTTATTACCACACAGCTGAACTGAAATGCCCTTACCAATCTGAGAGAGCAGTATTACAATCGGCTCACAAAGGACCTACAAAAATCAGTAACAAATCATTTCACAGATAATATTCACAGTTTCAGAAGTTCTAGTCTGTACAACTGTCTTGTCTAAAATCTGTCATGGAAAAAAAGGTTACTCTTGGAGGGAAAACCTGAGATGAAGTCACCTTTCCTCAGGTGAGTATTATTTTAGGTGGAATGTGATTACCATTATACATTACATTATACATAAACAAAGCTGCAGCATCATTATTTCTCCTGTTTGTATAATGGTTAGTGAAACTGGGGACAAGGAGTATATGGCAGGATGCAAACATCAAAGTTCCCATTCTCACAGATTCAAAGGAGAAGCCCAGCAGCTTATTAGTTAAATAGAACAAAGCAAACAAACAAACAAAAAACCTGGGACCAAACTGATCATATGGATTCTACCCTAATATTAAAAAGCAACAGTTAGTTTATAGAATCATAGAACGGCTTTAACATCCTTTTCTTTTCCAGGTATGACATGCAGAGCTGCACTTGCAGATAATATGAACAAAGATAAAAATAGTGTCAGTGTCCATTTACAATCCTATAATTCTAAGGTGTTGTTTAACAAAGAAATTGAATACAAAACATGTAGAAGTTAAAAAAAAAAAAAAAAAAAAAAAAAAAAAAGAGAGAGAGAGAGAGAAAGAAGAAAGGAAAAAAGAGAGAAAAAAAAAGGCCAAACCTACAGGCAAACTATGTAGCTTTATGCAAGCTGCATGACTGACATAAGCTATTTACCATTTTATCAGTGATTGAATAATAGAAGCAGGTGTTCCTACTGGTCTAGGTGGAATACTCTCTCTAAACATTTTCTAAATCTATCACTCTTGTATCAGTGATGCATTGTGTTGCTGTATTTTCCAGGGCCTAAGTTATGAAATAAATTCACAATACAGCAGCTTAGAATCAACCAGCAATGCTTATATCTCAGGTACAGTAAGCTATTAATTCTTCATTTAGGGAAAATGAATTCAGTTCCTCCAAAGAGATAGTGTGGCTTCCTTTAAATTTTTTAACGTACAGTGCCTAGCACACTGTCTGTATGTAAACCAGGAAGAGAGATAAAACTTATAACAATAACTATTTTCCCATTGACTTCAAGAAGAAGAAAAAGTAATAAAATCATTCAAAACTGACTATCTATGTGTTAAAACACTGCAGCTTTCAGACACAGTATTGAATTCTGCTAAAAAATTAAGAATATTTAGGAATATTTCTAGCATATACTTGCCTTTTTCTCATTGCATTAAAAAAGAACTGTGGACATAAAGGAAGCATTTATCTAATATATGCTGAAATATTATTTATGCCTATTTTTGATGCATTTAAAACCAAGCAGCAAAGACTGTAATGACATACATACACAAGCACTTTCAGCTTCATAACGTTTCAGATCTCTCGTTATATCCATATTAATGCTCTTTTTTTTTTTTTTTTTTTTAAGAGAAAAGATCTTATTTTCTTTTCACCCACCATTCTTTTCCATAGAAAAGGCTACTTTCTTAAAAAGCTACAGTTCATAGTAAAATACTTTATAAACAAACAGAAAAGTTGAAAGTATGGCTAAACTTGGATATTCTCTTAGCTGAACAGATCATTTCGTCCAGATTTGGAAATAAGTGATTCCTCTTTAGACAGAAAGAGGAAAAACTGTGCCCACTTCCCCACTTAACTCTTTGTCACCCATCTTATAGACTGACTGCCTTTAGCTGATAACGTGATGATTTTTTGCAACTATTTTCAGCTGTCTTCTTTAAAAATCTCTTTTTATATCCCCCTCTCCATCTGCATGGAGTCTCCTGAAGTAGGAGCACTGCTTTAGAGTTGCCAGGGAGTCTAGAAAGCAAGGTCAAAGTTTGGAAAAGATGACTAGAGAGAGAGACGCAAAGAGATATGGATGTTCGTCTCAGGGGTCTGAGATTTCACCCGAGCAAGTATTGGATGGAAGGTGAAAGTTCCTTCTTAGTATTTACTGAGGCTGACAGGCCCCTTCCAAATACATGATTAGTATTGGCGTGTGGTCTTTTTGCAGAGCTGTGTAGATTTCAAGGATCTCAGCAACATACATCCCAGCTACATACATCCCAAATTGGAGAAAACCTGCCTCTTTCCAAGCAGAATGCAGATCTGTTTCTGGGTACCATAGGCACAGCAGCCAAACATGTTTTGAAGCAGAAGCAGAACTGAACCTTCATGGGATTTGTATCACAGAGAAGAACTAATCATAGATTCCAAATCAGAAATTAATTATTATTCAAACTAATTCAATAGTAACATGGAGATATCTAAAACTTGTCTCTAGCTTGATGATACAACCCAAACAATCTTCTGTAGCACTGTACAGTGAAAGACTGATCTCTTATATAGCATTTTTTTTGAGGAGGAACCAACCCAGAAATTCTCCTAAGTGCCGGTAATGGAAAAAGGAACTGACAATACAGAATGTGGAACTAGAGTATATCTGGTGCTGGTAGAAACTTTTTTTTATCACTTTGTGGAACAGACCCCAACAGACCAAATCACGGCGAAAATGATAGGAGGTTAGAAGCAGCACATTTGCTGATACAATGCAGATCCAGACTCACGTTCCGGCTGCTGTGAACATTTAAAATACTGAGATCCAATCTAGAGCAATCATCAGTTTGTGCTCTCACCAGGAGTAAGGAAAATACAGATTTAGTCCAGTGTTTTTGAATTATGCTGAACACAGATTTGAATTGTGTATTCTGGGGTGAGCAGGCCAACTGTGGGATGAAGCATTCTCCTTTTCAGAACAGAATTTTCATCGTTTGCCTGATGATTATTACCCAGTAAAATATTGTCTTCTGGAAGTTATTGTGCATCCATGAGACACTGCTATGTAACCAGTTTTCCTGGGGAATATTTTATATTAAAATAAGTGAATAAAAGTACAACGAAGTCTAGCTGCAGATTCTTAACTGAGCACATATGGGTATGAACAGCAATGCACAGAAAGTGCTGCCTCTTTCAGAACAACTTCTGTCGTAATGGTCAGAGTGTGAATTAACTTGTGGATGCATGAAAAGCCATGGAGGGTTAGTAAACACCTTTTCAACTCCTGGATCATGTTACTGTGTTGCCAACTACTTCATGGTCCCTGGAGAATAGCTTAAAGTTTTATGAACATTCAAAACAAATTTCTATTAGATTAAGTGAACCACCTGTTACAGATGTCTTTTTAATAACTCTCTTGGAGTGTACTAGAGGTGACTCAATTAAATTAGCTTGAAATGTGTGGTTATTCTTGTCCAATAAAACACTTTATTGAGAGTCCTTTGTGTTCATAACCAACCTTGGTAATAATCCATTTCCAGTTGCAAGTCAAGACATCATTGGCCCTTAATGTTCTAATAAATAAATGGTTTAACAATTGGGAGCTAATTGTCACAGTGGGACAGCCTGGGAGGCTTGTAATCAGGCCTGTATTGTCACAATTCATTTTCATATTGTAGCAAAATAATAACCTCAGGAGCCCTTTTGAATTAAAAGAAATCTCGCTTTATACTCATAGATGCGCAGACTATGTACTTTAAATCAGATGCAGCAATTTTAGACCAGCTTAATCTCCTCAAAATCAACAGCAAACATTTTCTTGCTACATCTAGGAATGACACTTCAGCAATAAAATCACATTTCCAAAAAATGGATGGGATTCATTCAGTAGCAAATTACTTGTAATATTTTACAGATTTACTCCACTACACCTTTACTACAAATCTTACAAAATCAGCACTTATTTAAACCACAGGCGTGTTTATAGACAAGTAGATATTATAAATTATAGCTAGGATCTGATTGGTAAAACAAACTTACTTGCAAAGAGATATCTCTTCAGGAGTATGCTAATAAATCCTAACCTAACTTTCATTGTACCTAAATTCAGGGTACAACACTGCTTGAGAAAAGTGATTTAAAAAATAAATCACATTGCAACTTTAAAAATTCAGTCTCTTCTTTTGCGTATTCTTCCCCCCCGAATTTATTTTCAACTAATCATAGAATACTACTAAGATTTTAATAAGTATAAACGTTTTCAAAAAATCCATTTAAACTCAGTTAAAAGGAGACCCTTCTACACAAGAGCTTAAAAATCTTATTACTTAAAGGAATACGTTTCACCTCAAGACTTCAGAATATGAGAGCTGCAAGAACACCACAAAACCTAACACTTCTATTTTTGTTCACAATTGTCTATATAAATCCATTTGCCTGTTTGTTGTGACAAACAGTACTTGTTTCAGAAAAGGCCTGGACTACCGCAGTAGGGTTATCATGTACTGGAACTTGGTTGAATTATTAGAGACGTGAAAAGCTTGAAAAACCTCTGCCCCAGCTGAATAAAGAAGTATTTAGTCTCTTCTACAGACATTGACTTTCCCTTGTCCTTTTATTTTTTATTTTTTTATTTTTCCAAATGAAAGTAAGTCAGGAAATAAAAGTGATCAGATATTCACTGGCTACCTTTCAGGGAAGAAATGATATGCCCACTGAAAACAAAATTAGAATTGCTACTAAATTGATTTATGGATGCAAGTTTTACCCTTTCCAATTCATTCTGGATACAACATTTGAGTATGATTTTCTATGATCTATTTTGCTCCATTTATGACAGAATGTCTAAATTATTTCATCTGCACCAAATCAAGATTATTATGTAAAATCCTAGCCATTAAACCAGGCCTGCTAAAATTTCACATTACATTTCAAAAAAGAAGGAAGAAATTTTGTCAACTACTTTTTCAGAGATCATGTTTAGTTGCTTCTCTTACTGTACTTAACTGAGTAAATTCATCCATCCCATTAAGGACATGTACTTAAGAAGTAGCTGGAATCTCCTAATTACCAGAATAAAAATGACTAGACTCAAAAGCATTCATTCTGTGTTTATTTGGTGCTTCTTATTAAGAAAAATATGTAAAACCTGAGTGTTTGCAAAAGTTTGGCAATTACTATTCCCAGTAATTTTAAAATTAAAAATAGAATACTGATTAAAGCCAAATTGTCTCAATATGATTTTAACCCCCTTCTTCCATCAAAAACAAACCAAAACAAATCTAATCCCAAATCTCAAAACAAACAATAACGTTTGTTATTAACCCAGAAGTTTCTAGGTAATGAAAAAAAATTCTCATGACAACTGCCCTTCATTCACCTGATCTCTTGACCCAGGTTTCAAGGCGGTTGTTGGTTCAGAACTTTGTGTGTTTCTGCCTGGGCTTTCTGCATATTAAATATTCTGTGTTTTGTTTGTTTGTTTGTTTTGTTTTGTTTTATTATTATTTTTTCCCCAATGGTTCCTAAGAAAAGAACCATTCTTCAAGGAAAAAAAAGTCTCAAAGACTAACCACAGAGGAAATGAGAAAATGAGACAGTGAAAAGTCAGAATATGTCATTAATCGGGGTAATATAAGATTTTCAATCAATAAGCATAATCAAAACAGTATTTGGACACCAGCATGCAGTTTGAAATGGACGTTTTTCTAAAAAGCCTTGAAGTTGAAACAACAGGGAGACATGATTTGATTTTTATAAGATTTTAGTTCTGATTGTACTATTAAGTTTTGTTAAGCACAGTACATTTACTTTTGTGCCTAGATAGTGTGCAGTAAACAATCACATTCAACAGTCATGTTCTAGAGAAAAAATATATAGTATGCCCCTTTGGTGAAACAGTTTTAAAATTCTAATAGAATTTCAAGGTTATTATCTATTTCAGATCAACACTGGAGGTCAGAGTTCACAGCAGCCAGAATTTACAAACCTCCAATGGGTTTTGATTGACAGCAATCAGCATCTCTTCAGCATCACTGAGGGAACAAAGTACAGGTCAAGACAGCAGGCGATTTCATCTGTCATTTTTAATTATCTAAATGATATTCACAGACAAAACCTTTCCCATCCATCAGGGCATCGCATTACCATAGACAATGTTTGTTTAAAGAAGAGGCCATAAAATCAAACAATTATGAATGCAGACAAGCCTTGCTATTGACTGCATAAATAATCAAGTGAGATTTCCAAAACTCTCTGCTAATGAATTGGTATATTGCTGGCAGGAAGTGGCAAGTAATAATACAGACAACAATCTAATGTTCTTATTGACTTTTACTAAAGCTTTGCTACAGTAGCAAGGATCCGAAAATGACGTCAAGTAAGGTTTCCATAGGAGCAGTATTGATATCAGTACACTGCTAAAATACAAGTAGTTAACTCCTGACCTTATAGTAGGACCAGCAATCCCCTGAGAGAGCTGAAACACTAGCAGAACAATATATCATGAGCTGAGCCAACAGCCTCAGGGCTCCAACAATGTTACTGCACAGGCAAGGTCCCTTCTTCTGCCATGTATAACAGTCTAATCCACAATAATTCAACTACAATCTCCCAAATTAACTTTGTTTGACTCTGTTATATGAGTAAATAAACATTTTTTGTAAGCTGAGATTGAAGAGTATACACGTTATGAAAAGTACAGTGTGCAGAATACAGTCTATTGGAATGAAGCAGACTCAGCTTTTTTATCCTGATGTCGCCAACATGTTCTTAAGTTACACAAATAGTTTAGAGGCTATAACTACAGTTAACATAAATCACCATAAGCCTGTTGTTCCATTTACAGTATCATGGTGACATCTCATTAACATAGGTAACTCATTAGCCCAAATGTTAAAGTATTTAAAGTTTTTTGTTTGGTTGGTTGGTTTTAATCAGAAGCAACAGAAAATGATCTACTCTGGTCAAGTTCAACATGGTGAAACTGTCTCTGTTCAGTGGGGCAAAGCTTAAGATGTTTTTTGTCCCACTGGGAAATATCAGAGAAGGATTTCCTCTGGGTAAAGGATAAAAGGAATTAAGGTCAACACAAGAAACACTGTGAAGACAATAGCCAGGTAGGGGTACAAGATATAAAACAACAGTGAGAGCTTTTTGCAAAGCCCATGAGAGGATGGTTATGAGAGTCTAGAAATGTTTCCCTTCATCATCACAACTAGACAAGACTACTGTCAGCATGCAATTCTGGTTTCTTTCGCCTGAAAGTATATCACTAATGTTGGTTTGGTGAACAGTATGGAGCAAAAAGCTGTATTGTGCTTCAGAATCTCAGTAGCTTATCGTACCACACAAAACAAAACAACATATGTTTGCAAAATCTTTAACTATCAGATGTGCTCCTGGAACTGTCCCTCATGTCCGCTGTGTCTGAATGAGTTCAAACTAGTTCACTGATGGTCTTGTATTAAGTCAATCACATTTTTCAAATCTTTTTTAATTCTCTTAATGATTAATGATTTTTCTTAATGATTTTTCACAGATGTTAAAGAAGGAAATTGGACTAATCTCAATGGGATTCCAAAAGCAAGGTTTTAAAAGGAGAACTAGAAAAAACTCATGATCCATTATCATTATATTTGATTTTAGTTCACAGATGAAAATACGATGTCTAGTTATTCCCAAATAAGCCACCTCCTTGCCCCAAAAATTAGTGGAAAAGCTGTTCCCTTTCCTCTTCACACTCCCACTACTGATTTTAGTCATCCTCAAAGAGTACAAGGGGCTTTCACCAACCTTGGCCATGAAGAATAAACAAATGGCACAGATTTTACATTTCTGCTGTAATCTTTCCCTTGAAAAATTGGTAATGAATGCAAGGCATAATATTTTTTGCAAAGTATTGCAAAATTCTTTCTATAGACCTACTCAGAATTTGTTCTCAGTAGGTAAGATGGTAATAAGACAACAAAAGGTAATAAGACAACAAAAACATTGACTGCAGTAATGGCATACAGCTCCTGGAACTGAGTTTTTGCTTCAAGTCTCAGACAGGCTCAGTTTTGGAGCCTCAGGAATGTCTAGTCAGTATTTGTTCTCATCAGTTTGCAGAGGTGACTGTGGTACCCTAAACTCACCACAAATGGATGACTGGTATCATGTAATGTTTTTATGTCCATAGAGGTCAGTCTAGAACTGACTGGAGTCAAGGCACTGACAATCGAAATAAACAATACAGTTTAAAAAAAAAAAAAAAAGTCTTTAGTATGAATGAACAGGTTAATTATTTCTCAGTTCAGATCCAGACAACTTGACCATGGCTGTGCATTTCAATGGAAGAGAGATGCATGTAGTTCACACTTGTATTCAGGATTCTGGGTCTACAGGAGGCCAATACAGCCAATAACTGCACTGAAATTGTTATAACTACTGATGTTCCTCCATAAGACACCTTTAGCAAACATTGCCACAATTGTACACACAGTAAGTTGGTAACTGCTTATTACAAAACAACCAATGATTATTCCCAAATCTGCAAATGTTTGGTCTATGCATTTCACCTGAAGCTTATGATAATCTTTTACTTTATTTTGCAAGTTTAATAGAATGATTTATTGAGATTTATCTTTCCTTATCCTTAGAAACTGTTTTTTCATGACTAGCACAGTAAAAGAGGCTTCAAGATAACATGCACTGTATCATAATATACTTTTACTGTATTTTGAGTCTTATGGATAAATATTTCAGGGTTGCTAGAAAGAGATTTCCTTTTCCCTAAGAAAACATAGTATTTAAAAAAAAATAAATCATAAAGGATATATAGAGAGTATTTTACAATACTTTGTGAAGAATGTCTCTCTGAAATATTAAGTTAAGTTTAATGACATTCTTTCCTTTACTAAAGCAATTGTTTATACCATGGACAGTCTGAATTAAAATAATCCATCAATGCATCATAGTTTGGTTGCAGGCTACAAAGAAGAACGCCATGGCAACAAACCAGGAGAACTATAGAAGTTTCATAGTTTCAACAGAAATAGGGAGTCTCAGTTAGATGTCTTTCTGGAAGAGGAAGCTGCCCAGATTTGTATGAAGAGTTACTTTTAGAAATGCTGATCAGAAAGTTTTTTACTGGGGCACAAGACACTTTTGATATAGAGATTTTGAAGATGAGTGGTGATAGTTGGTCACAGAACTTACTACTGAAGCTCCACTGGAAGAAAACCAGTGTTGCTGTAAAGTTCTTACATCTTGACCAGACAGTCTAGGCAATATAGCCACAATTGTTCACAATGAATAAATTATATTTCTTCTCCCCTTTATACTAGCAGACAAGATATTCTCAGTATACGAATGATTTTCTAGGGAAATTCTACATTACAGGACACTGAATTTCATTCTTTTCAGAGTTGTCTTTCTAAAAGGTAATGCTACATTCCAGCAAAGGACTTTAAACAAGTGATTACTGACTTAAAGTTAAGAATGTATTTCAGGCTTTTTCTAGTTTGGTGAACCAAGAAAGATGGGACCAGATAAAGTTCTGTGAGACAGTAACCAAGTATAAACATTTAAAACATCTTTCCAACAGCCCCATTATTTCAGTACGCCAGGTTGAAATATTCTCCATTTCAAATCAGCAAAACCCCATAAAAAAAAAAGATTATACCACTAAGAAAATCCAAACACTTCAAAAGAATACCACTGTCACGGAAATTTTCTTCACTGAAGATGCCTTCTAGATTTGCAAAGTTATATGAAGAAAGCATCTGAGAATTTTGGTATCAGAAAGTTGAGTATGTGGCAACCTCATTAGGTACTGATATTGCTTCTTTATCAGTAACAATAACAATAACAAAACAAACAAAAACCAAACAGCTGATTGCAACAGGCAGGTATTTTTCAAATCAAAACAGTCCAGAAGCATTTAGGTATAATTAGAAAATCTATCTCAAACGGATCAATGGTTGCAGAAGGTAAAATTGTCACATTGTCACACAACCAGAAGAAAAAAATACAACATAAACAATAACTGAAAAAGAAAAAAAAAAAAAAAAAAGAGTTCGAACAACAAATAACTCTCTCCTTGAAAGTAGAAATCAGGGTAATATATGCTTGCACAAAATAAAACAAGGAAATTATCCTGAAATAAACGAATCTTAATGAACAATTTTGTTATATTGGCAGGGAGCTATTAATAATCTTGTTCTTAAAAGAGGTACTTCAAATGAAAGAGGAAATCTTTCTACTATAATGAAGGCTTTTATACTCTTCTGCAAAAATCTTTGCAATAGAATACTTTCAGTCATTTCCCTCAGCAGCATGTAACATTCAGGACTGGATACGATTTCTTCAGTTATTCTTATGATAACTTTTTTGTTTCTGCTTACACTAAGGGAATCATTTAAGCACATTTTAAATTAAGCATATGACTGTAAAGTTGAATGGAAGCACAGAACACAATTCCAAACAAGTTTGTTTATCATAACTGATTAGCCAAGCAGACAATGCATGCTCTCAAGAGTACAAAGTTTTCAGGTCTGGTTCATTAACAGTTATATAAATCAGGAGTATTCACCGGAGCAATAGGATTAAATGTTTTTGTTTGTTTGTTTGTTTTAAAAAAGGGAACCATAGGATTGAATTATTTGCATTTGTGAGGTCCACACAGTATACAATGTTTCTTTCTTCTTTACAAAGCATCAGAAGTAAGAGAACCAAACTTCCACTTTGATGCTGTCATAAATTTCAGCTGGAGAAGGTAGCATCCATATTGGAAACAGTACCAGCTTACACACTCATAACAAAATAGTGCTTATAAGAAATAAAATTGTGGTTGAGGGGTTCCATTTGTTTTGTATTTGAGAACTTTTCCATTTTGAATAAAGAATGGAGCATTTCTGGAATTTAAGCTTTACACTGAAACACCTTTTCTTAAAATTCAGTTGGTTCCATATCCTGAAAATGTCTGGCTAAAAATGTGCTCTGAGTTTCCTCCTTTCTACTGTTTTATATAACTGAAAACTGCTCTCAGTTTCAGAGTAAATATCCAGTTATGTTCATCTGAACAACTGAAATAAAATCTATTAAATTGATATTGCAGCCTTTGTAATCATTATGGCTTTTTGGTTTCAAAGAGAAATGCATCTGGGCTTGTTTCTCAGCTGAACTGACTTCTGTTCAGCCAGTCTGTGATACTGGTCTTTGTACCACATTGTAAAAACAGCAGTTATTTGTAGAAACTATGAGTATTCAATGTTTTCCACACTACATTAATTTACTGTGCTAGGTGTTCTTATCCTTTATTTAGACTGAATTTTTAAAATGCCATTAACTACATACTGTGGCTCTTGTAGCATAAAGTTCATGGAGGAATTTGACTTAAGACGATTAGCTAGAAATTTATCACATGTGACCTAAAGGTTTAGCTCTGCAGTAGTATTTCAAAATACACATTATTTAGGAAAAAGGGAGGGCAAAACCACAACATTGTCATGTGGCTTTCTTATTATTCCTCTTCAGGATCTTTTCCAGTATGGATGGTGCTGAGGAAGTCACATGAAGGGATCACAACCCTAGAATTTTGGTCATAAAGGAAAGCATGTAATCATCTTCAATGCCTGCTGAATCCCACAGCCTTTTTTTTTTTTTTTTTTCCTCTCCACGGATAGGATGCCCAAATTGAAATTTCTGTATTCTTGCCAGTTCTTTTAATCTACTATTAGTATTGTCAGCAGTGTTGTTCAAAACTGCTTCCCTATTAGTATTTCTATTTTAAACAGTGACAACCACAAAGATACACATCTAAGCCTTCTGCCTGACAGGACAGAATAAAACACGACTGTATTCGCTCAGCCTTTTTTGGGGGTTTCTGTAGTTCCATCAGTTTAAATATAATATCACTTAAAATTTTAACAAAAATACTAATTTGTCAATATATTCGCTATTACATTAATAGAGAAAAATGTTTCCCCTCCTCTTAAGTTATTTTCATGAAATTCATGTTATTTTGAGCCCTTTTCAATTGCTAATGTCTGGAGGACACTCACGGAATCTAATTCAAGTCAGTTAGAGTTAATCTCTGTGCTCCTACGTATAAGAGCAGAATTCTCCTCCTTCTCTGGACTATAGTCCAGAATGAGAGAAAACTTACTGTAATGGGTAATTCAAAACAACAACAGCTTTATTTCATAGTTGTAAAATGCCTTCTATTTCTAAAATTAGCCTTCTGCATGCCCCAGACATCACATAGCTGGTTTGGTTTAAATGAAGTGTTTCTGCCAGAAAAGACACAATTTCTCTGTAGTAAGAAAAATCTGGAATGAATGCAGTTTAGTGAAACAGCACAAGCAGCAAAATAATAATGCAGAATATTTTTTAAAGGTTTCAGTATTCTCCAATGAGATTTTTATGAGAATTACCTCCAAGGTTTAATTTTCTTTTTTCTAATATGAAGCACTTTTTCCTTATGTAATGCATAAAATTTTATATAAGTAGTAAGGTTGTGATGACAGACATCTGCAACATTCGTAGAATTGTATGTCATAAATCACAGCAGGACAAACAATAACTAATATTCACAGTTATTAGTGTCACATATATTAGTGACAACAACTAAAAATACAATAGAAATATTATTGTACAGAAAAAAGGAAACTGAGCAGAGCACATTTTTGATTCTGCTTTTAATTTCAAGTCTGATTTTATCTCAACTCTAGAGAGGCTCATAAAGACAATTTACCTGTGTCTTAGTAGGCTAGGAGATGGACATCTTGCCTTATCTTCCTCTAATATCGCTGATTTTTTAAAATTTGAAACATTTCCCTTGTAAAATTAAACCAAAACCTCTCTTCTATTAGTTTATATAAGAGCTGGTTAAAAATGAAAAACACACTTCATAAAATCACATCTTTAAGAGAAGTATTATTGTTGCTGTTATTAACAACACTTTAAAATAAAAGTACATAATTGCTAAACTAAAATGAAATCCCCAAGGTAGAAGCCTGTTAAGCCATATTAGTTCCAAATGACTAACATTTTTATAGTACTAGCTAAATGAATTAATAATTATTGGCTACTTATTTTAAAGGATTGCCATTTTTTATTTAAAAAGCTATGAAGTACATGCTGCACTCTCAGTAATCCTTCCAGTACCGCTCATATTCAAAATAAGGGAGACTTGTACAGCTCCTCAGACTTGTACGATTAGCTTCCAGTAATCCCTATATACCGTATAACTTTTATATTGGAAAGGGTTGACCAGAACTTCTCAAAATTAAAACATCCAAGTAAAACTGTGGGGAAGAGCTGATAAAAGTAACGTGTTCATATTCACAGTCCATTCTTTCCTGTCTCTGTGCAGAAATATCTAGCCTATTCAACAGTAAATTCAGCATTGGCATTTTGACCACTTAATGCTTACAATGAATTTAGTCTAAGCCTTAAAATCAGGCAAGAAGTAAATGCTCCACTGGTGTATACAGCTACCTCTGGAAGAGATTACAGGCAATTAAAGAAGATGGATTAATCTTCTTTACCAACTTCTTGTCTTTTACACCTTCATCTTCTAAAGGAGTCCAATGTGCTGAGTTTCTGTGTCCTATAGTGTCCTTGATGCTTGTTGGTGTCACGCAGTCATTCTTAAATGAATGCTTCTATTTCAAGTTTCTTGAAGGACAGCCCTCCCATTAGCTCATACAAGTGAAAAGCAGTACTGGATAAAGAACTTTCCTGATGGAGAAAATGCTGGGGGTGGCAGAGATGGGGGGAGAGGTAGAAACCCTCATTTCTATCACAGGATTTTCTCACTCTCTGAGATTGCTCTGTGTGGCACAAAGGGATTTGGCCTTCTCAGGGTTTTGAAACTGGGACAATATAGGCAGAGAGCTTCTTTATTAAAAAGAGGCGACTTTGAGGTTTCTGCAGATCAAAGCTGTCTTAGGAACCCATACTGGTTCTTCAAGGCTAATAAACAAGTAAATATTAACATTTCTTTTCCACATGAGAAAAAAACAAAACAAAACAAAACAAAACACATCTGAGTTACAGTCCTTTCAGATGGATTATTTTTCTGTTGGCATTTAAAAAATGCTATAATTTCCTTACCATGTCACTTCTTTTTACATGCCAGCATAAGCAGAAAAAATCTTACGCAACACTATCTTGCCATGAATGGGAAGAGCCCTCATACCATCTCACAGGACTTCTTTCGACCTGAGCTTGCCTTTCCAATATAACAGCACTGCTTCAGAAGACTTGGCTTATCCATTCACTGACTGTGCTGGCTGGAATCTCTAACTCATTGGGAATACAGAGTCTGCTCGAGGTTGGGAGCCAACTGCTGGTGTAACACTGACAGATGCAGGACCCATATGCCCAAGTCTGGATAGGATGCTTGTATCACCGGCATCTGGATGTCAGCTTTCCTTTTCTGGCTCTGCTGCTGCCTTTGCTGATAAACCCGATACTCTGTCTGCTGTGGGTCAGAGCCTGCTGTTGCTCTGTAGTCATGTTTCTTGGATTAATGAGTGGTTCCTCCATATTAAGAACTACTATCTGAGCATAGCATGCATCCCTTAAAGCTTTCATATGTCACTATACATCTATTTCCAGTATTTCTACTGTTTCTGGTGATTTAGACACAGATGATGAAATCTTGCAAGTACAGCGAATCTGAAAACTGTGTAAATGTTCATTCCCTGTCTTGTGGATAGAGAGCTCTGCTGATACCATCCATTACTTTTTAATCCTAAACAATTTTTTTACCGCTAGATATGCAGCCAAGAATTGCAAGTGCAAGATTTGGATGGCACCACAAAGACATTTTTATAAAAAGGAAAACACACTTCACTAAAATGTTCTATACGGTTAAAAAAATCCATATAAAATTTGCCAATATATCATTGACACCCACTTAGAAATTTGCATGTGTCACACTTGACAGCCACATTCTTGACACTGAAGGAAATAAAACCCTCTTTCACTGAAATGCTGTGCTCTGCTGTTACTACTGTTCTTCCTTGTTTGCTTTGAAAAACTACAACAGTAGATTTTTTTTAGATTTTTTTTTTCCTCCTTTGACTTTACAATGCAAAAATACCTGAATACTTGGGAACAAAACAAAGCTTGATAATATCCATAAATCAAGAAATGTTAATCATTTCCTCAGATAGGAAAATGGGAAATACCACTTTTCATTTACAGGACATCCTGAGGAGGGACATTCCTGAGTCTCTCCAAGCCTCTCCAAGAAGGAGGTTGCAGGAAGTCACTCTACAGCAAGGCTTAAGGGTATACAAGCTCATAAATTCAGCAATAGAAGCTATAATCACTTTTCTGCCAAACCTCCTACATGTAGATAATTCATGCCCTCATCAGGAATAATCTGTAAGGGAGTTGGGGAAACTTTTGCAGAAGGAATGCCAAATGGCGCTAATTAGCCTTTGGCAAACACCGTGGCAGTGTGGGGTGCAGTACAAATCCAGTAGCCTAAATATGCAACGACTAAGCACACAGCAGCACCCTTCCTCTCCCACAGTATGTGCTCAACCTAACGTGGACTACCACATCCTAAAATACATATTTTAAGGTGCCTAAAAGTAGACACAAATAATAAACCCCACAACGCCCTTAGTGCCTGCACTAAGCAGGAGCAGGGCTTTCTACCAGCTTTCTACCAGAAGGTGCAGTACTGTCTGCTGTCCACACAGGCATAGCTTTAGGAGACTATAATTAAGGATACAATTGAAAACCTCCTTTTTTTTTTTTTTTTTTTTGGTGCTAAGTGTAACATATAAAAATAGCTACTTACAAGTAATTGGAAACAGAAGAATATGAAAGCATGACTTCCAGTTTCAGGCCAAAAAGTTTAGGTTTATAATAAACAGAGCCAAGTATTTATTTATTTATTTATTTTAATAGAGAAATACAACATTGAACCCTTGAAATTCTGAATTGTTTCCTACCTTCTAACATACATTTTGATAACTATTGTATAATTTTAATATAATTTCTAGACAGTTTTTATCAAAAGGAGTACCATATTCTATCTTTGATTTCGATCAAATGCATAATTTGTAAAGGATGAAAAACCTTGTCTTGATCAGTGCTATTTCAGACACATAAAAGTAAAACTTAAAAAAGAAAAAGAGAAAGGACAAATGGAAAGATGAAACTTTGTGACGTCCTTTCAATTATATTATTTAAAGTCCCATATTTTTTTCCGAGATTTAACAGAGGGTTTACATGTTATTTCTAGTGCTGTTTGCTGACAGCATACTTTATATAAATAAACCACAATATTCGAAACCACTGTGGCATAAAAAAAATACATATTGGCATAAAAGTTTGGTTGCTTCAAACACTTGAAACACTGTGTAAAGCCTTTCAGTTTAAGTCTCACCTGTAACTCACCTTCTTTGAGACTGTCTAGAGGAAATCTGAGAGTTTCTACAGCTCTGTTACATATTAGGCCTCCACACAAGCTTTAATTTCATTAATTTTCAATAAAAAAAAATGTTTTTTATATTGTGGACTACAAAGCATTTAGTGATGGCCTGAAGAAAGATGACCTATTCTTGCTTGAGCATATGCAGAGAAGAGCAGCCAAGCTGGTAAAGAGACTAGAGAACAAGATTTATGAGGAGAGAACCGGGATTGTTTATCGTGGGAAAGAGGAGGCTGAGGGGAGGCCTCATCGCTCTCTACAACTACCTGAAAGGAGGTTGTATCAAGGAGGGTGCCAGTCTCTTTTCTCAGTTGACAAGTGAGGGGATGTGAGGAAATGGTTTCAAGTTTGCACCAGGGGAGGTTTAGATTGGCTATCAGGAAAAATTTATTTACAGAAAGGGTGGCCAAGCATTGCCACAGGCTGCCCAGGAAGTGGTGCACTCCTCATTCCTGACGTTATTTACAAGACGTGTGAACATGGCAGTAAGGGACATAGCTGGGACTCAGTAGGTGAGGTTGATGGTTGGACTTGGTGATCTGCAAGGTCTTTTCTGAACTATATAATTCTATGATTCTATACTGTTAATTCTTACTTTCTTGCCACTCCTAAATGACGTACAGTAGGAACAAAAAAACTATTTCTACCATTGTTATTTCTGGGGAAGTAAACAAATGTTTTTAACAGTGGTCTATGAGACCTTCTTTGTCACAGCAAAGGTGTCCTCTATAATGATGCCTGGGAGGAGCAATTCCTGTTCCCTGCTGTAGGCCACTCTGGAAATGTAAGGAGAATTTCTTGACATAAACACACATACATTACAGATTTTTTCTACTCCTTAAAGTGTGCATTAAAGGCAAATAGTCTACCACCTCCATGTTATAAAAACTATGAATGAAGTCATAAAGTTTATAATCTGTATTTTCAGCAGAATATACAATTAAAGGGAAAAACAGAACAAATACTAAGCACAAAGCAAGCCAATGATACCCACCATAAATCACTATCTAGAATATGTAAGAAAGAATTTACAATTCATTCAATCAAACCAGAATTCAATCAGACACTATCAAAGTGGTATAGTCTTACATTAGCGTCAATGGGTACACCTAAATAGTATTCTTCATAGAATGGAGAAAACGTGAAAGAAGAAAACAATTCATTGGCTAAGTGCTGTGCATAATCAATAAACAGCATTCAGCACTGATTTGCATCTTATGTGACCCTATAAAATATACCCAAAGAAAATGTGATACAATGTAATTGCACACAATTAAGTCACTTTTGGAAAAACAAAACAAAACAAAACACATTTGTTTCCATGCTATCTTTTGTAATTTCTATACAGGTAGAAATTCTAATACAATGCCATTTTAGCAGCAAATAATGGAAGCAACTACTTTTAATCAACTTTAAAGTTAACACAGTCAAGAACAGAGTGCACTCTCCACAAACACGACTCACTTATTTTAACTATATTTGTGTTCTCTTATGTGTTTTAAAGTCTCAGTAAAAGTGCTTGCACTTTCTACCTAAAATCCAGGGGATAAAGCACTGCATCTGGGGCTCCAGATTCTACTGTAATAGTGAAGGTTGAACCCCCAACCTCTATTTCAATATTAATATTTACATTTATTTAGACCTTACAAACAAAATTATGAAAATGTAGTTAGCAGATAGCTGGTATAATGAAATAAATTAGAGTTAAAAGCAGCCTCAAACAACAGCATTCACATGAATCTTAAATGGAGCACATGCTCCATTTAAGGATTCTCTGCATGCAGACGCCTATATTACCCTTTGCCAGATCCTCTGGAAAAAGAGGGCACATACTGCTTCCCTTCACTTCTATTGCAGAGTACAAAGGATGCTTGAAGCCTATTTCTAATGCTTTTTATTTTCATTGGATCTGAAATGAGGAATCTTGGAAACTATGTCATCAATGATTTCAAGATAGCGAAGAAAAATATCACTGTTAACTTGCACAGCATGACCTAAAACATTGTTTTCCCCAATTGTATTTATTTATTGGAAATCAACACCCTTTTCCTATCTTGATAAACGCTGTGACTGGGGGAAAAAAAAAAAAAAAAAGAAAAGAAAACACAGAAGGTATAATTCTTTCCGGTCAACCCACATATTAGTTTATGCTGCCTATACTTTTCAGGCCACCTTACTTCAGTTCAAAACAGGGCTAAATCCCAAATCATAGCTGAATGTAGACTCCATTAAATAGAGTTCTGTTGATGTATCTGAAGAAAAATTCCTCCTTCAGCATCTACAGGCTGCAGAAAGTCCTCCATTTCTGTTAATGACCTCTTCCCTCTGTCTGATTCAATACAGCCCACTGGCTATGGAAATGACAACACTCAGCAGGTGACAACAAAACGGTCAACAAACAGTGCTGAGATATGTCATTTTCTTCAAATACTTTCCCAGGAATTAAATGACACACTGTGGTATGCTGTGTCCTGCTCAGATCAAATATTTCTTTATTAAATGAAACTGCACACTTTTATATACAGTTGCCATATAAAATGCAGGTTTAAGTGCACTGCTTCAAGCTCCAATTGCAAAACAATTTAGCATTTCCCACCCCTCCCCCAATCTCCTTTTAACATACAACCCCTTGGGCAGCAACTGCATGGATGCTGTACCTATGACATAACTCCAGATTGAAAGCACTGCCCTTATGGATTCAATCTGAGGCACTTATTGTGACTGGGACAAATTGGAGTATGCAAATCAGCACCTTTCAAGTCTCCTGAACCCAGGAAATCCTCTTGCTTTGTGTTCCAGCTAATGGACCTGAGATGTCCCTTTTAACAATGCTGTCTGTGCAACTCCTTTAACCTTTTCAGATTCAAATCTAGCCTTTGTTCCCAGCCTTTTGTAGAAACACGCAACGTATCAGGCTAACCTCTTTCATAATTTAAACCAGTGTCGAACCAGAGTCATAGCATTTATTAGTAGCATTCAGTGGCATTTACACATGTTTAAAGTGCAAAAGTAGCATCACAGAACAAAGATAGAACACTGAATAGAGGCATGCAGCATTACAATTTCTATTAGAGGGTTTTTCTGCCTCTTTTCAGCTTGAAATACCTATCATAATTCCATTAATTATGCTGGAAAAAAAATACACAATTCGATTTCTAAAGTTCTAAATAACATCTGGTGTAAGACTTTTACACTTTTATTACAAGAGGATGATCTTCTGAGAATACAAAGCACTACAAAGTGCTTAAAGTGAGACTGGTGATCAAACCTGGACAGATTCCTACGTAGATTATGTATTTAGCCAGTGAAAGGTGACATAGAATCTATCCTTAAATCAGAAACAGGAGAGTGTGGATGGAGATGCCTAGAATCTCCCTGGAAAGGGACAGTACAAAGCTGAGATACCAATCATTTCTTACTAGAGTCCCGTGGCTCTTCACAACATTCCAGCATTTACACTGTTTTCCTGCTTTTCAACTCTGTTTGGGTGAGGTGTTTGACCTGTTAATAACTGGGCATTTCAAGTCACCCCAAATTACTTTTTCCAAGTAGGCTGTGTGTCTTTCTTTTTCTCAATGTAACACTTACTATCATGATATTCTCCTGCCTCATTCCTTTTTTTTTTTATATATGATTTTCTTCCTAATTACAATTGAGATTATTCTCTTTCATCCTATCCAGTTGGAAACTTTACGTTCAGAAGGTCAACCTTCCCTCTGCATATACACTACTGTCTCTTATACCATAAATCTATAATTTTTGTTCAGTTTATACCAAGGCATTACAGCATCCTACTTATTACTGTTATCTCACTGTTTCTGAATGACTAATTTGAACTTTATACAACTATCAGTTTTCCTAGATAAAACAGTTGTATACTGAAAGATTTTTATTTTTATTTTTATTTTTAAATAGAGATTTAGATTAAGTGTCTACTTTTTTACCCAAATTGTGTTCGATTTCTGGACAGCATTTTGTTGAGAACAACCAGTTCCCCCTTTGGTTTTGTATCTGAATGCTCTGAATGCCACTTATTTCTTTTTTTTTTTTTAAATAAAAACTAGCTGTATGATAAAGATGAGGTTCAGTATCAAAATTTAAACATACAAAGTAGACTACATATAGAAATAATTCTCTCATAGAGGGATTATGTGGTCTGTGGTCTCCAAACCTTCAATTCTGACCCATTATATACTCATTCTGTTTCACTGCATTACACATAGCTGTTTGCTGCCAAGAGAAAGTTTGAGATCACTTTGCTGAGTTGCTTGTTCTGCAACTACTATCTTTTCTTAATTGACGTTTTAATTTCCACTTTATTTCGGCTACTGATGCATAATTTATTCACTACTTAATCCCTATATATATATATATTTTTTTTTACAGACTGCACAGACCTATACTGTCCAGCATACCCTAAATTTTGTACTTTTTATTGGCTTTTTCACGTTTCCCTCTTTTTGCCTATCTTTGACACATACTAACACAGGATGGTTAGTAGTCTGTCCCTGTAGCCCAATACAGATTGCAAAAAACTGAACAGTCTTCTTCATCCTCACAAAGGTACACTCACCACTACAAACATCACCACTAGCAACAGCTCTTCACAAATCTCCTTGCCAGCAGAAGTCTTTTCTGCTAAGAACTTTTGCAGACTGGAAAAATCCTCAATCAGCACTACCATCATCTGCTTACTCACATTTACTCTCTTGTCACTATTTCTGTGCTGATCACTGTTACACAGAGTTAACTTCAATATGTAATACGTAGAGTGAATGAAAATAACAAATGAGAAAGTAAATCTTCTCCCTAATATTTTATAGCACTGCAACACCTTCCTTTCTGTTTTCCACTTGACATTCTCTTGTCAGATGAAGCTCTCCGTAACAATTCAAATATTAGAAGAAAACGGATTTCTACTCAGTTGCGGTCCAGCCAGCCACAGAACTACCTCGACACTTAACATCAACCTGTACTGCTTATATCTATTTAAAATACTCCAAAGTTTTACAAGATTCAAATATTTTTCAGGGAAGGCAAATTTTAGAACCATCTATTTTCTTCTTCCACTGTGATCATCCATACCATATGGCCAATTTTAATTCCTAATAGAGTGCTTACACAGTGAAATGTTAGTACTTATTTTCAGTACAGGAAAAACTTCTGTCTCCATGACACTACGCACAATTGTACTTCATCCATAATCACTCATTACTGCAAAAAATGTAAATAATTTATTCTGTTCACTAACCTTTGCTTTGTCTTAATAAAAAACAAACAAAAACAAAATAAAACAAAACAAAATAAAATAAAATAAAAAACTCACAGGTATTCCACAATCTAAAGTGGCTGCATGCTGAACATTCCCAGTGCATGAAAATCTTTACTTGAATGCTCTCCAGCAAGATGTTTTTAGAAAACATGAATACTGTCATTGTCTTGTTATATTCAATGTAGTAGTTATAGGTAAATAGCAACATCTTCCAAACATCACTAAATATTGTAGTGAAGATGAATAGTGAATTCTTTCAACTTTTTGTCTATGTCAAGCTTGGCAGAATAACATTGTCCTTCAAAGGGTGTCACAGTGCTACAAAACTAGTGACAGAAACAGAGGACAAGATCCATATGGATAACAGAGAAAAAACTGATATAGAAGTTTCCTTTGAATCATGTATTTGCTTCTACACCTGTTGCATTTGAAAATACCAATTCATAAAGCTGAATTAACTGCATTTTTAGGAGAAAATAGAAACATTCTCCTGATAAAAACTTTCAATTTTTTCAGTTGAATATGAGAAAAAGCCTTTTGTTTTGTAACTACTGAAATATTATTAATATTTATTAACATTCAGTTGATCAATGATGTGTAATCACAAATACTTCTGAGAGTATCACGTGTATGATTCACTCTTATTTGCAGCTGTTACACACCTAAGACTGTGATGGAATCAGCATCTAGAAAACAATTCTAGACACAAATTTAGGTAGAACAGGCAGGTAGAATGGGTAGTAGCCAGCTGCAAACAGAAGACAAACTTTTAAAGCATTCACTTAGAGAGAAGTAGAGAGAAGAGACTGTTACTCATTTTCCTCATTTTTTTTCCTAAGGAAACGTAAACTTATGTGACATGCACCAAAAAAATAACATGCTGACCAAGATGTAGTTTAAGCTACTCTATATGGTTATGGCATCATCTGGAATGATTCACAGGAACCAGAGATGATACATTTATCCTGGATGTTTCTCACAATTAGTTACGGACCTACTCTGAAGAGCAGCAGTATACTATGTTGACATGTATGATATATTTCTACAGTTGCATATTTCTTAGTATTTTAGTGCTGGAAGTATTAATAAAAGAAAAGAATTATAGAATGGCTTGGATTGGAAGGGGCCTTAAAGATCTAGTTCCACCCCCTCTGCCATGAGACACCTCCTACCAGACCAGGTTGCTCAAAGCCCCATTCAGCCTGGGCTTGAACGCTTCCAGGAATGGGGTTTCTTCAGCTTTTCTGGGCAACCTCTTTCAGTGCCTCAACACCCTCACAGAAAAGAATTTCTTCCTTATATCTAATCTAAATCTAACCTCAATTATTAATAAATGTATATTTTAAAACAAAAATAAAATTGTTAGAAAGAGACATTTTTCAATTGTTCACAATGCAAACAATACATCAGTCCTCTTGCATTCATAGGCTGCATATGGTCTGCTTGCTTGCTGACTTTCAATACGCAAAAGCTAAAACAATCTCATAGGGTCTAATAACCTGTGGTTTCTCCAGGGAATGGAGTAAAGACAATTAAATCTCTATGAAGCTCTACGCCCATGCTGAGGTTTCCAGTGGCAGGAAAAAGAATATGAACCATATTTACAAAATACTGGACTGCCCTTCACATCCATAGAGAGTCTGGGAGCACTGTATGGAGTAAAGCCAAACCATAGCATTTAAGCCATATGTGACTTCCAGGGAGTTCAAACGGTGCTCCCATCCTAGGACCATTACATGATCATGTCTGCGCTGATAACGAGGATGCTACAAAGTATGCAGGGCTTACAGCCTGAGCGCATACCACAGGTAACTTGGCAGGGATACCTTGGGTAGAACTGCACATCCACTACAGCTATCCTTTCTGAATTGTGTTCCACTCCTGGATCTCCAGAGCATGCCCTTTACATCTTGTGGCTCATGACTCAAAGATGACAAAGAACACAGAGTCTTTAGGGTCAGAATTTCAACTGAGCCTCTGTTTCCTTTGACCTTAATAGAATCCTGTTGTTTTTGTCTCATGGAATCTAATACTGCAACTACTTAGACCTTCGTTCATCTCAAAATGGTTCCTTAGTATAAGAAATAGATATAAAGAGAAAGGGAAAAGTGAGTCTCAAAATTTTGAAGAAACCATTCAGCAGGGCTACAAAAAATCTGCTAGGAGAGTAGTGCCTTGCGGCACAGATGAAGAATTCAACAAATGTCATCTACTTTGCAAATCACCTGTGTACAACAGACCTTGCTATGCACATTTCGTTAGTTGAGCATTTGATTTTTTTCCCTGTCTAGGTCAGTAGTTCAAGTCTATCAATTCTATCAAAAGGATGTGATGGCCAATAATTTTAGGGGCATGGCAGAAATGAAAATAGGATCCTTTTTTTTTTTTTTTTTTGGTGAAACTCAAGGTAGAAGTCTCTGTCATGAGGGTTATTAATGACAGTGCTCACCACTGACCAAGTCTATCAAAAAAAAAAAAAAAAAAAAAAAAAAAAGAGGCATTTTGCTGCACTCTGACACTTCAGAGTGCTGATTTAAGGATTTCTTCACACAAAACGAGGTGGAGGTAGGACAGTATATGCAATTTAAGACAACTAGTATCTAAGTTATTGAGTATGGTAATATAATGCTATATGAAAGTGTTACAGCTTCTTAACAGCTGAATAGGCACTGCTGAAGCAAAGAATGCAATTATGAAAGTTATCACTCTTGTATGCAGGAATACAAAATATGTACCACTCACTACAGTTCAGATACACAGTTCTATTATTATTACGAATACCATCTTTCTATCCTATTCTGACTTTAAAAGCTATTCCATTTTGTATAATTCCAAATATTTATTCTTTAAGTAGTCATTGGTATTTTAAAGGAAGAAATATCTTTTATAGATATTAAATTTTATTTGAAAATACTGTACATTTTACTTTTAATTGTTTTACAGTTCAGATTGTAAGGTGTGTTCTTTTTTGTTCAAGAATTTTAAAAGCAACTAATTTAAATATGCAAAATTATCTTGAGTTGTTCATACGTGAACTTAAAAGCCATGCAACACAGGAAAATTAAGTAATTATGCCTCCAAGTTATTTACTGCAATTAAGCTCATTTATCATATGCAAATTAGTGCAAACTGGTCTCATTAGTTACTAAATTACTCAATATGAGCTGAACAATGTAGCACTCCAGTTTGTAATGAAAAATCCCTGTAGAGGCAAGCAGTATCAATTAAGCTAATTTGCATATGCAAATATATTCACTAACTTTCCCTTTTCTCTATATTTAGTTCTACATTTCCTGATCATTCCTGATTATATGAAGAATATGGGGTTACTGACCCTTTTCCATACCTCCTCAATAGCAATGAAGTTACAGGAAAAATCCATGAGCCTTGTATAAACTGATCATCTTTTTGTTAATTTTTAAAACCAGTTTCAGTCAAATTTCTGAATAGCAAGCAACAGAAGAAATTATTTTTTACTGGATTTACTTAATAAATACCACATATATACATAGAACTGTAAAACTGAAGATGTCTTTATTGAAGTCTATTCTCATTATAACGCTATTTTTCCAAAGACAAATGTAGAATAAAACAAAACACAACTATCTGACAAACCAAAAATCATTTTTAAAAAATAATGAACATATTGCCATTACCTATTTTTTCTCTCTTCATCATACAGGTAATCTTACTTGGAAAACATTTCAAAGTTATTTTGCCCTGACTTTGGACACAATGATTTGACAACATTTCACATATTCATGTTTTGGGGTTTCTTTTTTTCCACAAGCAGCTGGTTTCCTTGGCTGCATACCTACTGTAGGAATCTCTTCAGCATGATATACAGTAATTGACTATGGCTTGGATTTGTGGACTTGACCGAGACTTCTTGCTTATAGAATCAAGATGTAAAGTATCACAAGATGCACCTCTATTTCTATTTTTACATCATCATAAATAACATCCACCTACATCCACCTTTTCAAGCATACTGTATTATGCTTTTCATGTGTCTGTCAATAAATTTTGAAGTATCAAAATATTAGGAGGATTAGAGAGGCTTCTTAATTTCTGAGATTACACTTAACCCAGTCTTCAAAATATTAATAGCAAAAGGGATTAAACAAACTATAAATTCAACTTCCTCAGATAGCAGACTGAAAAACAGGTAGTCCCAAGGTATAATCATTCTGCAAGGTTGTTTACTTCACTTGCAAACAATACTTATCACAGCACTGCTTTGCATATCATCTTTAGGAGCAGCAAGCTAAATGAGAACTTGTTAGAACAGTACTCCATTGCAGAATCTATCTGGTTGTTGTTTTACTTATCTTCTGGAAATTTACATGTTTTCCAGAGATTATTTTTCTACCCATAAAACCACAAAACAGTACTTTGAAATTTGTTCAGATCTTTTAAAAGTGGTGCATTTGAACGCATGACCTAGACTTTCTTTCCAAGTGTTGATTACTCTAGTAAGATAAGATTTTAACATATCATGATAAACTTGCAACCATTATTATTTTATTTTGTCCTTTATCCATCATCAACAGTCTATTCTCTTAAATGTCAGAGTATAACTTTCTACTATCAATTAGGAGATTAATAGGAGTAATTTGGTAAAAGGACCACCCTCTCTGAGAAGGCCACACCTCAACAGATATTCAATATTATGTTGATGGCAATTTTGATTGAAAATCCTCAATCCATTTATTACAGTGCAATACAGATTATTTTATTAGTATTATGAGAAAGATATATCCTGAAAACACCCTAATTTATCATGTATAAGTAGAAAAAAAATGTAATCTAGCTTAAATAAGCAATAAAATCGCTAAATAGTCTAAAATACACAATAAGTGAAAAATTCAAATGTCAAGTAGTTGTCATAGAATAGAATCGTAGAATCATTCAGATTGGAAAAGACGTCTAAGATTTCCTAGTTCAACCTATAAATCTGTCAAAGTGGACGCCTTAGTTTTGTTCTTAAAAATTGACTCATATGTTCATATAGCATCAAACCTAATACCTAAAGAGTATATATAAATCAGTCTCAGTAAGATTTTGTCTAGATATTTCTTATAATTTATATTACAAGAAAGATACCTCTAGGATATATAGCACATTTTTACATACTCAAAACACCACACAAACAAATTACATAAATTGGAACATCACAAAACTGTTGTTTATTTATTCTTTTTTTTTTCCCCCCTACATTTATGAGACAGCATAACAGCATTTCTGTGTGATATGCAAACAGTACTGTAGATACTGGTGCAGATACCTTTGGTACAGTTACTATACTGCAAGCATTTGCTTATAGAATCAAAAATTTGAGCTAGATCTTTGCTAAGGATGCACAACTAAGTAAGTCACTTCATTCATGATTTTTGCTCCAAAGAGAAATTCATTCTACTGGTTAATTTCATGTTTTCCTAAAATTATCTTTGTTGCTATTTGGCATTTAGTTACTTTAAAAATATGTGAAAAATCTGACATTATCCATAATGCTTTTGAATGCCACAGCTGAGGTAGTACGGAGAGATAGCTCTCAATCTTTTCAAATTAAGTGGAATATTTCTCATGATAATATCCTAATTTACCTCTTTTGTACCTCTCAAAAGATAAAATACCAAGCAATATATTTGCATTGAGAATCTGTGTACATTGCTAAGTGTAGTTATTCAGTGCTGTGGTTAGAAAAGACTACATGTAAAGAGTGGTGTGGTTTTTTTTATTATTATTATTATTATTATTTCCATAGTGCTGAGTTTTTGCCTTGCTGACAAAACACTTCACATTTTGTTCTTAACTGCTTCTGCTCCACTTTGATTACTGTAACATAAGAAAGGCTGTACTAACCCTGACAAAACAAAGCATGCATAAGAACATCTCCATCAGTTTACTGTTTTTTCAATCTAATCTTGCTGGAATATAGCTCCTTTTACAGTGTGACTAAATTCTTTGACAAATATCTGATTAGTTTTTATCTCATAGCTAAGGAGACCTAAGAAGCATGCTGCTGTTCATCTTTTCTCTTTGCAGATTGTAGCAAATTTGTGATACATAATCATGACAACTGTGATATCAAAGAGGAAAGCAGTGCACATAAACCAAAGTGGGGAAAAACACCCTAAATCTGTGCATGACACATAAGGCAAATAAAATCACCAACACAAAATACTGTTTTGTGCACACACACAAATACATTCTGCAAGCAAACACCTACTGCACAGTTCAAAACAACAAAATATTGAGATTCATCTATACAACACCTGCCTTCCCTCTCAAATTGTTCCAATCATGGACTTTCTAAAAAGAAATAAATGTGACCTTTTAAATTTCATTAATATATTTCATTAATTTTCATTAATATAAGTGCTGACACCAACAGTATTCAAATTATTGGCAGAAATAGGTCTGACTAGTTATTTTGATTTTTCTTGGAAAAGCCATTTTTTTTTTTACCTGTAAAATATGACTTCCCAAATGTGACTCAAATACTTCAATGGCAAGGGCACTGGGACTTCTCCTGCGCTGGGCACCTATAACTGAATAAAAAACAGTTATGTTGCAAGGTCTGCACATTCATTTCTAATCCCTGATCACACCATTTCACATTAACTACTTAAATATATTTTGCATTTTAAACACCAGTGTTGATTTCAAATTTGCCTTGCATATAGTAAAATTGGTACATAATTTTCAGTGACTCAAAATTTTGAGGATAAAAGTATCCTTTTATCCTCAGAGAAGAAGAAGAAAGCTATTTAAATGTCCAGGAATTCTGGAAATGAATAGTCTATTCAAATATGTCCTCAGTTCTTGTAGAATTTTTTTTCATACGTTACGATGATAGCATGCAGAATGTAGTACTGAAAAAGGCACTAAATATAATGTAAATGTTTTGGAATGTAATGATGAGAACTAAATATTACCCAGGAAGATATTTGAGAGATTTATCTTAACATGTTACTTATCTTATTTGAAACTAAAATGAAGTAAACACAACTTTAAAAAGTTAACATTTGGCAACAGCTGCACTGTCATCACATCCGAGATATCAAAGATGCTCCTAATTATAGGGAAGTCGTATGTCAGGTGTCAATGTTAGTTGCTGGAAAAGATACCTAAAACTTCAACTTCTACACTTAAATTATATAGTTTAAAAGTACAATTTTAGTAACAGGTGGTTGTGTTTCAAAAGCAGAAGTGATTAGAAAACAAGCTAAGAAATCATAAAACTCATCTTTCATTAAACTCTCTATGCCAGGAGCACAAAGCCAGCAATTAAGTCTGAGTGACCAAACATAGGTATTGACTGCAAGCTGAGATTTCCTCTTTGGTTTAGGCTATACTTCCCACATGAACAAAGAAATAACACGGAGAAGACGGCACAGCACTGCTGGGACATTCCTACAAGTTTCAAAGCCAGGCATATCCATAGCAGGCACAAAAAGGTAAAATTTTAAAGTGCATACAAAAACATTTACGTCCAAAGACACTGATGGTCTAATGCCTTTGAAACCTCTTTACAACACACGGTAAGGAAAAAGAAGTAACAAGGGAGCCACTAAAACAAGTAGAATGGATGACTGTCAGTACTAAACGCTCTAATTTAACATCAATGAAAACAAAACATAGAGCAATGTTTTTTTAGTCTTCTATGATACTGTCTGCCAAACATGATATCAGTAAGAAAAGATATATGCCAAGTAATGATAGTCATATTGACCTATTTGATGCTTCATGTAATTTCCTTGCAGGAAATTCTAAGCTATTTATATTAGGCAAACATGTGGCTTCATTGCTAATGGATTCAGGCCATAGCTCAGAATTACAAATGGTGACTGCTCTAGACTCAGTGTCTTCTTTTCTCTGAAGATACTTGAGGATGCAGATGCTACCAACATAAGAAAATAAGCCTTCAAGACTTCTCCTTTACACTTCAACTAAAGTTGGTAATAGACAGATATGTTGTACTTGTTTTTTAACATTAGTTAGTAAAGTGGCTTGCTTGACATGCCAGCATAATATTCTTCTTTTACTAGTTTTAAGTACTTATTTGTTATTATGTTTTTCTGTATCAGTCTTCTGATCCTAAATCATTTTGCTTCTTTTCAGTCTTATTTTTCCTATAGCTATAGTGACGCCTACCATTTACAGTAATGCCTATATCATGAAAAAAAAAAAAATCAGAGCACATAAAATTTGCTAGCAACTAAGGCTCCTTTAAATTTATTATTTTTTTTTTTCCAGACATGAGACTTAAAGATGATCCTTCTTTCCTCCTTACTAAGCCTCCAGATATGTTATCAAAGGTTTGCTTACACAGGAGCTGTACCAATATTTCTAAGGGAAACTAGCTTTTGTTATGGGATTAAACAGAATATGTGGCATTGTGAAGATGATTGGTGTCCCCACTATGCTTGCTATCAATTAGCACCTTTTTTTTTTTTTTTTTTTTTCCCCCAATGTCATTTCATTTATAATCTACCAGCAACAAAAATGAAATTTACAGTTCTGGACTGTTAGGCATTGCTTCATAGTAGTCTCCATAGGAGCACTGCAAAAAAACAAAACGAACCTCTGAAAGAACAAACAACCTGCTTAAATCCTTTAGGTTCTTTCATTCTTCCATCTAGACTGCGTTATATTTTCCACACATTATCTGAACACATCACCACTTGGAATTTGTCTTCCAATTAATTTTCTATTTCCTGCACTACATCATTCCTTTACAATCCACTGGCATTTTAAAGCGTATCCATTACATACAGAATATTGCTTCCAGTTCTATGATGTTAATTGCAGTTTTTTTAGCATGTGAGTATAATAACTTGAATAAAATGCATGAAGGCAATGTAATACTTTAAAAACAGTATCTTTAACTTGAAGTGATATTTGCAGGTAAGTTATCAGTTCTTCATACTTGGGTTGCTCTCAGTTCTATACGTCAAACCAAAAGACTCAAGGTCAGTGAGTTAACTAGAAAACAAGAGAGGGCCACATCTTAGCTTTAACATTGTCAGTTAAATCCTCTGTTGATGCCTGTATCCTAGTGGCTGGTATACATGTACACAAATACCTTGCAGTACTTTCAAGGCATTCAGATCATTGACAGTTTTATAGCAGAACTTCTTGATTTATGTGTCTTACACTTACTCAGGTGATGTGGTGTTGTAATGACAGTTCCTAATTTTACAACCAACATAAATATGTTAAACAGAAAACCATTCTGCTTCTAGTAGCCATACTGCAACTCTTTTTTTTGGTAACATAATAGATGTTAAATATGCCCTTTCTGTATTTCTCTCATTTCCCTAACTATTATTCTTAACATTTTGAGGAATGAGACAGAAATATTAAGATAAATCTAGAACAGGTGAAAAACTTATTTTCTTCAATCTTTTGATTTCATTACATCATTATGTTACTTATTTGAGCTTTGAAGATTTCTCAATAAAGGTATCTGCATCAGAAGAAATACTATTTGGAATATACAGATGCATATCACATTGACAGATTTCAAAAACACAGCAATCTCACAGTCCAATCACAGCACAAAGCCTCTTATTTGTGGTGAATGGATCATTCGCAAGACAATAGATGAAAGGAAGACATAGACTGAAATGGTTGGATTAAAAAACAGGCCATGATTTTATTTTCTTATGAAATTTCAAAACAAACTATAAATACTGAACTGGCTCCCATCATAAGAGCCACATCCAGTCATCTCTAAATCACTCCCCCTGTGGATGGAACCATCAACAGATGCAGTTTAGCTGCTCACAGAAAACTTGGAAAGCAAGGGATTTAGAATTCATATCAGAACATATAAATCAAAGCAGCTCAATGAACTTCACAGTCCTAAAGATCTGTATATGTGTGTGTATATATATATATATATATTTTTTTTTTTTTAAAGTAGATTCTCTTTTAAATGTAGAAACAAAGCATTCCTTTCAAGGGGTTAATTTCTTTTTTTGAGTATCAGGAATTAAGTGAAATCAGGACATGGAGAAGGCTGAAGCATGTGTACCAACTGGAACAGGAGGCACAAAGGAAACAAGTTCCAAACCCAGGTTAAATTCTTCTTCCAAGTTTCTGTTGTTTTAGTAGTATGAACGAACTTCTATAAATAGGCTTTTTTGTTTGTTTGTTTTTATATGTAGTCATATTTTATACTGTCTACTTTTAATTGACAAAGTTTAAGGCTTGAACGTAAAATTCTGGTTAACAAAAAAGCTGGCTGAATCAATATTGCTATCAAATATTGATTACTAATAGTGACAAGAAGATTGAATGATTTCAAAATACACCTTGTTGTGCTGGAACAGAGGATTCTCCCCATTGAAATATTTTACTTCCCATAGCGTTGGACCGTGACTTTTACTATCCAGATTGACATGACTGACATGTCTATTCCTGGCATAGGATTATTCTGTAACAAGCTATTAATAAGGAAAAAAATCTAACTGCTCATAAATTCCTCTTTAAATTTTCTCCCTCAATGACTAATCTGGCTGTGCATGTGGTGAAGGAAGAACCACATCCCTTTCAATGTGTCTTGGGGGCAGTCTAAGCATTCTTAATGCAATCTCAAGAGCATTTGCAATTGTGCTAGAAGGAGTGGGAAGCTATGGGAAAGAAAAATGTACACTGCCTAACAAAGATTTCCATGTATCCCTATAAGAGAGGATTTCCTCTAACACACTTCTAAGCCTCTGGAGCAAAGAATGACCAAAAACTGATGTCCACTGTGACCTTCTCCTAGTGAACAGAGAACAGTAATTAAACAGAAGCCATATTTTTTGAGCTCTAGGAATGAAAATGTAACACCAGTTCTCCCTAAATACTTTTGTGAGACGTTGTGTGCCACATCTCAACATAAATTGGTTTTGTGGAATCTTTGGTACAATTCAGACTAAGTTTTAAAATGCTGTTGCTTTGATAATTTTTTTTTTAAAACTATTCTGAACTTTTTAATTAATTCTCCTGAAATTGTATTTACTTAGAAAGGCCTTTACTCAATTAGCCTCAAAATCTTCATTTATTAATTTCTTTTTAACTCTTCTGAGCAGCACTTTTTTGTATGCTTGAAAGGAGAGGGAGAGGCAGGCCCATCCCATCACACACATTTAGGTAATCTGCTGTCTGAATAGTCATTTAAAAAAAAAATAGAGCCCATGTTTCACTTTTTTGATCTTGAATAGTTCTGATTATGTCAAAAAAAAAAGTCAGACTTCAATTAGCAAAGCCTGAACAGGCCTGCATAAATATGAAAGTTCATAAACAGCCCACCAAAAAGACAATTATCTTTTTTATTCACAAAATACATAACATATGACTACATACCTTGCAGGTTTTAAATGAAATATTATAAGAGAAATATTAGACAATGCAGGGTCATCTAATATTTCTCCCTATAGGTATTAACAAAATACATGATAATTTCAGATAAGAAAGAGAATCATCTCAGGTGACCATATATGTGAAGCATGTAAAGCATGTAAACAGAGTTTTGAATACATTTTTTTCAATGTAAAGATTTTTTTCAATCTACATGAAGATTTCTCTTTTGTTATTTCAAGGAACAACTCCAAATGCTTGTGAAAGAACAGTGAAGTTGAATGAGATAACCAGAGTGGTTTCACAGGAAGAAGTGAGATGCCATTTTAAAACCCTGAGATTTTCCAATGAGCAAATTATTTGGAAATGCTCAAAAATTCTGTTTTAGAATAGACAGGGACACTGATGGAGGGCTAGACTGAACAACAGAAGATGCAATGTGAGAGAAAAATAATGTGAAACCAACATTAGGCTCATGAAAGCAGGCTAGTATTTACATATTGTAAAATCCACATAAACATTTTATTGCTTTTAATTTCTCTAACTTCATATTTAATACCTTGCTACATTTTGTTTTCTTCTTCTTTTTTTTTTTTTTTTTTTTTTTTTTTTCTGTTGATCATTCTTTGCCACCCCATTTATCACTGATTCTAAGTTTTGAGAGAAATCTTTAGCAAGAATCAACTTCTAGGCCTGAGATGTATGTTGATGACATAAGGTATAGATTATATATATTCAGATCCTGTTCTAAACTGTGATCAATGGTGGGCAACCAGCATGATGTAAGCAGAGATTTTGCCCTCTAAATTGGAAAGGGTATCCAAAGAAAGTAGATGATGTCACCACTCTACCTCATCGTAAACCATCATGGGATCCAAAATTTAGGTCCCTTATAACATCCACCCACACAGATGGGAAGAAGAAATAAATCTCAGATGGAGTTGCAACATATGTGGAAAAGTATTTTATCCTGGTTTAGTAAAGCTATGGGAATCATTAATGCTGTGCCATTACCAACTAAGTATCACAGCAATAAAGTATCAGCACAAAATTGTCACAAAGGACTACATGTAAGATGCATAATGCAATATATGATAATCAACTTGCAAAGCTAACAATGGCATTTCAAATCTATTTTTTGTGTAGGCAAATGCCTATTATTCTAGACGTCCATCTTCTGGTCACTAGTACACAGCATGTATTCATTACTGGAGAATCCACTGCTCAGAAAGCAAACCAAACCTTTCCATTGAATAACTAAGTAGTTATCAAGAATGAACTGGTTAAATGTTACCTAACAGGATTACAGGTGTGTTGTTTATTTCAAGTAGATCTTCTATAGTGTTTCATCAAAAACTCTAGGGATTAAAAAAAATTGTAATGAAATTTGTTTTTCAAATTGAAGTTAATACTTTTAAACTTAAAAAACAAAAACAAACAAAAAACCAACACTTTTAATAGCTTATTTTAGTTTCCATAACTTAAAACTGATCAAATAAAAATGTCAAAAAAGCAGAAAGAAAAAAAAAAAAAAAAAAGAAAAAAAAAAAAGAAAGAAAGAAAAACTGAAATCAAAAGATCTGAAGATGTATTTCCCAGAAAAAAATGTGTTCCCCTTCCCCAGATTCTAGGTGAATGGAAAAAAGCAAGTAGAGAAGTGGCTGTCTTAGTGCAAGTTTTCATCTATTTTATGTGCCTGTTCCCCAATTATTTTCATCTGCTTTATGGATCTGTTCCTTCCCACAGGATTTGTTCTCTGGGTGTGGGGTGGGAGGATGAAGCAAGATTTCTGATGTCCTAAATATTTCTCTCTCTTTTCTGAACTTCTTAAAATTAAAAAATCCAAGATTGGAAGTTAAACACACCTTAGAGATTAGCATATTCAAGATTCTTATGTTCTCTATTTGATAACTCAAATAACACTGTTTCTTAATCAGTACGTATTTGTACATTTTACTACTTTATTTCAGAGATTTTTCTTTTCACTCTTAAGTATGAAGGCTTTGCTGTGCAAGAATTTCCAGTCATCTAAGCAAAGAGAGTTCTCCATCTGTGGCTGGGGGAGGGAGCACTGGCCTTTCTCCCACACTGTAGTAGTTACTATAGGAACTATTGTGCCTCCTTCAAAAGGGCTACAGACAGGGTGATTAAAATTCTTCATGGGAGAACCCCCACTCTTCTCCTTGACAATGAAATTCTTCAGGGAGAGGGCTAAGCCTCCAGTTCAAGAATGGCAGCACCTGAGGGAGTGATGTGGCAGAGAGAATCACCACTGCTTTAAATTGAAACACATGGGAAAAAATACAAGGGCCTGCACTCCTGAATTAATTTTCTTCTCCTCCCATGAAATACAGCAACATTGGCCAAAACTCCAGAAAAACAGGAGAAGGAATAACTTCATGCACCTTCCACCACACAGAGGACAACGGCACAAAGTAAAGAACACACAATTTCCATTAAAATCAATAGAAGGAGAAGCAAAAGAACTACATCATCCATAAAACAATTAAGGGTAACTATTAACATTCGCTCTAGTCATTAGCTTCTCTGCAAGGTAGCAAAATGCACATTGACATGGAGAGGAGGGACCAATGTCTGATATAACTGAATTAGAGCTACCTCCCAGTATCAACTTCACTTTACAGGGGTTGTTTTACAATTAATTATTACACTGCTCACAAAAATATGTGAGAAGGAAGAATATATACAGAATGAAAGTATATGGAGTGTAATCCTAACACATACAGTGCGCTCCCACAAATAGATAAAATATGAAGGAGGTTAACTCTACCACCATAGGTCAATAGAATAGTTCAGTTGGAAGAGACCTCCAAAGATCATGAAGTCCAACTCCAATATTGTTAGACAGTAGCATTCTTAAAGAAGAGAGAAAAGTGGTACACTTAGGTCCAGAGAGGATTGGTCACAAATATGGGGTAATGTGAGAAGCACAAAAATGTTTTGAAAACTGTCAAAACAATAGATAGAATAGCTGAGAAAGTGCTGCCAGTAAAAGAAGTTTTAGATGTCATTGTAGATTTAATGATATTGGTCTGAATAATTAAAGTGAGATAGGAACTTCCCAAGAAGTCCTATTGCTCTGAAGAGAGAGTTGAAAAAGTCTGCAAAAATATGGGAGGAGGACAGATGTGCAAGGCAAGGGAGAAGGAGACACAAACACAGGGTGAGTTGAGGGGGTTAAAAACTGAGGCATTTGGCAATGTTTTAAGTAAATGCCTACTCCGTGAGATTTGGACCTATCAATGGAAAAATGCATAAACATTACGACAGCATAAAGAAATTCCTTAAAATTATCAATTTCATCCCAAATGAATATATATGTGTTACTTATCCAGATATAACACGACAACACTTATTGGGCTGATAATTCTATTGTCTTTTATTTTTAAACTAGTATTAAAATTCCTTGTGGAAGAAAACTGCTGTCACCCCTCTCCAGCTTCAGAAATGGTTAGTGTCACTGATTCTGTTCTCAGGAGGAGGATGAGGTATTAACATCAAGTCAGAATAGTGTTATATAGTGTCAGACTATACTTGCTGGTAAAACTAAGAGGCCTACATCTGTTGTCTTGCTTTTTTTTTTTTTTTTTTTTTTTTTTTCCAGCCTGATCCCAAAGGTTCATGTTATGACATTTGTAACATCTGCTACAAATGCGGAGGTAAGTCAGGCACAACCTTATTACTTCCAATCTAACGCTCTATCCATCCGCAGGGCTTTCATATGCCACTAGTATGTCAAGGGGACCTAAAGCTGTTCGATCTACATGAAGCAAGGTATAATATATTTCTGAGAGACAAGAATGAGAAATCTTGCTTTGTTATGCCTTCCCCTTTTCTGTTGTCTTAAATCTTGGCAGTGTTATTTCAGAATCTTCTGTGAACAAAACAGGCAAGCTGCTCCTCCTTAAAGTCAATACAATTGCCTTTTTATGCCTTAGACGGTGGTGTGTTGTAAATGTGCAAGCTGTGATTCACATCATCCCTGTTTTTACTAACACTACAACATATCCAGCTTCCCTGGACTAGACCTTCCTATACAGAGGTTTAATTTCTTGCCTACTCTTCTCTTTATTCCTTTTCACTTCATTTTTTTTGGATGCACTGCATCATTTTATGGATAAACTTTTACCAGTACTCATCAGAAATATGCAACTCCTGTAGGACAGAAATATGGTAACAAAAAAGTAAATGGGTAAGGAAAATGAATAACAAAATGCTTTACAACCAGCATGCTTTCCATTAGCTTACCATTACTATTGGTAGAGTAACAGATGTGGACTTTTATTGATATATTCCATAGTACTTGAAGATTTAAATACTTACTTGTTAACAGCCTAACATATAATGTGCTACCAGAGCTATGCTGTCACTACTGAAGTGTAATGCTAAGGCTAGGCATTTCACATCTGCCTGCAGAGGAAACCAACTATTTGCTACATGGCTACAACTGCCCACTGAATTTTCCTAAGACACACATATAACCTCTTCTGACAGCAAGTGGAGTGTAATATTAGAAACTTACAGTTTTAGATGTTACTGAACTAATATACTCAACAGCCAGTATCAGAACCTCCCCCCACCCCCCAAAAAAAAAAAAAAAAAAAAAAAAAAAAAAAAAAAAAGAGAGATAAATTTTGCATTTGATACAGTCTGCAACCAAGCAGTTGTATTTTTTTTGGTCATCTGTGCTTCTAGCATATTCACTATCATACTATGACAGTCTAAGTAAAAGGAAGCCTCTGAGATATGAAGGACATTGGAAAAGAACAAGTTGCTTATTTTATGTGAACTCCCAAAATTAACAAATACATCCAAGATTGCTATTGGCAAATGCAGGAGTCATCTTCACCATGCATGCAAAATCCAGCTATGACATAACCCTTAACTGACTAAATACACTACTAGCCTACTGAATTGGGTGATACACTGAAACGAATCCAAGTACACAACTCTTCAGAACTGTTTCTGGTTCTAAGGTGGAATGCAGAACTTTACTACTTTTACAGTCTTGTAAAAAGACTGCAGGTCTTGCAGGTGGTGGATTTGTTGTATGCTATGTGCCTTTTTCCCTTTTCATAACACAGTCATGAACATACAATGAAGATTTCTAAAATGAGTGAAACTGGGTACAAGTCTTCAACCAATCCCCATTTCCAGGGAAGAAATCTGCATCAGTTACCAAAACTAAACTGTGTAATTAACTGAGGATTTTGGTAAGCACCAACTGTGTCACTAGTCAATTATTCTTCCTTGTCTTCCAGCTGCTGCTTCTCTCTATTTATAAGAGAGGCTGCAGGAAAATGCAACTAATCAGAATTTGGCAATTTCAAAAAATAACTAAAGAAATGTAAGGAGATTACTATGACCAGCTGTAGTATAATTAAGAAACACTTAAAATCTTTGCAACTTGTTGTTAATTTCTTATTAGGAAAAAATGATGGTTTTTTTGTTTTGTTTTGTTTTGTTTTTCACCAAGAAGTTTTATAAGATCTAATATTGAATTTTTGAATTGCTGAGGACTGAAAAATGAGCAAGTCTCCCAATCCTAATGTAGTGTGGTCTTCAACACTAACAACAACATATTCTTATGCAGAATATTGGTTAAGTCCTTAAAACTGGGAAATGGAAGTGCTTGTTTTTAAAAGCACTGCTGCTTACAGAATAATTTGAGTTGATCCAAATCCCAAAGCCACTGTGGTACAGGGAAAGACTTTGGAAGGGGCTCTTAACTAAAAGATAATAAAAAAATAAAGGCGCGCTATCATTTGTAAGAGTCTATTTCAGCAGTTTTTAAGAAAACTATCTCTTGGAGATTCCAATCATTGTTAAGAAGCATAGTGAAATCTTTACAGGACATAGTGATATGGTCTTTAAATATTTGCTGAAGTTAAAAAAAAAAAATAAAAAATACAGCTGATGATGAATGAGCTCGAAAATAAATGAGAAATAGGAAGTTAACATATTTTCTGTTATTATTATTGGTTCCAGCAAAAGACTGGTGTTTCCTTTTTTATAGGCAGTAGAGTCTTTTTTTAAACAGTTATGTAAGGAGAGACCAGTTTCTTTCACCTTTGGATATGCCTACCAGGGAAGAGTATAAAACAGCCTGAACAGAAGATAGCCAAGATAGTTATGGTAGTTAGAGCTTAATAATGAGAACAGGAAGGAAATTCTCTACAGCCGGAGAGAGTATTTTCTGTAGGCACAACATTCACTTCAGCAGAGTTGCATTCATTAGCATTAGGAATTAATTCAAGCTCAAGATTTTTTCTGCAGTGAGGGAAAATATTCCTTTTATTTCATTATGTCACAGCTAAGATTCACACTTCCTACCTGCAAAAGTTAAGTCTCCCCTGCTGTAAGACAACAAACATGGCGGCTATGGTTCAAAATATACCTTGAACCATCAAAGTTAAGTGATTTATTCTAGCCAGATATTTTGGTATTCTTTATGAAATGAACTTACAAGCATCAGAATTTATTCCCCACACAGTATTTGAATCAGACATGGACACAGATGGTTACCTCAACACTGGGGGCACAGTTTCATTTTGCAGTATAACACTCCAAGTCTTTAAATCTTTCTCACATTTTGTGAGCACTGATAAATTATTTTTTTTCTTTTTTTTTAAGCTTTACAATTATAGCAATAATGTATTGCATTTAGATAGCTTCTCAATTATCTTTTATTTTACACCCACCAAACCTAAGGTAATACACGCATTTGCTTAAAAAAATAATTTGCTTAATGTAGCACCTCAGCAGTCTCTGAGTTGAGGTTTTACTGAGTTTCTTTGACATCTCCTTTTAGTACGTAAACTTCACATTTTTTGTGCTAAGTCCAGCTGAAAAACTAGATTTTCACACCTATATAATTTGCAATTGAAGCTCAATTTAAATTAAAAAAAAAAGCCCCCCCACTATAAAACAATATCATGCTTAAACTAAAATATACAAAGAGAGTTGAATGAAGACTGCTTAAACTCAACATAAAACACACTCCTTTTTTCTCCTCTCCTGTCATCCACAACCTTTATGCATTCCGCAGAAAAACTAATAAATAATGCCTGACACTGTTTATCTATTTTTCTTATTTCTTTTAGTAACCTTTTGGAAGAGGGTTTGTATTCTGACATTCTTCATTATGAATGTGCTAGCTTAAGGGCATTTTGGATGATTTTAAATTGTCTGCTGTACTGATGTACAGCAAACATCTTATTTTGTTAATAATACCTAAAAATCTCAGAAATTTACATGAAAAAATGCATTTGCACTCAACAATGTTGTAGGAGAACAAGACAAATGAAGCAAGTTATTTCTATGAGTACTGACAGAAGTCTTTCAATACAAAGGCTTTGCCTTATGAATGCAGTATTATTGCAACATGTATTCTACCCCTTTTCACAAATAATATGGAGAACACACTAGAACTGTTAAGAGAAAAAACAGCTATTAAATCTAAATCCCAATGTTTCCAACACTGTCCCTGAAAAAAAATAAATTGTTTCAAAAATCTCTGAGAATAATTCTCACCTCATAGGGACTCCTTATTTTAAAGGAGAGGAAGAATCTGAGGAATAAAGAGGCACCTGCATCACTGGAAGAGGAAAAGACAGTGCTGTGGTAGCTGATGAGTAGATGTCTTCTAAAGAGAAAGGTTTATTTTGGTGAGTAACGACTTCAGAAAAAAAAAATATTTTTTATAGATAAGAGGAAAAGTGGATGGCAGGAGAATAGATTGAACATCAAAATACTTATAATAATAATAAAGAAAAAATCTAAATAGAATTTTTAAGCTGTGTCTTGCTCACAACTCTACCAAGAGCTGCATGCAGGAAAGATGTGGTCTCCGCTGCTGTGCAGAGACTACTTGCAGTTAGCTCAAGGCACAGCTCCCACGGTGCCTTGAACCTCACCCCTGTTTTCAGAAGGAATCCTCTAGTTCCACCGAGGTCATATTTGAGCTTACTAGCTAGCTGGTGGCCATGAGTGTTGCTGACACTAGAGCTAATAAGGCAACAGGGACTCAATTGCTCTGAGCTGCATATACAACTCTCCTGTTTTGTTAATCCATTTGGTCTGTGAGGTTCAAATGTCCATTGAACCACTGCACATATCATCTTGAGGTGGGCTAAGGGTATGCCTGTACAGTTACAATACAGGCAAAGGTGAACTAGCTGGAAAAAGGTTAATGTGGCCACTGATAATGGTCTAGCTGTGCTAACACAAGCTATAAAACTTTCCCATGAAGCAAGATAAAATAACTTTTTTTCTCCTCTGTGTTACCACAGCTGAGTTGCTTCCAGTCCCTGAGCTAGCTTATACTGCTGTGTAAACATGTTCTGTCTAATGAAGAACTGTTAATTAATTCTTAATTAATTAATTTGTTAAGAGCTAATGAGGGAAAGCGTATTGTACAAAAAATCCTGGAAAAGACTAAGCACACCCTTTTTCCATCTCATATTTTCTTCTTTTACCTTACTTCAACGCATCTTTGCTTTCTACACTTCCCTCTTTCCTCAGTTTTCTTACTTGACATTAGCATGCTTATTTGCATTGGCACTTTTAACCCCACATAAGTTCCTTACAAAGAAATTTTCACTATGATCAGAGGACCTAACGCTCTCGTGTGAGGTAAAACGGATCACTTTCTTAGGTATGTGAAGCTCTAGAAGGCAACATAGCTGGGGATAATAACTATCTGCTTCAGTACTTTCAAGTTGAAGTAGCTGAACTTCACTCACTAAACATGTATACATACACACACACACACACACTATCCCTACAAACCACTGGATGTTATTCCAAAAATCCTTGTCCTGCAGGGATTTTAAAAACTGTCACAGCTTTCAGTAAAATCATACAGCAGAGAGCCTACTATTCACTCCACCAAAGTTTCAGACTGTCAGCACCACAGGGGAGGTAGCCTTTTCCCTCATTTTGCTATTGATAGTGTAGCTCCAAAGGGTTGTGACCTACTCTCATTTTCAGGTTAATGTCCTCTCCCTTAAACAGTGCTGGCTGGAAAGGAAAGTGTGGTTATACTACTCCATACGTCATCAGAAAGCTACAAATAACTGTCAAAATACAATGCTGTCTTAATTCATAATATCAGTTTTTAAATTGTATCTCCTTTGAATCCACATTACAGATAGAGGAAGTGGACACCAATTAAGAAGACACTTTCAACAATTTTTTGATTTTCACTATTATGTTGTATTGTATTGACAATATTTACTGTTTGGGCTCAACATAAGTGCGTTTTTATCCTTTGGTGAACACTTGACAAAACTGCCAGGGACTTTCAAAAGAATTTATTAATCAGAAAACAGAACCAGGTGTTTTTATGACACCTATAGCAGCAAAAAGTCCAAACATTACAATTTCTTTGTGGCAAAAGGGCAACATGTCATCTTATGAGCTCCAGCTCTATCCAAAGTGTGATACCGAATCCACAAACCAGGCACAATCCCAGCTCATCAACAAAATGTCACGTCATCCACCAATGCATTCACCCTTATTTATTCCTCTGGAACCACACAAACAATAGGAGGTGATATCAGAGCACTACTTCAAGTAACTGAAGAGGCAACATGCTTCATTTGGAGATTCTTGCCAGTAATATCAACAGGCAAGAGACCAAACACAAGCACTTGCTGATCATACACTTTCGCATCTGGTTACTATCTAGTTTGAGACTGTCTTACTTCCCAGCTCATTTAATACCAGCTTCCATACTACGCTCCCAGTCCATACCATGTTAAACTTACTGAAAACTGAAAACTGTGTTTGACCCTGAGCATTTTTGACATCTCCTGAAAATATTTAAACAGATTTATTAATTGCTTCTGAATTTTGTCCTTTTTATTTAAATAAAATTATTTAGGTTAGAGTTTGACAAACTTGTTTGTCAGTGGACTGGACATCCAAACTTCAATGTTTGGAGCTGACTTAACACCTGAGGGAAAGGCATGGAGCTGGGACAGGGGAAGCTGAGGCTGGGTGTTAGGAAAAGGTTCTTCACCAAGAGAGTGAAGAGAGTGGTTAGGCATTGGAACAGGCTCCCCAGGGCAGTGGTCATGGCACCAAGCCTGCCAGAGTTCAAGAAACATTTGGACAATACTCTCAGACACGTGGTCTGAGTTTTGGGTGGTCCAGAGCAGAGCCAGGAGTTGGACTCGATGATTTTTGTGGGTCCCTTCCAAGTCGGGATATTCTATGAACATTGCATAATCTTTTCTAGTCACTGGCATCCAAAAATACATAAATGATAGTTAACTATTTTCCAAAACTGTAAGTGAAGTGGATATTTAGCAATGCCCCTAGTAAGTCATGCTTTCATCAAAAAAAAAAAAAGAAAAAAAAAAAGAAAAAAAAAAAAAAGCTAATTGCTTCATTTTGAATTTAAGCATGTGGGTAAACTCACCCTAATATTTTAAACACTGAAACTAATAAGACAAATAGGTTACTTTAAATAATGTGCAGGTTAGATGCCTATTCAAGTTGACATGCAATCTTTGTCTATGCTTCCTCCAACCTGTCCATCCAATAAAGGATGTTCCTAGGAGAGATATGGGATATGGGCTTTTGTGACTTCTGAAGTACTTTAGGTCCAAAACACTTTTATAAAGCAGTTATTCAATAAAGGTGAGTTTTGATTCTATGTTTAATATTGCAGTACTGCACATAATTGTGTGTTCAATAACTTGTCATAATATAAAATTATCTAAACTAATAAATGATTCATAGCTCTAAAAATATCCTGTTATGGATGAAGTTTAGCAGAGAGAAACAGCTTTATTTGCATTTAAAGTTAGAGCAATTTTGATAGTATTTAATGTTTCTCAACATGTGGAGATTTATTGCTCCTTTCTTTGTCAAATAATAGTTTTCTTAGTTAACAAAAAGAGAACTGATATTTTAGTTTAAAACTCCAACAAAAAACTGCACGAAGTCCCTTGGAATAACTTGTCAGAGTGATTCCAAAATTGAAACACACTAACCCTGATACTCCCAGCCACATAATAGTAAAGAAGTAAAGGTCTAGATAAACAGAGGAAGACCCTAGAAACATCCCCCAAAGCCTTCTGTCCACCCTATTCTACAAGCATGATTGACTGTGTCATGTTTATTGTTAGCCCATCTGGACAACAGGTGCAGTACTTAATGGCCGCAGTGTATTTGATTATTGACTAGTGAATATTTCTGCATGACACAATAGGCTGCTGACTGACCCTTGGTAACAGCAGACTTCCTACCCATTTGTAAATTCAAAATCTGAAAACAAAAGAAAACAATTTTAAGATTTTAACCTATCTTCTCTATGGAAGTTTTGTACCGAGCTTCCACATACAACTCACGTCTGTCAAATAGTTAGCTTGGCAGGCTTGTGTAGGGCCTATTAAAGGGAGAAAAAGAAAAAAAAAAAAAAAAAAAAAAAAAAAAAAAGGGTGCATGAATTTCAAGCTTGGGGGCCTCTAATTACCTCATGTTTAAAGTTTAACTACAAAATGTAGATAAATTGCTGCAGTAAAACCACAGAAGATCCTCCACCCGATTTGTGCCAACGTATCTAAAGCTCAGCGATGCTGATCCCAGGGAGACTTTTCCTTAGTCCTAAGAGAATTCATTTTGGACCCATTTCTAATGAGTATATAAAGGATTACTTGGATGTTTTGGTAAAGCTACCCAATAAATTAGTCAATCTGAAATTTTATTAGCTGCAAAGCATTACAGCGGTCATATAGCTGAAGAACACTGAGGGAATTGAAGCTGTATTAGTCATTTATTTAGGCAGATACCAGAGATCAGTACTCAGTACAGGCTGTTAGTTGTAACATTAAGCTAATTGGCTAATAGTTGCAGCAGTTCTTATAAGGTTTTTGTACTGAGAGGTGTGACCCCTTCTTGAACCAATTTATGTAAACCCAGAGGGAGTCCTAAATTTATTCCAGTTTCATGAATGCATGGTCTGGATGAAGAAACCAAAAGCAAAAAGAGTCTGTTTAAAAACCACTGTGTCAACCAAACACCTAAAATTTACATGCTGTTGGCTTGAAAACTTTCTGTTTAACAAATTACTCAAGATGATAAATGTTTAAAATAAGTGTAACAATTTGGTATTTAAAATGTTCATATTTCATCCAGTGCCTATTGTGGGGCTATGGTCTTTTTTCTTCTCAACCATACCTTTGGCTATTTATCTAGTTGCAAACTTTTATAGCTGTGAAATATTTTAAGAAGTCCTTTGGAAATGGCCTGAGGTAATTTCAAACTTAACAGACCCTGTCCCACCAGAGCTCATTACAGCGAATTTTATAACAAAGTACCCTCTACTTAATTTTCAGAGCTTAGCCAAGCGTACTAGAAATGCAGCTGCATTAAGTGCAATTAATGGTATAATAAAAGCAGTGGAGGGCTGTTTAAGACTCAAGAACTAGCAGTAAACAGTGGCTCCATGTTCTCTAACAGTCCGTGATGTGTCAAAGTGCCATAAGTGTGAGATTTCCTCTGCTGAGGAAGGAAAAAAAAAAAAGCCACATGTCCTGCTGGGAAAAAAATCTTCTGTCTTTCAATAATTCTGCAAAGGTAGAGCAGAAAAGAATAAAACCAGATTCCCTCCAGTTATGCCACTAGCATTCCCCTCTCTCTTTGAACAGAAGTCCAAAACAATAAACTTCCCATTGTTGAAGAAAATAGGCAAATTCAATTCTGTAAAAAGTGAAACTAATAGTAAGTGACTCATATAATGCACAAAATGATCTGGTAACAAAGTCTACTGTAAAATGACAGGAGAAAGAAATACGGTTTTTGTGACAGAAAATAGTAGCTTCTTATTTTAAATAAAACAACCCACAACACAACTGGGCTAGTAACAAGAAAAACCCTGCAATTGTTAAACCTGAAATTATCTTGATAAATAAACCGGTACTCCTAGGAATGAAATGAATTCTTGTCTCAAACTAAATAGGAAAAAAAAATAACCTACATTAAAGATAGAAGACAATTGACCTCTCCAGATCTAGACAGTGACTAAATTCTTCTGCATAGGTCTGATAGTTTTTTATTTCTAATCTTGAACCTTGTTTTCATGTATTTACCTCAACTGTTTACTTTGGCAGAAACAGACCTCTGTACTCATGCTGATGAAAAGTTAATTCTCACAAGTGGTCCTTCTACCTCACAGAATACAAGTGGCTTACAACCTGATAAAAGTTGAAAGCACAAAAGGGCTTGATTATCCATGGCCTGGAGATATCAGTGGTTTACTTCATGCACAATACATAGAAAAAACTTTATACGAGTGCTGACGTTAGAAAAATATGTGATTTTGTACTCCGTACAAGAATAACAGATTTCCAAATTATAAAATAAAAACAATTCACAATATTCAATGCATAAGAAGTGTCAAAAGTAAATGCAATAAGAAAAGAGGCAGAAGTTCAAAGCATCTTCTTCCAGGAATGAACAGACGAAGTAGACCAGCTTTTGTTTTATGCTTCCATTTTTCTAGAAAAAAATACACACTAAGCATATTTTGCCTATCTTTAAGATGATTTCAGAGTTAAAGGAACTCAATACCATAGTAAGGTGAAAAAAAATTATTTGTGGATTACACTGCTAGCGACATCCAAGCCAACTGGATGAAAATACTATTTGTGAGTTTATTATAATCAACAACATGTAGGAAAAGAAATTCAAATTATATTGACAGTATAACTCATTACTGGCTCAGAAATACTTAAGAGAAAATTAAACATACTTTTTTTTTTTTTTTTCTTACAAAGGATATCAAAATATCTCTTTCTGATGTACCTGTTATCTAGTACTATCTGCTGAGTTACAGAAACATTTTCAAGATGTCATTGAATGTTTTTGATTCTCCATTTCCTGTATTCGCTGAACCTTATACATTTGGAGGGTGCCTCCACCAAGACTGTTGTGCTGCTGACTTCAGGGAGGATAGAAGTGATCTACTTATTTACAGTGTTCTGATGCATATGTCATTTTTCACAGTAACATAATTCTATAACAATGACTTCAATAACACGAGAAAGTAATGTTGTTTATATAGGCATAAGCAGACTGCAGAGAAAAGCTCATCATGTCATTTGAGCAGATCATTTAATTGGCATTCATGTCTCCTACTACTCTTAAGACCACACAGCAGATAATGTATCATTTTACATTGTATTAATTAACATATTCTATGAAATAAGTCTGAAAAATGTTAACTACTGCTCAGTAAAACACCACAATTACTGCTGAAAAAAGTACAGTTGTGCGGACAGTGCTGATATATTAATAATGAAGGATAAGAAATAGACTGAGACAATGGCATTAGAAACCAAAAATGCATCAAGGGGAACGAATTACTATCTCTGTCATTAAACCAAGAAACTATGGTTCAACTTGACTGATGATACATTAAAAACAAACAAACAAACAACAACAAAATCTTTCTGTTGTCATGAAAATCATAGGGACCAACAAAAGCGATACTCTGGAAATTTTGTGTTAGCAACTATAAAAAAATCTAAACACTCAAGCAAAGAAAACTAAATAATATAATCCCATTTTGAGAAATGCCATGATGCATTAGGGAGACCAAAAATCTCAAGATGGAAGATGGGGGTAGAATTTGAAGAGCATTGCAGGTAGTGACAAAACTACAAACTCCAAAGATGATAATAAGTCTAAATACCCCAGCTTCCCTAATCTTCTGTGAAACCTGAACAGCTAAGTGTTAGAGAACACTTGCACAGAGAGCAGTATGATTAATTCACCAAGGCAAATGAGACGTATTTAAAAACACAAAATATGAAAGACAGAATGGCATTTTTTCTTAGAAGAGAAGAAAGGGATAGATACAAAAGTTGGAATAAGCAAGGCTGAAAGGATTTGTATAACCTTGAAAATAAACCACCTTAATATGGAATTCATAAACTGAAAGAAACTAGATGTTGAATGAACTGGAGACCAGCCCTCAGTGGACAAGCTGTAACGTATCATTATGTTCTTCAGTTTCTTACACTAGAAGGCAAGAAAAATTGACCAGTCTTAGAAGCCAAACTCTCAAACCTACTGATTTTCAGGTTTGTACATATCTATGAAACAACAAAGGAAATAACAGGGTAGAATTGGCTATGATGATTTTACACAACTTTTTTTTTCCTTGTAAAAAGCAACTAACCATGAGAAATAGTTGACCTAACATCCTTCTTTAGTAAATAAAACAAGATAACCTTGGATGAGTAATATTTTCAGACTGGCTGAATGAAAAGCTGTCAAAGGGCTAAGATGCAAATAGAAAATACATATTGGTATGAATTTACCAAAAGTGTAATGGGGTCTCTCCACCTCTTCTCTCCTCCCCATTAGGTTTGTTTCACAAAGTTTGTGTATTCCTGACCATGGTTGGGGAGGTTCTTAACTCTTCAAAAAACAGCTGGATCCAAACCCAGCTGACATTCTGTAAATTACCATGTAGGTGCACAAAACACTTGGGAAAAAAAAAAAAAAAAAGGATGCCAAATCACCTTAAAAAACATATGCATGGAAGGTATGGGTTTGATGACTATGTGGCAGACAGCTCACTGGCAGCAGAGATCTTTCTTGCAATACAAAATAAATGTACAGATACTGGCACGGAAACAACAATTTGGGACTGAAACTAGAAACAAAAATCTTTGCAGAAGAATAAAAAACAGAATGAATGAAAATATGTTCCAGCCTTAACATGGACAGTATCATCTCAATATTCTTAATACAATGATGATCATTACAATAAGCACTGGGAATCAGGTCAGGGCAAAGAATAAAAGAAAATTGTATTAATCACAATCTCCAAAGGCAGGCCATAAAAGCCATATCACATGCACTGAAAAATAATTCATTAAACTATATCCCAGCTGGAAGTAGAGAAAAACAAACAGAATAAAAAGACACTAAGCAGCAGGGAGAAATAAACTTTATGGAACTGTCAAAGCATGAACAATAGGGGAAAAAATAAGAAAAACAATAAACATGTCTGTTTTATTGGTAAAATAGCCACGTTAGGACAGACATGAAAATTAAATTTAAAGCAAAACCCGAGATATAGAGATAATGCCAAGCTTGAAGTATCAAAATTATCCTATTGCAGTTCAGGACATTCAGTACTTGCAAATTATGGCTTGGCAGTGCCTCACAATGAGAGAAACATCAGTAAATGCTAATCATTCATGGAGCATCAGGCACATCTCTTCAGAGTTATGTACCACAAGATGAACTGAAAGCAAAAACGTCCACATTTCAGGATTGACTGTTAAAGCAAAAGTACGTATAGCCTCTACATGGAAAAGAAAGAACACTTTCTCTGATAGCTTGTCTCCAGGTTTGATTTAGTGATGAAAAGTAGTACTTTGCATAAACATTTCCAAGAGTAGTCCTTTTGTAATGTTACATACGTCTTTTTCTTTTTGAGGAACAGATGGGAGAAGGGAACACTATGGTAATGCATTCCATTGTACAATGGCATTAAAAGTAAGGAGAAACACCACACCATGTATTTTATTCAAAGAAATTAATACGAGCCATTTTGAGGCTTTTTTATTTTTTATAAATGCCCACCAGAGTTTTGGCTTTCTGTTTTTCAGTACACCAAAAAGCTTGATTTACAAAAGCGTTCAAGAGTGTTTTTTACAGACTTTATCTGTTCTGTTTTTCTGTTTTCTCAGAACAACTGAAAATTGGGCCCAAAGTCTTTGGGCAACGAATCACCCAAAGCCACTGACAAGTTTGGAACATTTCAGCCCAGACATCGAGTGGGTTCTGATGTAATTGAAGGTTTTCATAAGCAGAGATTCAGATTGTGCACGTACAGAATGACGTCAATCTTTCTATTTGATCCTCAGTTAATTAAAATTGTTTTTGTAATTTACATACACTGAATTCAACAGAGGGAGGATGGATTTTTCAGATGTGCCAGAGAGACAGTAGGTGCCCAGCTTCCAGTAAAACACAGAGGAAGCTGAAGTCCCAGATTGCTTCAGATTCTTTAATGTCAGTGTTAGAAAGTACTAAATCAATTATGTCTTAACATAATTCATCCACCAGGCATTGACATATGACAAAACAGACCTTAAACTGTGAGTTATTGACTTTACTGAATGAAAGCATGTTTTTTCAATTAAAAAGATGCTGTATATCCCGGATACAGTTTTATGAAAGCTCAGTAAGGATCCATGGTAAATGTTCTCACAGAAGAGACATTAAGCATTTGCAAATGCCAAATTCTTGGATGCTAATTCTTTCTCTCCCTCTTTTCCCCCTTTGACATCCTACTTCCCTACTCTGTGCTATGGGTTAACGACCTGCAAATTATATTTTTATAAAGCAAACCTGTTTTTCAGATAGAGGAATGAATAAAATTATATTTGACACATCAGAATTTCTTTCCTCCACCCTCCTTTTTATAACTGAAAAAGAGTCAAACTAATTTAAACCAAATATAATTTAAAAATCCTGCTGAGCTGAGACTTTTAAATACCAAGTTTCAGCCTGGAGTGGATTTTTATGGCTATGTTATAAACACCTGAAAAACAGCAGGTGCCATAGTAATATACAGTTTGGGTTTTTAAAGTATTTCCTCAGTTTCAAAAGTAGATTCTAGTCAGTGCCTTTTTTTTTTTTTTCTAATTTTAATTTGTTATGGATATTACAATTCCAACTAAAGGCTTATAAGCCAGAAGTAGTTTGGAATGAACACATATGCATGTATTTTATAGTTTATAAAATTATCCAACAGATACGTTTACAATTTGGCTAAGATAACACTTCAGTTAAAAATTCTATGAATGGTGATCAGAAAATGAAACCTCTGCCAGTGAAAATTGGTTAAACATATCAGTTACGTGTGTGATGCTTTAACGCACTCTGTGAGAATGCTCAGTTCTGTAATGATTTCATGATTCACTACAGTTGTTTTAAAACAGCAATGCAAATGTTACTTCTAAAAGGAACAAATATACTTGCAGTCCTTAGCTAAATATACATGTTTTTAATTATTCAGACTTCAGAGTTTATCTATGTGGAAGTGCTCAAAAAAATTTATCCAAATTACGTAAGAACGTAACATGGATTTGTCAAGTTGCATTGAACTCTTTCGTCTGGACAATCTTATTCAGAATTAAAATAACTTTGATGCACTTACACCTAATTTAAAAGTGAACTAAATAAAAATAAATAAAGGCTATCTTAATGGTGATCAAGGACTCTTATACATGGATAACTACCTTTAAAGTAAAGCAAGTACAAACCAGTTATTCTTTGGTGGCTCACAAGCACACGCTTACTTAAAAAACATGTAACGGTTTCTCTTTAAATGAAAGATTACTAACTACTACTGCAATTACTACTATTACCTGCATAACATTTACCATTGAGCTCTTCTGGACTGTTCCAGTGAAAAATCTGATGCTATACAAGCTTACACCTTCTTTAATTTCAATTTATCTTGTAGCTTTATGTACATTAGCTTTACTACTAATATCAATATCAGTATCAACTACTGATGTAGCTTTACAACTAATATCAATATTGGTATTAATTACTACTAATACTTAATATTTAATATTAGTATTAAATATAAACATTAAATGTTGATATATTTTTCTGACTGAACGAGAATTTCTGACTGCATTTGAACAACTAAGATTGTATTTATGTTACAGAAGACAATGATAACAAGGTGTGATTTTTAAACAGTTTGCACCTTTTCCTGGTTGCCACTTCCAGTGACACATGTAGAGACTGTTCACATGCAAATGATCATTATTGCAAATGAAAATACTTGCATGAAATCTTGCAAATGAAACAACTTTTTTTTTTCTTCCTTCCATACATTGATCTAAATAGTGACCTTTAGGCTCCAGACTAGCAAAGCTCAGAATTGCAAACTTTTCTTGAAATGCAGCAGGTTTTAGATGGAACTGATTAAGAATTTAAAACGTGTTTCAGTGGCTTTCAGATTAGTGTATCTGTAAAATTTCAATGCATAGTACAGGAATTTAGAAGCATATTCAAAAGGGGGATTTTGGAGTTTGGACACTTAAATCCAAAATTCTTGATCCTCAGTGGTCTCACTTAGTTGCCACTAATCTACCTGAAGTACCCACATAACTCATTTTTTGCTTTTCCATGCTTCCATATCTTAGTATCCATTTTGCACAAAGCCTGAGGATTCCTCTTAGAATGGAACCATTTGCAGGAATGCTCATTTTGTCTCTTCTGGACAAGATATTGAAAAATTGCTTCTGTCTACCTTTTCCTTTATTTTTCCCCCCAAAAAAAAGAAACCACACCAAACACCCCCCCCCCCACCCCACCAAAATAATAACTTCATAATCCATACAAAAAGCCTTTAGAACAAAGACTGTAACCATGGTTTCTTCCGACTGATCATAAAAATTACCAGAGGGCACCATGCAAAGTATAAAATTTCCCCAAAAATCTTAGTATGACCTGTAGGCAGAGGGAATATTTTCTGGGTTGGGGGAAAATATGGCCATATTTTTCCAATATGGGAAATACAACTTTCAGTTTCTCTGATAAGAGACTGGGAGCTACCACAGGCCTCCTGGTAAACAGGCGAACCAGCAGATAAACTGGGGAGCAGGTATCCGGGGAGATATCACTCATGTCTCCCCCAGTCTCATCATCAAAAGCCTCACCCCACCTTGGAAAGCAATTTCTCTCAATGACAAGGCAGTCAGATGTGCAGGAGAGGCCACTTGGCCATATAATGCACACCAATGTCCTCAGAGCTTCCTTAGGTACAAGCACCACACAACACCTCAGTGCCTGTGGACACCATTTTCAGAGCTTGAGGCTCAACCAGGGAAGGCCTAGACCAAAATGGCTGCCTTCACCCATGGCCTGACAGCTGAGGCACTTACTGCTGTGTTCCTGAACTCCCACCCTTCACAGGCTGGTATTTTTAAAGCAGACCAGTAAAAATGTTATCCTGCAAGTGTCAGGCTGTAAACTGCAGCTTTATGCAGGATGTGCTTATTTGGCAGTTCAACAGGAGGATACTCTGGTTTCTCTTCAGATCGTATAAAAACAGACATCTGGATGAGCAATCTCATAAAGCTCGACTCCCTAACCAGACCTCGCCATAGTGACCTCCTCCCGCACAGTCCGGGGAGCATGGGTATCATCTTGATTCCCATTGTAGCCGGAGCCAGAAAGCTAGGTTTTTTACATGGGTTAGCATTACTCTCATTCATATAATATGAGGTAGGGAGCCACATCCTACATCCATATATCCAGATACATCCAGTCTTCTGGAAAAAATACCATCAACATGAGCCTCAGGATTATCATCATTGTTCAGGCAAATCCAGCTATGTCACGTAATGAACATGTTAATACAGAAAGAGTGGTAGTCTACATAAAATGGATAGGTTAATAAAGCCCTTCCTATTACCTTTCGCTCCCTGAGTCTGTCTTTGATGTACCATGGAAAGGCTGAAGAGAAAGAGCAATTGCCACTGGGGATTTTGAGAAAAAGTAGCCTTCGGCTTAATACAGAGCCTGAAGATTAGGGTAGAAGTATGTAGACTAGGAGAATCTGCTAGCTAAACATTATCACACGTTCATTTTCATTTAAGATATGCAATTTCTTTTTTATTAATTCCATTTCCTTCAAGTACATGCATAAGTTGCAAACTGCAGACACTGATTTTAGGCACAAATATTAAAGAAAGAATGATCACAAAATACTAATTTTTTTTCAATAAGATCACTGTTCGAAGGAACACAAAGGTAATTCAGAATATAATATAATCATTTATATATAAATAACATTTTGGGAGGAATAGTAAATTCTAATTATTACTCCACAGTTACAATTTGTCAGCTCAAAACCATCATTAGCCTGAATCGTTTGGTTCTTACAAAGCTCAAGTACCCCTCCTTTGGTATTCTCATAAGCTTATTTCATTTAAAATAGAGTTAGTTATAAGGTATTGTATAACAGATAAACATTCACAAAATGTTCAGCTGAACATGAGAGGATTATGAACTCAATACTGTGCTGAATCAGGACTCCGTTCACATCTGCAGCTAGGGTGACGGTGGTTTGTCCTACTGAAAATGCTAGCAGTTCTACTGACATGCTGCAGCCACATGGCAGAAGGCATTGGACTGGTATAGACTCCCTTCGTAGAGTCACTTCTGTTGACAAAAAATTTGAAGACTTAACTTCAAACCCTCAGATTTTAGCCAGGAACGTTCTGTCTTCTTCCAGTCAGTATAAAGTTTGTATAAAAGGGTAAAGGTGGCATTAACCCTCTGAACAGCTTCTGACTAATACCAACAAAAATGTGATGGTGTATCCATGCCTAAATGAATACAAATCTATGGTGCCCCTCTAATATTAACTGGTAGTTACCAGTATTTGTGGAACCACAGCTTGAACATACGTTTTTCTGTAAACTAAATAACTCATTTTGCTGACAGTAAGTAATTTTCAGGCCTATGCACGCTTAGACCTTACGTTTCCTGTAAAAAGTTAGTTTTCTTCTTTGTTACTTAGTAAGTAGCAGAAACGTGCTTACATGCAAAATGAAAGGACAAAGCACTAGCCTAGCAACAAGGACTGCTTTTGTTCATTGAATATGCTAGTAGCTTAGTGGCAAGCATCCTATGATCATCTTCCCATGCCTCAGTTTCCACTTCTTTAAAATTAAGAGAATTTCTTGTCAGCTTTGTGGAGCTGTTATAAATGGCTTATGATTTAACCTGAGTTAGTATTTTACATGTGGCTAGTAAGAATAACAAAAAAAAAAAAAAAAAAAAAAAAAAAAAATTATGAATCAACATGTGATAAAAGATAGCTCTTGCTAGCAAAAGGTTGAGATTTTTTTTTATAATGTTTCTAGTTTGTAGTAGAACAGGAGTTGTAATTTTTTTAAACTCACTTTAGGTTGTATTATTAACAAAAATTGTTTTTGTTTTTGTTTTTTTTTATCAAGGATTCTCAGACTGATTGTGCTCACTCCTCTTGCAATTGTAACAGTAATGAAGTAATTCAAAAAGCTCCAATAAACAGTACTACAAAATATCCACATTTATTATATGTCTACTGACTGTTAATAAATAAAACCAAACCACCCTCAAATATGCCCCAAAATGTTAAAAAGCACACATTGATATATAATCACTTATGCTCTAGATCCACATTTGTAATAATCATTCAACAACGCTTGTTCATAAATCTATAAAGAGCTCATTGTTCATAGTGGCTTAGCTCAGACAGTTTCCTATGGAATAGGTTTGAATTAGAAAGCAGGCTCTGGAAATCCTGCTGAGATCTAGTGCTATTGACTATGAAAACCTACCTGTGCCATTCTAAAGCACATACAAACCAACACTGAAAGGATGGGTTACTATGAAATTATGAATTATTTTCTCTTCTTTCTTCTCTAATGACTTCTACACTTACTGCTAAGCAGATGGTGTTATACAGAATACTACCCTGCCTTCCTGCAGTTTTTTTTTTTGTTTCTTTGTTTTTGTTGTTGTTGTTGTTGTTTTTGTTTGTTTTTTGTTTTTTGTTTTTTTAATCCAGGAATTTTATATATCACTACAAAACTAGTTGTGCATAATTAATGTATTTCACACATGAATAAACTAAGGTACAAAGAGAGGTCTAAAACGATTTCTGAAAAATCCAGAGTTTCTGAAATTTCCCATGTCTGGGGTTAGACAATGTCTTGCAGAAAGACAGCGGCAGTGCCAAGATCAGAGCTCTTCAGTTCCTGGCTCCTATACTCATGCTTTGTCAACACTCCCAGTCTATGTTACTCAGTGTTTAATGATATCCAACAAAATCCCACTACAGCTAAAAACAGCTATTTGAGTCAAAGACCCATACTGAGCCTCTATATTAAGTAATCATGTTATACCGATTTTATTCAGTGGAAAAAAATATGAACTAAGGCGCAGCTCTTGCAATCTGTATGAGATCAGTAGATATGAATGACTTGTTTAACAGTGGAGAAGGAATGAAAGAAAGTAAATAGGTTTGGTTTGTAATTAATATCAGCTACATATATAGACAAGTTATACTGAAACACATTTACTTCACATTAGAAGTATATTAACAACATATCAAGTAATTGAAATGACATTAAGCAACTTGAGCATTAGGGCACAGAGTGATAAAGCTTAGTGGCAATGATAACACATGTACAAGCAGAAGAGTAATTTGAAATGCAGCTTCTAACTTTTAGAGGTCACCTGTCCTGTCTCTGCACTCAATAACAAAAACACCACAGTCGGTCTTCCCATTTAGTTCAAAGTAACTGCCTGATTTCAACTTTTTTTCCCTTCTCATTATTCAAATATTTCAAGAGAATTTTTCAGTAGAAAAAAGGGAACTGCGTGACCTATGTAAGTAGAGTCTGGGACCAACAAGTGATTTAGGTCACTAAGCTGCTTAAAACTCCTGATTTGTCTGGCTTATTCTCAGTTGCTTCAATGAAGACATCTAGAAGTCATCCCAGTTTTAATAAATCTGTATTAAGTAGAATTGACACAGCATCAATGTTCTATAACACATTTACAGCACTATATGCTTTTGGAATCCTTCAACTTTTTGTTTTCTTTCAGGTAATGAGAGTTCTCCAAAATTATTTGAAACAACCAACCAAATTCAACATGGCATCCACAAAAGTATCTCAAAGTGCTATGCTGCAGGACTCATGGAAGGAAAATAGGAAAATAAAAAATAACTATAATTAATATATTAAATGGTAAACAATCAAACACCATTACATTTCCTTTCTATGGACCCTATTTCAAACCTTTTAGTTCATGTTGGGGAGATGAGACTGACCCTGAAAGCAAGGTTCCCACCTCTGAATTTATCAGCTGTTGTAAACATAAACATTGAGACTATCACAGCAGTCTTTTCAAGCTATATAAGGCAAACTGCAAAATGGTTTAGTGACTCTTCCACTTTTTTTACACTTTGCCCACTTGTGTTGTTGTCTGATTTAAGCTTGAATTAATGCAGATTGCCTGAGGGCTTGTACACTATTCATTTTGTATGCATTTCCAAATCCCCTGTGAACTTCATGAGTTCTTGCCACAGCTACGATCACAATTACTCCTTTGAAAGCCAAAAATCTCTCCTCGATCTGTCTTTTTTGCTTTTCTTCCTTTTGGGGTGTTTGGAACATCTAAGTAGAAAGAAAGATGAATGCAAAGAGGCAAGTTATGTAGTGCAGCATCTTGTCCCTGAGGAAAGATTTCTTTCAGAAGTGATAGAATGCATGCTGTTATAGATGGTACCCAACTCAACCTGTTATCTTGGCGTCTAAGCCCTGGTGGAACAGTGTGACCAACTAGCAAGCAGGCACAATGCCATCCAAGCATATGGGCATGAGTAGATGCAGCCAAGTGACCATGTAGGAGAATCAAATATGTTTGCTGAGGGCAGGAGTCCCAGTCTGAAACATCCAAACAGCTGTCTATCCTGAGGTTTACATGCCTGTGGTTAAGGGGATCTGACATAACTGATCTAGATTTTGGCTAGATTAATTTTAAAATACAAAAATTAGCTTTCTTGGCACAAAAGGCATTTTGGGCCCTAGCTGTAATACCACTATCTTCAAAACAATATTCCAGGTGAATTCCCTCTGGACATTTTGGAATTAAACTCTGTTGTAAAATATCCACTGCTCTTCCAGTGCTTTACCTGCATGAAGTGTTAAGGGAATACAGAATATTCTTTATCAGTGCTCACATGGTACAAAATCACACTTTTGCCTATTTTTGCCTCACACTCCTCTCAGCCCTATTTTCCCATCGGACTCTGAAGCATTAACTATTTAAACTGAAGAAGCAACTTATTCTGTGAACAAAACAACCTCATTCCAGTTTACAAACTATTTAGCGGTCAATTAAATGATTTAACATAAACACTTCTGAAATATACACTGCTACTGAACTGACCTTATGAAATTCTGTATGTTGGAAAAATTCTTCAGACTTTAATACTTCTTTGCAATATTCAGTGATTATAGATGTACAAACAGATTACTTTTATTGTTTATAGCAAAGAGCAACATCTTCAAAAATGCATTATGTTTGTTGTTGATAGCAAGAATTAAAAAAAAAGAAAAAAAAGAAAAAAAGAAAAAAAGTGATTAAATAATTCAGTAGCCTGAATCCAATTTTCAAAGTAAATCAACTATTAAGCGCAGATTCTCAAAACATACTTTCTTTCATAGGAACCAGTAGGTTATAGGCACCTAAACATAATATTTGTAGATCTGGGAGAAAAAACAAAGTTTCACTGAAAGCGAAGGAAAACAGGGTCTTATACTGTAGTGAGATTTATTTTCAGTATTTCATCCTTAACCACAGACAAATCTTCTGCCAAGGGGCACAATTCTTTATTAAAATCTTCATTAAAGAAAGAAGTGAGTTTACGTGTAACCTTTTTTCAAGTCTATGCTTACCTGAAATTGAAGAGGTTACAAATAGTGTAAGCAGATTTCATGTTCCACTAGGAAACAGAGCCACAGAAAAACGAAAGAGTAGATGCAGAATTCTAACGTGCTCTTAGAATTATAAAATCTGAATATTATCAGTATGATTTAGAGAAATATTTTAAATGTCTGGTTAAAAATGTGTGATTATTAAACAGAATTGACTTTTAAGTATTATAATGCAGTACAAAAACAAACTGTAAAACAACCTCAAACCCACATACTTTTCAGTACAGAGCTAGCTTCCTTAACCACCACAGCATTTGGAGGAACTGGCAATATTTTCATTTCTTACTGTGGTCTGTTTAATCATTTATATGTAAATGGAATTTTTGTTTTCTCACCGCATGCCCTTTAAAAATACATATTCAGCAAAACACCTTTTTTTCCTCTATACAGCAAGCACAACTAATTTCACTTCATTAAGTGAGCAAAATCCATCATTTTGTAGATGCACAATCAAAACAATAAAATACAACCAAAGTTAAATTTTCTTCTATCTTTAGTCACAAGAAGTTACAGCAACTGTCTTACTCTGGAATTATTTCTTCTAAAATCAAAATTTAGTAGCATCCATTAGAATCACCAAACATGGAGTCTGAAGTTTGGATTAAGAACCAAGATTCCCCAGGACTGGAACAGGTAGCATGCAACTGTTCTGATTCATCCTTAAGGGGATAAAAAGAGTGGTGCAGAGCAGAAAGAATCCCTGTGCCATTTAGATTGATAGCATTTATAGAAAACTCAACTACTTGTGATTCTTAGAAGAATTTTGATCATATTTTAGTGTAGGCTAAAACTGTAAATTTCAGATTACTTTCAAAATTTGACATCAAAGGTGGTTCAGATATGTGGCTCCAGTAAAGATTCATCCCTCCTAAATGTGTCTACATTGCAAGGGTAAGTAAAAAAATCATCAGAATTTATGCACAAAGCTATATGATTTTTATTTATTTATTTATTTTTTACTTCAGTCTCCAATTGCCTCAACCCCTTATTGTACAAAAATAAAAAACTATTCCAGTTGAGATTAAGAAATTGTTCTCGGTCCTGTCCTGGGAGAATCTTAACTTAGGGTATGAACTATTTTGTGTTCAGGTAGTATCTACTTTTGTTGACATCACTGAACTGTATATAAATAACTGAGTACAGGAAGTAAGAGTTTCCATATCCTGAATAGATTGTCTTTACTACATAGCTAAAAACACACTTATCCTTATTCTCTGTCTCAATGACTGAAATTATTTCATATAAAACAGAATCTCGCCCAAAGGATTATAAATGGAAGCCATTAAGCTTATACTCAGGCCGTTCACCTGAGGGGAGGAGAAAGTCACATGGAAATTTGCCAACTATCTGATGCAAATGATTATAAATTTTCAAAAAGTTTGTAAAATTTTGGGGGGTAATAAACTGGACCATTTTAGAGGACTTTTAAAAGCCATTCTTACAGAGATCTTCTCAGCTCTTAGTGATACATATCGCTTATCACATACATAATTCTTCAAGAAAAGTAGGCATAAAATAACAATTGGTGTTATAAATTCCCTCATAAGCTCCTGCAAATGCATTGTGGAAGATTTCACTAGACACTGAGTATCAATAACAGTTATGTGCTAGGACTAAAGAGCAGTTAGATTTTTTTAATTGCTCTTTAGATAGCAAGGCTATAAGTTTCTCTCATTATCTGATACAAAAATGAAAATAACATGGAGTTCTAAGCTGAAATATTTAATGTTTTTACTTAAGAAAACTCTCATTAGACTGTTCATAAAATCACATACTTAAACACATGAATTTAAATCTATTCAGAACTTCTGCAATCCTCTTTGTCTTGCATACACCTTCACCAATTATTCTTACACAATAAATAATGTATATATAGAGTGCTTCATGTTTTACACCACACTTCATAGGGTAAGAGCCAGAAATAAGACTACATAGCTCAAACTGTGAAGCTTCCCAAGGGAGTCTCCAACCCTTCCAAAAGAGGCATAAACAAGCACAGTAAAAACAGGGTATGGGAAGATTTTCCATCTTTGTAATTTTCAGTTAGGACTGCACAAATAGGAAACTACCTGTCCAAGTATTAAATTATTCTATACTGTTAGACATAATTGTATAGTGTTTTGCTAAGACCTAAGATGAACCAGAAAGAAAAATAAATTAACAAGCTGATCCTAGTGTTTGAGAAATCTTACAATATGAGTAAAGAGAACAAGCTGTGAGAAATTGGAAGGTGAGTTTTAGAAAGATATGAAAATAACACAAAGAGACTCAGCTTTCCACCACCAAACTCTGAAAAGCCAGGAGGAAGGGAAACAGAACTAAAAATCCAATGTGACAAATGGATGCACAAGCAGCATAGTAACTTCAGTTGTTCTTGGAATATAGTTAAAGATATTACAAAGCTCAACACCATGTTTCTGGAACAGGGTATGCTACAGTAAGGTGCTCTTCTCTCTCCCCCTCCCTTTCTCCTTCCCTTCCCATACCGTTTACATATAAAAAGATGGGTGATAGAGACTTTATTATTCAGATTTTAATCTGCCAACAGCAACACATTAATTTTCAAAATTGCTGACAAATAAGTAAGTTTCGTCCAGTGTAACTCTATTACATTCTCTGCTATACATGTGAATCTGCGAGTTCCACATCTCATGACTGGCCCTGGAAGCTGACGTCTTTTTACAATAATTTCTAATTATGTAACTTAACGTTTAATCAATGTGAGGTTTGAATAGGACTAATTTGTATTGCAAACTTTTTTAGTTTGGATCATGATTGATGTAAAACTAACTCACACAAAGAACTTGTTAGAACAGATAACAAAGCCTCTCAGCACTGTCTCAGACCAAACTACAAGGGATCTTTCTCCCCTGCAAAAACATTACAATATTTACTATGTGAGAAACAATTTGGAAAGAAAAAAAAAAAAAAAAAAAAAAAAAAAAAAAAAAAAAAAAGCCGTTATTCCTGGACTGCGTGAAGTAAAATTCTGTGAAACCTCAAATTGTTGGAAGAAGTTTCCCACAAATACTGTGGGACCTGCAGGTGTATACAAGACCCCTGAAAACCTGAAAATCACAACATACAGTCCAATCAGTTAATTCCTTACTCCCTTGTATCAAGGTAAAAGGCCTTGGGAAGAGGAGAAGAAACATCAGATAAAGCTTTTCTTAGTAAGAAATCTGAAAGCCTACTTTCTGTCTGCATTCCTTGTCCACTGTCATAAAATCTTACCTTAATTTTCCCTTCAATTCAACAGAAGCTCATTTCTCCTTTCCACCTTCAACAGCACATAGAACAGCATGCCCTAATTCCCATTCCCTGTTATTTCCATGTTTTCTTTATTCCATTGCCTCTTCTCTGCCAAACCTCCTTTACACCTTTCCTTTTCCTCCCTTGTCCCATCCTGTTTCTACTATCCTCTATACACTTCTACAACCCCTATAGCTCCCACCAACATAATATGAAAATACACATAGTACTTGTAGCGAGTGTAGGCCTACTGGCTGGGATCATTCTGTGGTTTTCAGTCTTTGTCCAGTACATAGCTGTACACGGATAAGATCACAGTAATCCAATTAAAGGATATTTTCAAGCGTGCAAATCATTTAAGCCGTGCTGTCTTTCTTATATTTGTTATGTAGGAAATACATTTTCTACATTTATTATGTAGGAATGGATCATGCTGTTCTGTGCTTCATCTAGTATTTGTGGCATCTTATGAATGCATAAGTATTCTCATGGTGGGAGTGACCCACCTAGGGAAACTAGCTCAATGGACATCTCAATATATTAAGAAGTCCCATGACTGAATGTACAGATAGGTTTGAAGAGAGTTTGAGTATGCCCAACCCATATAAATCTTGGGGCAAGAATAAGAGCTCAAAGTCTGCATGTGGAACTTGGTCAGCCAACATGCCAACTTTTAAATACCTGTGTTTTTTGTTTGTTTGTTTTTGTTTGTTTTGTTCTTTTTTTGTTCTTTTTTTGTTTGTTTTTATCTTTTTATCTTTAAGATAAAAAATAAGTAGCCTTTAATGAATAATTCTTATATGGGTTTTCGTTACCATGCTATTTGGATGTCAAATCACCAGCAAGTATCCTGAGAAATTATCAGAACAAAAGAAACCCGAGAGAAAAAGAACAGTTTGCTGATAAATTGTTGTTTCAGATGATGGCATTAGGTACACTACAGAAAACCATGGAAAGACGGTGAAGCTATCAGCTGCAAATACAATTATAAAAAAGAACTTCATAATTAACAATATTCATCTACGGCTGAAAATTTTGTTTCTGCTGTCATTCAATTACTGATAACCACAGAAATCAGAACCCCTAATATTCCATTAAGTTCTTTATCTATATGAAATATTATAACATAACTCAATTTCTACATGGCAAGAAGAAATTAAAAAAATAGATAAAAGAAGAGTCACACTAATAAAACAGGGTAGCTTTGAAAACATCGCCTATTCGGGCCATCAGATGATACTATTTAGGGTATATAATACTGAAAGGGCAATCTGATAATCACACTAGAAGCAATTTCAAACCATACTACTGCTGAAAAGTCAATTTAACTTTCCAGCTTTATAAGACTTTGTTATTGCTATTGTTAATTATTTCTCATTTAATGGGAAATTGGCAACAAGGTCCCCAACTGTCATTTTAAATCTGCAATAATATCATGTGAAGCTTTTCGTCCTTATTCCCAAGTCTTGGATTATCAGAGCTAAATGGCAGCTCCAGCATTACAAAAGCTCAGGGGCAGGTACTGTTACACAAATTGCCAATTCAATTAACAGTGTGTAAATGCTCCACTGGCAGGCTGAGGGAAGGACAGCCATTTTGGCAAGTGTCATTCCTAATTTATCAAACTGTCAAACCTTCCACTCAGGTGCCTGCGGTCACTGTCTGCCTCTTAATGCTAAGTTGTAAAGCTGCAGGAACCATTCTTGTAGCTTGACAAGGCACAATGCTCAAAACTGATTTTAAAATCAAATGTACAGTTGTCTTAATTATTCTCAGTATAAATGATGTTTTAATTACAAAATCAGAGTGGGAATATTCAATCAAGATCCACGATTACATGTATATAGAAGGAGGCAGTTCAAAACCTGATGCCCAGACTGTTTTCTGAAGTATCTATTCAGCTTTTCTTAATTCAGTAGTGTGTGATTACCAGCCTCAATCAACTACTGTCCTTTATAGTCTTTAGTTGGACTCTGATCTTGATTGTTACGAAACCTCTGTGTCCGTGTTAATGCCTACCACGGGAAAAAAACTGCAACAGGACTCTGCACCAGCACATTGGCTTCATCTCTGCAGGCCTTGCTCACATGCTTTCACATGTACTGACTTTATTTTAAAGTCTTTTCAGAAATTTGAAAAGAAAAAACAACAACAAAACAACAACAACAACAAAAACAAACAGTAATTTATGAGGCTCTTCTGTAGATGAGAAGAGCTAAATAATTTCCCATTTGAAGGCTCTCCCTCATTCTTTGTTCCTTATTTTTTTCTTGTGCTGACAGAGACAGTATACAGAAATTATCACATATGCAGATCAGAGACCCTACAGTGAATACATGTACTGTGCAGTATGCTGCTGCCTGCAGGACAGTGCATGAACAGTATACCCACTATTTATTTTGGGGGATGACGGGGGTTACATCAGTGCATCTGTAAATGTTTTCTTTGGGGTTGAATACTTGCTGAGAATGAGCTGGGGAGCATTTCACTCACGTCAAGTTTAAGTTGATTTGACCATTTTAAACCACAGAAAATAGAAGTAGAAAATACAGAAAATGTTGTCTTTTCAGTGTCTTTTTTTCATTTTTAATTGCAGGAGTTGCACAAAAATCATGGCACAATAGCAGCAAAGAAAGTTCAGATTGGATAAAATGAATAGTCTGTTTGGTCCAGTGTTCTATAATCCATCTGTGGACAACGTGGGCCAGCAGGAGATGCTCCAGGGAAAGACAAGAAATCCAAGATTAAGTAGTTACATGGTAGATAATACCAGATTTATTTTTCTATTTACAGTAATTAAGTTCTTAAGTGAAAAGCTGTTTGTATGCATCTTCCAAAAAGATCAATTTTTTTGCTTGTTAGTTCATTTGTTATAGGCTTTATCACAGCATTAGGAAACTGAAGACTTTTACTTTTTATGTAAGACAGTTGTAACCTTGGACTCAATGCTATCATGCCATCAGAAATTCCTAAGGCCAGGCAAGCATTTAATGAAGGTTATAATGTATTCAGGTAGCAATGCAATTCAGTTGTCCCATCAAGTTTTAGAATATTAAATTAATTCTTTTTAGAATTAAGAAATAGTTCTTAGCATGTCTTCAACAGACATGGTTAAAAGAACTCTATTTAGTATTCACAATATTGTTTTTTCATCCATATGATGTAAGAGGATGGTGACAGAAGTGAATGAAGAAAATGCTCTGGAGCACAGGACTATTGGCAATGAAACACTGCTCTCTTGAAATAGTAAGAAAGAATTCCAAAATTAGGTACAAATTAAACCTTTGCAACTGTTTAGAATTTATCTTTCCCATTTGTTTCCATGCTGCACATGTTGTACAGGCATTGGCATAGGTTGCCCAAAGAAGCTGTGGTGTCCCATCCCTGAAAGCGTTCAAGGCCAGGTTTGATGGGGATTTGAGCAACCTGGTCTAGTAGAAGGTGCCCCTACCCATGGCAGGTGGGTTGGAACTAGAAGGTCTCTTCCAACCCAAAGGATTCTGTGATTCTGTTTGAAGTGACTTCACAGCTTTAAAGGACTGGCCCTAAATGAAGCCAAAATTCTTTGTAAAGCTCTGCTAAATGTCCAAGAATGTCTTTTTCATCCAATGCCCCATGAAATTGTTGGAACTGTCTTAAAAACTTTACCTGTCTTATTGCAGCCATATGCATGAAAAGATGGCTCACCAACTGGATCCAATGCACATACATCAAAAAAAAAAAAAAAAAAAAAAAAGCAAATATTTGAGAGTTGTGAGGTAGCTTCCATTATTTAAATAACTTTGTACAAGTTCACACGCATACAAAACCAGACCACTTTTTTTTTCTTAAAGTGAGTTAGGGGACTAAAAGTAGAGAACAGGATTCCAAAAAAATGTTAAAAGCAAATGGATACTCCGAAAATACTAACAGGCACCAAGCTTTAACACTGTTAAGGGTGAAAATATCTGACTTTTCTTCATACCAAGTTGTCTCTAGCTAATATTGTTATACTATTTACCTTTTTGCTGGTCCCTTAGTGTAAATCTAACTCTTTTGGCATAACACTTGGTTCAGTCTGATAGCATGCATGCTTCTTTTGAACTTGAAAGTGTGAGAAAGATGAAGCAGGAAAAATTCAAATATCTGAATTAAGCAAAATAAAACAGCTACTGCTAGGTCTATACTGTATTACTTTTATAGATTTAAGTAAGAGTTCAGAAAATTCCATCTGATGGTTGTGGGGGAAAGGACATGGTACTATACAAGAAGCATCAAGCGCGATGTAAAGAATAAATTTTCTGACTCAAGTAAATATCATAGTAATAATTAATAAATAAGATTAGGTTACAGATTATAGAGATACTGAGTTACGGAATAAAATCTGGGATAGGTATTTCACTTTGCAAGAACTGAAAAATATCTGAATGCAAAAGGCCTTCTTATTACGAAGAATACCAAGACTGAACAGTTTAAAAAAAAATGAAGCACCTGAAATATTTTCTGGTCATCTGTAAATCCTATCCTTAGAGGACAAAATAAACAGTCTATGAAACACAAGTAATATAAAGCAATTAATTAGAACTAAAACTAGGTGAAAAATGTTGTTGATAAAATTTTTGTATCTATGAGATTATTCTAAATGAATTTTATTTTAAGAATATCAATTCAGCTAGCACTGTGATTCTATAAACCAGCATGCTAGGGTGTTAGCTTGAACTATGCAAAACGTCAAATATCAATCCATATTATAATCAGGGGATTCAAATGATAGATTGCTTCTGGATCTGAGGTTTTTCAGTCAAGAATATTTTGCAGAAGATGAGAATGAGTACTTTGAGAGAGAAATCCAATAAAGATAATAATTCGTATGCATTTAATGTGATCTGTGTGCATTACAAGACTGCTGCTCCATCCAGACTAGCCTTTCTAACAAAACAACCTACTGTATTGAAAAACATCTCAGCTGCTGTGGAATTATATGAACTTCCACACCCAGAACTGCCAGGTAAACTGGCAGTGAAATGCCTTTAGTGTAAACTGAAGGCATTGGGAGACTCCAAACACAATATAATGCCACCTTAGAACTAGACGTTCAACAGCAATGGTAAACCATGGACCCCATTGTTTATATTACCAACTTTTGCCAAATAATCATAATCCAGACAGCGTGTGTATGTGACAGTTCTATACTGATGAATAATCCAAACTAGTTTCTGAATAACTAGTTTGGGTATAAGAGAAGTCTCTGAAGGACTGTCAAGGAGCTTACTGAACACTACTGTCAAGAAGCAAGAAATTGAGAGTCAAAAAGAGGCAGACATACTGCGTCTTTTCCCAGAGTCTGCATAGGTACACAAAGGAAGAGCAGGTGAAAGAAACCTGATGGGAGCTCTCTCTGCACACCTATAGAACTTCAAACATGGTAACTGTTCAAACTTTGGCTTTGTAGTAGCTTCAGAGTGGTAGCCACCACAAAGTATACTTGGGTAAAGCAAGAGTACGCTCACAACCCCTGTGTGAGCAGTAAATTTAACTAGATATTTCAATGCAAAGTTTCTTTAAAGACTGCTAGTCCCACACTACACCTGCAGGAATTACCCATACCCAAATTAACATTAATAGCAGTATTTAATATATTAATATATTTAATATATTAATATATTAACATAGTATTTAATAGAATAGCAGCATTTAAGAAACTGAACTTGATGCATGCAGGTCCTCTGAATACACGCCTTGCCTCTATGGGAGCTTTGGGATCAGCATGCTAGAACAGAACACCCACCTCAGTGTCTTTGATCCCACCTTTATGCAATTTCAGACAATTCAGACATAAATTTTCCAGAGCGGGGAATGGTGAGTAATCCTTCACACATATCAGTCCACGTACCTTAGATTCCTAAAGTTATTGGGTTAGGTTTTAAATCACCTGTGTTAAAATTCCTGCCCAGCAATTTTGGAAATAAATAAAGGTACTTATAAATCAATTCTTAGTAATAGTTGCTTTTTAAATTATTTATTTATAAATAAACATTCACTTAAAAGTATGTTGTGACAGAAGTGGGAAAAAAAATCTCTGTGGCTTTGTTACTAAGCATGCTTGTTGAATGCTTGAATTATGTGAAAAACTTACTGAGTGCATTTCTTAGCCTTTCCTGTGGAACATTCATTCAGAGTGCTAAGCATAACACATTTGGGAAGATTATGGAGAAAACAAAGGGCACTAGATAATAAGATCCAGTGTTCCTCAGTGCTGTATTCTTCCTTTCCCCCAAACATATAGAGCTCTCATCACTTTAAAACTACTTAAAGAGAAGGTGCCACAATCCTGCCCATGTCTGGGCTCTGCTTCTACCTCCTACCTCATGCCAGCAGGAGGTGTTTGTTTTTGTTTGTTTTTTTTTGGCTTAGTCTTCACCTGAATTGGTCGTTGATACCACCACACACTCTTACTGGCACAACGAAGAAGGCAGAAATGTGTCACTGGGAACAAAGAAGAAAATAAGATCACCCTTTCTAACTGCTGCTGCAATCAGTGGCATTTGGGCCTTTAGCTAAGAGCTCACAGTGTCACTATCATCTGGCTAGAGATTTCAGAAATCCTTCTGTCAGGAATGAGGAAGTAGGAAGTATTCCAGAATTTTCCAGTGACAGGCAAAAACAGAGGACTTTGAAATGGTTTTCATTATGTTTAGCTCTACATTTCAGACATGCATGAAGAATATACTGAATCACATGCAGAATCCATGTCACTCCAAGGTGTGTGATTATTAGAAGATTAAGCTTTCATATAAACATGATGATTTGTCAAGATTAGGATGAGAGGAAGACATTTCCTGACTCTTTTTTTTTTTTTTTTTTTTCCCCCAGGTCCACTATATCTATATCCACGTATTACTATGTATCTGGGCTCTAGTATATTCAGAAAAGCTTTGACATCTTTCCATGCATTCTAAAATACTCAGAAGCGTTTTAAATCTGTGTGATGTCTACAGGCATCTAACTTATTCTCATGTGGGTTGGGGAAGCTGTGGGTTATGCATTTCTGCAGAGGTTTGTGGTCAGAATAGTCTGTAAGATTCACTCGCTTGGTGGCAAGTCTCTGAAATGGTCGACAGTGCTTGCTTCCTCCCCCTTGTGCATTTGCAAAGCTGAAGTTTGGTGAGGGACTAGGGTTAACCTGACCCCAGATTTATGTTTTTGGTTCAAATGTATGAACATTTTCAAATAGAACTGTGGTTAATTCTCTGCCAAAACAAGAACAGCAACAGTAAAATGTTGAGTAAAATCATTTGTGGCACTACTGGAAAGGTATCTATAGTTCTAACCTCTTTTTGGCTTTCACAATAAGCAAAATTAATAATCATGATGCAAGATTTGGCTGGGCTCTGCCTCCAATTTTAATATAGCAAAGTAGCAACATTTGCCCATATGGAGCATAAGAGAAGCCAGTAGATAAAATACCGTTAACACTTCTTGCTCTTTCTGCACCATCTCTGCTTCTAATCCAAAAGACATCACTTCTCCATTCCTGAATCATGACAAAAGCTTAAGTAGGCACAGAAGAGAAATGCACTAAAAAGTGTTGCCAAGTATCAACCCAACTAAAGGTTTAGCATGCTTCTCTTAATCTTTGCTTTTCTGTAACCCATCTGCAGTTTCTTCATGTAATCCCAGCACGTGATTCTTTGAAGTTGCTGTGAAATGGCACCTCAGTACCTTCAATGTTTCAAATTCAAGTGCATAGGAAGGAAGGGAGCAAGGGAGGGAGAGAAAGAGGGAGAGAGAAACATTCAAAAAACATTTAAAATGTGTACAGGTAATTTATAGGGAAGTAAAAATGACAGTCATGTGTCTGGTCCAAACCTGCTCAAATACATACTGTGCAACAGAGACATAAATTAGATGAACAGCGTGGACACCCCAAAAGAATTGACTGAATGCAAACCAGGCAAAGTCTTGTCTCACAAGACTTGTTTCAAGCAATGTCATTCTTTTATGCATGCAATTCAAATTAATCATGACCTGCACAATATCCCAAACACAGCCTCCAGTGCCTCAGTCACCTTGCAAAAGCGCAGTGCAGTCTCCTCCCTTCTCCTGCTAGTGGGAGAAGTTTGCAACAGTTTCTAGCAGGTGCTGTGACATTTTCATAGTCAACTAGCTTGGCTGGCCAGCACAGAGGAAACAGGCTGTTCTTCATACCTCCTGACCACTTCTTACTCTTGTAAGTGACATTCTATAAAATAGTCCTTTATTTATAAAAATTCTGTAAACTACATTTAACAGTGGTGAGGAAAGGAAAGGTTATTTTTTTCACACTGGCCTAAATATACTAATGCTAGTCACAACCTAGCCATGAAAGAACAAATTACAGTAACAGATGTCCATATATCACTAAGGTGACTTCCCTCCCTATTTTTTTTTATATCAAAAATGGTAAGTCTGAAAAGTCAAAACAAAATTAAAAAATCCCTGCAGCATCTGTCTCAGCAGAGTTCAAGCTGGCTGACAGTTCCTTACACTGAGAAGCTGAGAATGATGCTATAATTAAAATTTCATGAACAAGACAAAAATCTTCGTTGTTTGGGAGAACAGTTATGAAAGTATACAGAGAAAAAAAAATGAACAAATATAATTTTAGTTTCATCCCTGGCCCTAAGTTTAATGATTAAACTTAAGGATCCTGAATAAAATTGTTAGCAACACCTCATAGCTTAATTAATGATGAGTGTCATCTCTGTTCAGCACAGAAGCAGGTTTCAACCATTCCAAGTGAATGCGCAGCTATTGGCACAACACCACTCTGAGTTTTCATTTGTTTGATGACTGAGAATTGATTCTTCCTGTCCTTATCACAGAACTTAAACTTGACCCAATTAATTTCAAGCCTAAAAAGAAATAAGCAGGAAAAAGGGAATAATCCTTCTCAAGACAAAGGAAAAAGGCAGTAATGGCACAGTCAGAGCCATCTTATTGGCACCTACGTTACTTTTTTTGTGTTTGTTTTTTTTTTGGTATAACATGTACTGCCTTTTTTTTTATTTATTTTATTTTTTTTTTTTACTGAATTTCAGTCAAGTCCATGGGAGACAACACCATCCGTCTTATTTCATCTTTTAACAAGGACTTGATGAGGTGACACAGGACTGATTCTTAAAAACACATTACCTGTTATGTGAGGCATTGTGTGACAGGGAGAACTATCTTCATGACAGGCACCTGACAGCAGATTTGTTGATTTCATGGTCACTTCATTTAAAGTAACAACAGGGTGAAATATGCCATCTGATAATCTGTTTGAATGTTGACTGTGAAAAGCACTTAACATTTCTGCCAGCTACTACTACTACTACAGAATCTGTTCTTCAATATGTGCAGTTTTACCAGCCTCTTTAATAATTATAAATCAGAAACTCTTGGATTAAAGAGGCAGGAAAAAAAAAAAAAAAAAAAAAAAAAAAAAAAAAAAAAGAGAGAGCCTTAGAAGTCTGACATTGCTGTCTGAAAATAAATTTAAAAAAAAGATTCAAAATAAGGAGCAAAGGTAGGGCATGTCACACTGACACTATTGTCTGCAAGACAGTGGCTGTTCCCTGTTTGAGGACAACTGCTGCACCTGTGTTGCATTGGTGAGTTTAACATAGATCTGTAGCCTTTCTCTGCCAGTTTTCTTCAATGTGGAAGTTTATTTCAGACTGTAAGATCATACAACTCAATTTTCTCTAGGTAGTGAAAGTGATAACAAAGGGATGACTCATTTCAGGAAGGTACTAGACTGAACGATGTTATTACAACTCAGGATGAAATGTTATATACATGCACAAACTTATGAGTCGGCATGACAGAAATTCCAGAAATTGAAATATTAGAGCTTCATTAGTTCCTTAAATGCAGAGCTTGTGACACAAGAAACGAGAATGCTACAAAAACTGTTACCCACTTTCCAGTGGCTGAATGGGTGAAACACTTATTTGTTTTCAAACAAGTTTGGGACCGGCATAGAGATCTCTAGATTAATCTGGCAGTACTGAAGGTTAGGTCAAAATCTGCCCTTAAAACAGAGTCACCAGAATATAAAAATGCATGGCATGCACAAAGTATAAACCCTTAATTCAAGTACGACTAAATGAGACAAATTGTAACAAATCAGTGCCATATCCCTATCATAATTAACATATACGCATTGAACTATCTTGCTGATTTATGCTAACCTCCATGAAGGTTGATGAAGAAATACCTTGAATCGATATGATTTAAGCATTTTAGAACCACATTAAATACAAACCAGAAGCAGGCTGGTTAAAATTTACACTTTCTCTGATAGATTTTTGACACATTCAGTGCTTGTGAAAGCTGAGGGGATGACGGCCCTAGTCAAATACAGTTGAGTGAGCAGACTGCAAGCATCCCACATTCCACCTCCAGTGCAGTTCAACCGTGACGTGGAGGGACCTGCCTTCTCTTTTACTTCCCTCCCCACACACGCTTATTTACTGTCTTGCTAATATTTTATTAATTAATTCCTGCTGTTGCTTTTTTAAGTACTTGATATTTTGCTACACAGTTTAACTTAAATTCACTGAGTCTTTCTATTTAGAAATAAAAATTCTGACAAGTTGACAGATCATCTAAGACTACAGCAAGTATCTCACCCCAATCTATGAAGATGTTATCAGAATCATTTTATGTGGATTTGTTTATCTTTATATCTTCTTTACTCAGGAAAAAAACCTCAGGGGTTCAGGTTCCCATCTCCAGGGATCACGTCAATGGCAACAGAGCATGTATTTGAAAACTTCAGGTGGACTGTGAATATTGTTTTTACAATAAGAACATTCAGCATGCTTTTTTATGGCATGGGAGACTCCACTATTTCCTGCTTAACTTCATCTGCATTAGAAGTAAGCACCTACAATAATTTTGTTAAAATAGATAACACCAACTTGAAATCCCATCAATTGAAAACAATACAAAAAGCAAAACAAAAACAAACAGACAACAAGCAGTGTCAGGTGCTAAATCAATCCCCGAGCTCCACTAGCCAGTTTCTGTGGTTCTGAAAACACATGCTCCTATTTTAAGAATGGCTTCTCCCTTTCCTGTGCCTATGCAAAAGCTGCACAGACACACAAAAACTAGGCACAGTGAGCAGAAACAGCTTTTGAAAGTGCCTAAGAAAGAAGAAACTGGGAGAAAACAAAAGGGGAGGTGGGGTGAGGGGTGAATGTTTATCTCTTAATATATTTCACTTACAGCGCTCTCTGGGATTATCTAAAACTCCACTGGTAAAACATTTATGGGGAGACACCTGGTTCAGAGGTCTGCTGCACCCCTTTAAATGGGAATCAGCTTTGAAACATGGAATAATAATTATATATTAAAAAAATAAATCATGGCCCATATCTTGGGGTACATTGTGGCTGCTCTGAGTTGCACATCAGGCACACTTTCTGGGCATGAAGCCAGCGTAAGTGGCCAAGTGAGGTCACACACATGCAGAGGGCTCTTCTGATGGCAATGAGCCAGTCTTACTGCTCCCACGATACTGCCCCGTTCCTCATTCTCCTCGGAGGAAACGTGGATGGGCCTGCCCCACATCTACCCTTGATGCAGAGCTCTGGGCAATTTCAAGAGCCACCTCAGTATTGCTGTGCATGCACAAGTACAAGTCCCACCCCGAGAAGTGTGCTGTTCCTCAGCTGCTCTGGAAAGCCTATACTAAATTAACTTGACCGACCAAATTGGAATTACAGTCCTTGTCGAACTCAGTGGGAAAATATGCAAACTATGTTTACAGGCTTGTTAAGCATAAAGTCATTAAAAGTCATATACCCAATAGGCTTCACAACAATGACAAGGAAAATCAGCCACCTCTATGAAACTCTGCTAGCTAATACGCATTACGTTCCCTGGTGTTAAACTTCTTGTATGAAGTCTCTTTCTATCAGGAGGAACAACATTTGGCTTTATATTACCAAGTTGTAGAATTCATCACTTTCATCTTTCTGCCATCTGCAGGATATTGAAAATGAAATGAAAACAGAAAAGGATTTTTAACATGAGGGGAACACCTGATGTATGAAGTTATTCAAGTACCAGGAATGTGTGGTATTGCACATTCTCACTGTCACAGCCTTTGTTGAAAAGGATTTCCCTGACCTTTTCCTCTAACCAGCAAACAAATAAGCCCTATCTCTCAGCAGGAGAGCCACTGCTCCATTAGATCATTAAGCAGTTCTATTCAGACTATCCCAGTCTCCTGTCCTTGGCCCTGAAGAAAGAGCTGGCACTGCTCCAATCAGTCAGATAGAAGGAAGGCAAATGTGCTCTCGTACGGTACAGCTTGAAATGTCACAGCAGGATGAAAGTCGTGGAACAGACAGCAGTGAGGAAAAGATGTGGTGCTACATGAGGGGTAGTGTTCCAACAAGGAAAGGCTGGTGTTTCAGTCTGCCAAACAACGTAATGACTCATCCAGGCAGAAAAATATTACCACCATGGGAATATTTGGAACGTCTCAGTCTGAGAGTAATTAGGGACTAAACTACACCAGCATGCTTCAGTGATGAAATGAGAAAATAAGCAATACCTCTGTCAAGTTCTGATTGGCGAGTATTAAATGAATACGGGCTTCTATCATATCTGACCACAAACTAGTAACTTGCAGCAGATTGTCAGAACGGAGAAATATTTCCTCTTTCTCATAAAATACGACAGCACAAAAAAACCTGGTGAAGTGAAAAATGTTACAGTTGGCAGTAAGAGTTTTAAGGAAAATCATTACCATGATTATATAATTTAATCCTTGTAACAGGCATTTGCACATAGCATTTTCAACCTCTAATTACTCTGTCTGCAACGGAATAAAAAAGGGTAAGAAGAGGATGGGCAAAAGTAGCAAATGCTGACAGTTTCATTTTATTAATAACTACTGTATACAAATCACTAAATGAAAAGCACAAATTTTAATGGATATAGGTAATAGAATTATTGTGCTACTTATCGGTTGTAAAAATGTAAATACTTTGGCAAGAAGGACAAATGTTAAATTTTATTCTTTTGTATTTTCAACTTGTGCACAATTTGTATTCATTAAGCAATGCAAAAGGCCTTTTTTTCTTTATAATTGTAAAGTGACATTATAATTAAATTGTATAACCTCAGCAGCATCTGCAATTTAAAGGATCGCTTACAAGCTGGCTGGACAAAGTGCACCACATTAAACCACAAAACCGAGTTACACATCAATAACCCTTCATTCCAGTGGCTGGGTCAGAACCTCAGCAACATGAAAAAAAAAATAGATTATTCAGAGTAAAAAGGTTTAGGAGGTCACAAGTAAAACCACTTACAAGATCAAAATTCCCAGGATTCTTAAAGACAGCATACACTGAAACCTGCAGTGACACCTGTTTGACTTTTTCGGGCAGGACAGACAGGTATAGTTCAGCTGAACTAAATGCAGCTCCCCAAATTAAAAGGAAGGGCAAACACAAATTACCTATCTGCACAATATGAACAACCCCTATTAGACTGGCTTAATAAACTCTAATAGATGTATAGCTTAATACAATATTCAGCTATTGACATAAACATAAATATAAATTTCAAAGAAAATAACCTACTTTAGTAAAACTACCTGTGCAATAAAAATTAATGAACTCCAAATGATTCTGCACATCTCCACCAAATTGCATTTTCAGGCTCACATCTTCAGGACATGCTGGGTGGTTTGATGCATTCCCACAATTCATCTTCCTGCTAAGCCAATTTTAATTTAAATGCAATTAAAGGCTCAAAATGAACATTATGTATTAGATAAAGCCCTGAATCTGCAGACTATCATAAATATGATTTTCAGAAAAATTAATTACAAGCCATTAGGGTACAAGTCATCTTACTGCAAATGTTGAGTTAAACTGCAGAATCAGTTTGTTCCTTCCATTAAATGTTAAATACTGATTTTAAGCTTTGCTCCAAGTTAATAGCAGTAGGTCAGCATAAAGGAAAAAATGTTACTGAAATAATCCTCAGAGATTCTGAAGACTTATAAATTCACATTAATTGAAAAAAAACAAAAAAAAATAAATGCTTTGGAACAATGAGCTTTTGATCCACTTTCGGTCAACTTAACAAGAAAGGCTCTGAACATTCTCCTTGTGCTCAGAGTATAACATGGATTTGTACAGAAGTTGAAGAGTAGCTGCTTGAATTCAATGTCATTATATATTTTGTGGTCTTTTTAACTGGTGATTAAAGACACCCACAAAGTACACCAGAGATAACTGCATTGTACACCTGATACAGGAAACTTTAAAGAATTTAACTTAGAGCTTCTTTTTGTTGTCACCTTTATGCAAGGTGGAGTCTGATGATTCACAGCATTTCAATACTTAAAGGGGGCTTATAAAAAAGATGGAGAGCATCCTTTTACTCAGACAGGTAATAATAGGACGAGGGGGAATGGTTTTAAACTAAAAGAGGGGAGATTTAGGTTAGGGGTTAGGAGGAAATTCTTCACTCAGAGGCTGGAACCATGCCTGGAGGTGTTCAAGGCCAGGCTGGATGAAGCCCTGGGCAACCTGATCTCATGAAAGGTGGGGGTTGGAACTTAGATGACCTTTAAGATACCTTCCAATCCAAGCCATTCTATGATTCAGTACAAATTCCAGCATTCAAGCAGCAGCTGTGGAAAACACTATGATTTCTTACTTAGAGCTATACTGAAGTTACAACTTCAACTTTTTAGATATTTCTGAAAAAAGAGATGACTTGGAGATGTGGTCGTAACTCTTAGCAACCACAACATGGAATTTATGCAGTTTATCTTGTTCTATATACCTAGACAGATCACATCAGAATTTTCAAAATTAGATGAAAGAGCAATTGTGTATCATCTATTGCCAAAACTACATTTAGCATTGTACAGAAACAAAGGTAGGAGCATATCTGTCAGAACGAAAAGTATTTTTCCCAAATTCACAACTTCTGAAGCTGTATTCTTTAGCTTTATCCCACAGCAACTAAATACTTCCCGCCAATATTACCCACAACTGTTTCAAAGGAAAACTGTGCTTAATTCCCATCTTCCAAACTGACATATTTTATACACAATATGTCAAAACTATGCATTTTTCATTAACTTCTGTTCTATCATTAAACAGAAAAGCAACGACACGGTTGGTGAAATTCAGCCATTAATCTCATAATAATTGCTTATAAATGTTCATGCTACACTGAATAGCTGAATCCATTGCATGCAGTTGAGGGGGTCAAGGTAACTTTAAAAAATAAATCTTTATTAAATTGCAACCTTCTTTTCTGGCATTATTCAATTTAGGCACAAATGTTGAAACTCACACCTTCATCTTCTGCACACTTGAATTAACTTAATTTTATCTGCTTGAATATCAAACATTTCAATATCTACTTCTATATCCAGGCCCTCCTCCAGCTGCTAACTAATCCAGCCCTCCAGGGTACTGCATGTGTTTGCTTCAATCCATTCATTGTCTTTTGCTTGTCTACCTCTACCCCTAGACACTAATGTACTCACTTCTGGATATTAGTAGATAACCTCTGTGCAGTGGGAGTTTAATAAAATATGTGGTCATCAAACGGGATGATTTTTTTTTTTCAATTGCACTTTGTAATTTAAGGGCATTAGTTTCAGATTCTCTAATTTCAAGTAAAGTGGAAAGCTGTTACATTCTGCGGATATTATATGGTTGTAACAATTATACTTTGAAGAAAGGAAAACTTCTACAAAATTAAACTTATGAATGCCTTGACAGCTTCAAAAATCAGAGCAAGAATTAAGTCCAATGAATGCAGAAGACAACTGTTTCCCAAATGAGATTGTTGCATAGTTTTATTTTACATTGGCATACAGTTCTACAACTGATGAGGTATTATACATTTACAGAAACCTAACAGGATTGTTTTCATCATGTGGGTTTTGACAGAAACATACAAGACCAGACACACTGAAAAATGACACCCACCTGCAGCTGGAAAGCACATAAAAGCTCTTACTCAAAGCCACCATAATATGTCATTGCTCTATGGGGCAAAGAAATAAGCCACAAACATTATTCATGAAGACAAAGTTGATCTGCACATAGCACCTCAGTCCCTAGAATTCTCATAACTGAGAAGAATCTCAAAGCGTAATTTTTCATGGGATCTCTTGCAATTTTCATATTGTTATGCACACCGTTCTGAATCCCTAAGTAGTATTTAGAGTTTTATTCCTGATTTTTTATCATGCATGACTTGAAAAACAAGAGATGCAGAAGGCCAATAGGGGTCCACTAACATCACTGGGAGTTTTCCCATTGACTTCAGTGTATTGGGTGTCAACACATCACTAAAATCTCTGAGAAAAAAAAAAAAAAAGTCGGAATACAGTAGCTAAAATATGGAATAGATCAACAGTCTGCATTCCACTTTAACCTTTCAATTCAGTCTACTATCTTTCTGCATGCTAGAAAAGACTAGGTTAACAATAAAAAGGTTTAGAAGGTCACAAGCGAAACCACTTACATGATCCAAATCCCCAGGGACCTGTAAGACTGCGTATGTTGAAACGTGCAGTGACACCTGTTTGACTTCCTTCAGCAGGGCAGACACATGTAGTTGGGCTGAACTAATTGAAATCCTCAAGTTAAAAGGAAGGGCAAAAACAAATTACCTTTCTGCACAACATAAATAACCCCACAAGGTTAGGTTAATAAACTCTAATGGCACTCTGTCTGGGGACAGGGGCTAGTCCTTTTCAATGCAAGACTAGAAAGTCCAAGCCTAAAAAGCGTGGTATCTATCACCAATGACAGAATATGCTGTGAGGCGAGTACAAGGGAAAAATAGACAGGAGGAGATTGCTGCATTCACAAGTGAGATGCCTCTAACTCTGCAAGATGAATGCATAGCAACGCTATGGAGGAAGTAAGAGAACACTCAAAATCTAGTACAGTGAATAAAATAGAGATACAATGAGCTGTTGTCCAGAATCCCAAACACAATCCCCTTTCACTCTCTCAAGCTTACTGCTGTTTGCCATTAGATTTTTGTTTTCCAAATAACTCAGCAACTAAACAGGTGGAAAAAGTCAAACTCTGCCAAGCTTGGCTGCCCAGGAAGCTGTTGAAACCATGAGGTTCCCATTCAGAACAAGGTCTTTGTGACAGCATGAGCTCACCCTGAATAGCTGTGTGTTCAGCGATGTGCATGTTAATGAATGCATTGTTCATTGTTATCACAGAATGCTATTCATTGTTTCATGCAAATGTTAATAAAGGTGTGGTTTTTTGATTGCTTTTTTACTTTTTTTTTTTTTTTTTTTTTTTTTCCCCACTGCAAATTCAAAGCACAAGTTACTTTTATATTTACCTTATCCTGGTCACCTCCTAGAAGATCTTAGAAAAGTGGTCCAAGGCCAATTCTCTACCAATTTCCAAATCTCTATTAATTCATGTGCTGTTTTCAATATATTAATCAATTTCCACTTCCATTGTACCCTGAATTCAAAACTGTATTGGGCTTACATGGCAAGGTTTTGGTAGCAGGAAACTGCAGGGGTGGCCTCTGTGAGCAGAGCCCAGCAGCTGCCCCATGTCAGATCAGAGCCAGCTTCATCTGGCTCCAAAAGGGACCCACCGCTGGCCAGAGCCAAGCTATGAACGATGGCTTGGCTCTGAGATGGCTCTGAGAAAACAGATTGAAGAAAAAAAAAAAAAAAGCCTGCTGTGCAATAGCATCTGGGAGAGAGGGGGTGAGAACCAGCCCTGCCTGCAGACCCCAAGGTCAGTGCAGCAGGAGGTGCTCCAGGCACAAGAGCAGTTCTCCTGAGGCTAGTGGAGAGGCCCCTGGTGGAGCAGGCTGTCCCCCTGCAGCCCATTGGTCCTACACTGCAGCCCATGGAGGAGCCCCCAGTGGAGCAGGTGGATGTGGCCTGGAGAAGGCTGCGGCCCATGGAGAGCCCCCACAGAAGCAGGTCCTGGGCCGGAGCTGTAGGCCATAGAGAGGAGCCCACGAAGGAGCAGGAGTCTGGGGGGAGCTGCCACCCATGGGGGACCCGTGCTGGAGCAGTTTGCTCCAGATGGATGGACCCTGTGCTACGCAGCCATGTTGGAGCAGTTCTTGAAGAGCTGCTTCTTGTAGGCAGCCCCCGCAGGATCAGTTCTGGAAGGACGGCATCCCATGAGAGGGACCCCACAGGAAGAGGGGCAGAGAGTGACCGTGAAGGAAGTGGCTTAGATGAAAGAGTCATGGACTGACCACAGCCCCTATTCCTTGTTCCCCTGAGCTGCTCAAGGGGATGTTTTTAGTCTGTTGTTTGGTTTCCCAATGTTCTAGTCTGCTAGCGATAGTCAGTAAATTATATTAATCTTCATATGCTGAGTCTGTTTAGCCCATGACAATAACTGCTGAGCGATCTCCCTGTCCTTATCTCAGCCCAAGTCCTTTCATATTTTCTCTTCTTTTTCCTTTGAGAAAGGGGAGTGAGAGAGCAGCTATGGTGCTATAGCTCAGATGCAGAGCATGGTAAAACCACCACAAAAATTCAACCTTTTTGAACTCCAGGCCTCCGTCAAATTTCAGCCACACATTGCAGTTTAATCTGGCTTCAGACCCATCCTACTTTTCAACAGATCTCACCTACAAATAAAAATTAGCTTCCTTTCCCCTGAACTTCTTAATTCTTACCTTTCTTTGAAAGGCTGAAAAAACATCATCTTGGATGTTATTAATGAACTGTATCTATACATAGATACTACATAGCCACACTAAAAATCAATGTAGCTTTCTAATTGGTCAAAATGTTTTCCACAAAATGCCCTACTTTTCATGAAATTCTGTAGTTCTGAGATTAAACTTGGAACTGAATTTGCCTAAACCTACTAAAAAGGAGCTAATCTTTAAATCAGTGAGAAACTTCTCACCAGAATAATAGTATTTTAAGCTTTGTCTAACATTTGAGCAAACTATACGTACATTGAATGTTTAACCAAAATATTCCAGAGGCAGATTTGCCAGAATGGGTTTGAAAGAAATTGTAGCTTTACTGGTTATCAAGGACAAACAGTTACAATTGTTTCTTAAAGTTTCTTACTGTAAAAGAGTACATATATCAGGCTCACTAAAATAACACATTTTTTTGAAAATGCTAAAAGATGTGCAGTATTTCTTTTTTTTTTTTTTATGTTAGGTATGCTAGTATGCACATTTTTCTCTGCAGATGGTGTTGTTTTTTTTTTTTTTTTTTTAAAAGAAACTTTTATACAATTATTTGATTCTTGCCTTTTGTCTTTCATGAGCACCTATACAAAATTATTTCAATAGGCTTGTAAAACTACATAAAAATATAGTAATTTTATCCCCAGGTGCTGGAAGTAAACAATTGTTAACCATCCTGTAAGTGTAAGTTGGGGTCCACAAGAGCATCCACTGCTTAGCTCATTACATCTACATAAAAACATTTAGAGTTAAGACCTTTCTGAACACCTTGTGAGCAATTGCCTGAAGCCATTCAGCTGTGTCAGGGCTATTCCAGGATGTTTTACAGGACTATTTTCCTCTCAATGAGGGATGGTTAGCATCATTCCCACACACATACGTATGTTGGCCTACTCACAAGACACTTTAAAAACAGTATTTCATAATGGGACACTGAACTAACAGAAAATGATTAAGCAATCTTTTTCTGCTGGCCTCTCTTTTGCTGCTAGGATTCCAGGTGGCTTCTGTTTAGAAAACAGGTTAAGTAATGTGATTAACTTTGACTTTGACTTTTTTTTTTTTTTATATTTCTAGAGTAGAAAGGTTCCATTTGATAGTAAAAGATCTTTCTGGTTTTAAAACACGTGATATACTCACACCTCCTAAACGTATTTAAGGGTTGGTATTACTGAGCTAGCATACTTCCTTTTAAGCACAGTGTAACTCAGTAACTTTTTGGGATTGTTAAGGGAAAATAATTTCCTTTTCTGTGATACTAATACTCTGGTATAGAACCACTATTTCCTTTCTCCAACATTATAAATATTGCATGGACTGTTCAGAGGAATACTCAGGAACAATCTAAGAGAAAAGAGTCTCCAGTAGATATTACTATTCAAAATAGATATTTCTATATGTGAACAGAAACTACAATGCATGGCTGATGTCAGTATGATTTGTGAAAAATAGCAATTAAGGAAGAAAACACTGGAAAAGTAAAATAATAATAATAATAATAATAATAAAAAAACAACCATGTAGCTTCTAGCACTATACATTGAAGATGTCCTCTTTCTGCAGTGGCTAACATGACTGAAGTTATCTATTCAAGTCTTTACCTCACATGGTAGTTTTGTCCTAGGGCTGTCCATAGACACTAGGAATACTATTAAAATCTTCAAGATAAGAATTCATGCCAAATACAGTTTTCAAATAAAGTCCTGATACGCATCCAACAAGAACAATGCAAACTACAATGTTGCCATAAAAGTAGATGTACTGGAACAGTATAGTATACTGGCTTCACCTACGGTGAGGAAAATTCAGAGTCTTTCCAGGAAAATCAAGATTGTTACACACGTGTTAATGTATTAGTGCAAATCAGGACAGTTGCAGGTGACACCTGTACTGCAATCTCCATTTATGGATAGAATCACAAGAGTCATCCAGATTGGAAGGGACCTCTAGAGGTCATCTAGTCCAATCTCTCTCCTGCTCCAAGCAGGGTCAAAATACAATTCAGACCAAGTTGACTAGTCACAAATTTATCATCAGATTCTACATGCTACTCAGTCATAATAGTTTCACATAATAAGTTGAGGTAAGCAAGGAAATAAAGCCTTGTGAGTCAAAGAAAATTACTTAATTCTTCATGTATTACCCATGATGTGCCCAGATAGTTAAAAGATTTCTTTACTCCGGGCAATCTCCAGGTTGAATAGAAGAGTTGTTTGAGTTGTCTGTTGTTTCAAAACAAAATAACCTTTTCAGCACTCACAAGTTTCTCCTTCAAGTCTTTTATCTTTTCTTTCCTAGTCTGCAGGTTTAATTTCTCTCTCTGTGATTGGTTAACCTATCCACCTGAGCACTTACATGACCCAACAGTAATAGTAGATGAGTACCTCAACTGCAGATGAACTTATTCTCATAATTTTACTGAGGGATACAGAAATATTATTATCCACATTTAGAGACAGAGAACAAGACAAGGACAGATTAACAGATTTGTCCAAGGTCACTTGAGAGCTAGGAATGAAGTTACACCTCTACAATGCCAGTCTAAGGCTTACACCCTTAAGCTATTTCTCTTTTCTAAAACAATTCTGTTCTCCAATTTTCCCTATATTCATCTCAACATCATCTTTATCTTTCTTTCTATCTGAAGAACATATTATGCCCTTTTTCTAGCTTCCTAACATCCTTCCTTACCCATTTATACAAGATCATCATCCTTTGTTGCTTTTGTTATTGTTTCATTTTCAGCCACCAAGAACCCCATCTCCTTTTCCCTATTTCTCTAACAATTTCCCCTGATCTGTAAGGTTCCATCCTGTCTCCACATCCCCCATAAAACATATTATCGTGCTGTGATTATCACATTCTTGGGAGATAGTCACAAAGGGTATATCATCTATCCTGTCACATTTGTTTGTAATTCATGGTGACAGTGCTTTAGTCCAGTAAACTTGGATAGAAACAATACTGTTGAGAGAACACAGAAATGAGTCCTGGAAAAAAAAAAAAAAAAAAAAAAGCTAATGGGAGCTAATTTTCTGAAGTCTGTGTTCTCAACTAAAACATCTGTAGTCTTCTCAAGTCTGTCCTGTAATTATACTCCTAAAAAATAAAACTTGTTTAAAGTCTTGCTTCTTTTTCAACTGTCCAGAAGGCTATCTTATATCCTATACCGTTAATTTAAAATTTGAAGTCTTCCACTCTTAGCATTTTGACAAATTACATTTCTGAAACATCTGTCCAGATGTTCCTACTCAACATGCAGTCCGTACCACCACGTTATGCTTCCCCAAGAAAGCCATTAATTCTGCTTTCTTTCCACAGTAGGGCTGGGTATAGAAGCATAGAATTATTTAGGTTGGAAAAGACCCCTAAGATCATCAAGTTCAAATATTAAGCCGGCACTGCCTAGCATTCCACTAAACCATGTCCCTAAGCACCACATCTACATGTCTTTTAAATACATCCAGGGATGGTGAATCAACCACTTCCTTGGGCAGCCTGTTCCAATGCTTCACAACCCTTTCTCTGAAGAAATCTTTCCTGATATCCAACCTAAACCTCTGCTGGTGCAACTGGACATCATTTCCTCTTGTCCTGTAGCTTGTTGCTTGGTATCCTTAATCCTACCGAATTAATCTTTTCCAAAAGCAGGAAGATATAGGTTTTCTCTAGCTCTAGTGAATGGCAATAATTCATGCATCCACATGACTTTTACAACTGGATCTGGTCAGGTTCTCAGCTGAGTGCAGAACACGAAGAAACTCAGAGCCTAGGCAAAAAGTTTCTGCCCTTGGGTAGATGAAATTAGTATTTTCCCCTGCTTTTTACTACACATCTTACACAAATGTTCTCAGGTAGGTTATCCATCAGTGCTCATGCATGTGAGCTCAATGCTTCCTAATGGTTTCTGAGTCAGCAGTGTGCCTTGGCAGCCAAAAGGACTGATCATGTCCTGAGGTACATCAGGAACAGCATTGTTAGCTGGCTGAGGAAAGGGACTGTCCTGCTCTGCTTTGGTGTAGCCTCATCTCCAGTAGTGTGTACAGTTTTTGGTCCCACAGTATAAGAAGGATGTAAAACTTAATAGTTTTTAAGATTGTCTTTTAAGAGTGTCCAAAGGAGGGTAACAAAGATGGTGAAAGGTCTAGAGGGCAAGACACATGAGGAGCAGCTGAGGTCCCTTGGTTTGTTCAGCCCAGAGCAGAACAGACTGAGGGGAGGCCTCATGATGGCCTGCAGCTTCCTCATGAGGGGAATGGAGGGGCAGGCACTGAGCTCTGCTCTCTGGAAACAGCATGGAGCTGGGACAGGGGAGGGGCAGGCTGGGTATTAGAAAAAAGTTCCTCCACTTTGGGCACTAGGACAGGCTCCCCAGAGCAGTGGTCACAGCACTGAGCCTGCTGGAGTTCAAGATGCATTTGGACAACACTCTCAGACGTGTACATTAATTTTTAGGTCGTCCTGTGTGGAGTCAGTAGTTGGACACCATGATCCTTGTGGGTGCCTTCCAACTTGGGATATTCTTTGATTTTAATGGAATTAATATGTAAACCACAGCTAGTCAGATGGTTTGCAGAAGGCGTTTAAACTACTTTTTGTGTATTACATTGTTATGAAAGCTCATTTTCATTTTGGTTTACTCAATCACAACTCTTCATCTGAATTTCATAATAAAAACTTATAATTTACTGTTGCACTAAAAAAAAAAAAAAAAAAAAAAAGCTGGAATGTTACTACTACCTCTACTACCCACTCCACTGAGCAATCTGACAAAGTACTGTCTGTTACATCTAAGCTGTTAAAATATCAATACAGCTGAACAAGACAAGTACTTATTCCTTAACAGTGCAGCTCTTCCTTCATGTCTCTCTCTCTTTTATTCCTGAAACTCTTACTACACATAATCAAATGAAATCAATGGGATTTGATTTTAAGTGATACAAATATTGTTTACTGTCAGGTATTCTATTTAAAATAGAATCAAGCACAACTAGAATAGTTAAAGTACTAGAGCTATTATTATTTTATATATAATAAGGGCATCAATCTAGGTTTGTTAAACAGAAGGAATTACTCAGACTTTTATAATTAAGTTATTTTTATAGTTAAAGTCCACTGCACATATAAAGATATAAATCTGCAATGGCTGGAAATCAATGCAAGTCTTCCCACTGGGGAAGATAAAGGCAACCCTGTGGATGACTTGGAGGGTAATAAAATAGTAGAGAAAGTAGTAAAAAGCAAGAGCTATTGTGAAAAAAAAAATAAATCAAAATTCACTACTTTTGAAAATCTTACAGAGCCAACTGGTTTAAAATATGTAAGTATATTGGTTTCTATAATAGGGTTATTCATGTAGGGTAGGCACAGATAGATGCCTGCAATAGGGTTAATCAAGTGCACTCATCTTGGAAGAGTTGGATCCAAAAATAAAAGGGATGCTCCATGAAAACTTTATTTCTTGTTTGGAACTTAACTTGACTTACAAAATCTTAACTTAAAAAATACTTTGAATCTTCTTCCAAATTGTTGAGTATGGGGTTCAGCTCTCATTTCAGTATAACTAAGCATAGTACTCCTTTTACAGTAAGACAAAAATTAATGATGGAATATTTCTAGTCTACAAAGAAAAGGTAACATGCTTATTACAACTTGCTATGCTAAACTGCTTTTTGAAAACCTATCTCACCTACCAAACAGTATAGAGCATGTGCAAAAAGCAGCAGAGCATCTCCAAAAGAATTATAGCAGAAGATTTTAAAGTACTACTACCATCAGTTTTGGAGTTATTTTGATAGAAATACTGGTTGAAGTTGAGTAGGAAAACCACTTTATTGGCTAACTATTCAGGCTAGGTAGCTTTCATGTTTCCTTTTAATGCTTATTTTTTATCCAATGCTTACATGCATTTTTAAACAAACACATTTTCATTTAATGTTTCCTGATAGTAACTAATGCTTTGTCTGCCACTGTCAATATTCTTCATAACTTTGTTAGGTCTTTAAAGATGTCTATTAGAAGCTTCCTAACTTAACACACCCTGATATTCCAAACACTCAGCTGTCATGATAGTTATCCTTGTTAGAGCATTACAAACACATAATCTATCCTTTATACTATCCTTTAGCTTAAAAACAAAGCAAAAAAAAACACAAAACAAAACAAAACAAAAAAAACATTGTAATGAACAAATAGTAAGAAAAAGCCAGAAGAGGATGTGATGTATACAGTACATGCATTACTGCACACAACAGTGAAAACATTTGTCACCCGCATGATGGTGTGAGATACATGCTGCCGTCAGCCCTAGGTTTGCATAGTATCATATATTTAAATAATTGAGTTGCTAAAACTGGTCAAATATTCTGCTCTCTCTGATTCTGAGATACTTAGTAGAGAACCATATAGTCTGACCAGTACCCTCTGTGCAATTAGCTACTCTGAGACAACTCTGAAACTCTTAAAACTTATGCTATGCACTACTTATATTGAAACTCTAAGCTCTTGATATATCAGTAAAAAAAAAAAAAAAAAAAAAAAAGAATATTGGAATACTTCTAGCATTTCCCCAAACTACACATACATCCTCTACTGAAATTATTTTTACCCTTTTGTCTACTTGTAATAATGTCTGGGTTTCTTACTTGTTCAGTTACTGGTCAATCTATGTTCACAGTTTCCAACTCTGAAAAGTCAGAACTGCTTACAGCAAGGACTCAGTGATTGAGATGGTTTATTTTTTTCTATGCACATACTTCTTCACCAGTTTCAAGGAAATAAATTACTATTCATTTCATTTGCTGAGAGAGACATAAGAATAATAGTGTAAATCTGCAAGTACAGTATATGATGGTGTAAGCTCTGGCATATAAGATATTATCGGCAGAAAGCTGGATAGATGCATTACACACAAATGGAAAAGCAGGCCATCTCACAAGTGAGACCTAATAAAACCCATATATAACAACATTTTTTCATGTATTCTATATATGACACTTTTAACAGAAATACTATTTTAAAAATGTATTAGTTTCTTAGAGAGCTTTAAAAGATTTTATAGGAACTGTATTGCATACTCTTTAAACTATAAAATCTCAGTTCAAATCCAACATGCAAACTTCAGAGGAAGAAAAAAAAAACACTAACGCATTTAAACTTATCTGACAGCTACCAGAGTCACTTTTAATTCTTAAAAAACAGAGCATCTTTGAAGTTCGATGTTTCAAGACATTCCTGAGCTACTCTGCCTTATTCCAGAAAACTGAGAATTTCCTTCTCAGTTGCAACATAATTTATAGCAACTTCAGGCTTTGAGATTTAATAACTCTATCCTGGCAAAATGCATTAATTTTTGGCCCTCATCTAAGTAACTAATGGGAAAAATAGACTGTTTTCCTTTTAGACAGATCTTAGAATATCTAAAAAAAAATGAATTCTGGATGTCTGTTATGGGCTGGATATAAATGTGAAGGTTCCTCATGGTTGCAATTAAGAACCTTATCACTAACACTTATTACACCAGCAATTGTAAGTTTTGATGTATTGGCATCACGGTCTGCTGAAGGTAAAACTTGAGTGTTCAGAGGAGAGAACTTGATCTGTTCATCTTGATTTACAGAACTATCCTAGGTTTTGATATTATATTAGGTAAATTGCCAAAACTTTTGGATTTATGATTTAAGACTGATTTAAGATGTTTCTCATTTCTACATTTTTAAGATGATTATTTTTCTTAGGGAAACACCCTCCAATATGGAATCTGCTAGTTTAAAAGTGCATTAATTTACAATAAGTTTCAAATATGTTCCCATTTGGTAGCCAAAGTCAGATACTATATTTGATCACAAAATGGCTACATTTTTCCTATTTACTTTTTAACTTTTCCCCTGAAAAGCCAGATACAAATATTTTCATCTATCCTTTAACCATCAGAGAGCTGTTTTCCACCTCATTCAAGGATGGTCAGACAGCCATAAGAATAAAGAAAAACAAACATCTGAAACATACAGCAATTAAAATCAGTATCCAAATATACTGCTCTTACTGTGTCTGAGCCCAGGAAACATGTACATCTATTCAGGCTTTTTGTGAAGAGGGGAACACAAACAGAAAGTTTAGATTGTGAAGGGACTAGGATGGATCTATCTGCTTCTGTTGTGTTTTAGAGGCCAGTTGAGTAACCTGCCACAATTCTACAGTGGGTTTTATTGATTCTGCAGTCTCCATACTCCTACTCTAGCTGTAGGATGTCTCCTGTACCTACGCACAAGACATCTGAAACATGATGAAACTTTCTTCAGTCACAGAAGCCCAGGGGTGTAAAGTAGCTCACAGAATCAGAGCTGTAATGATTACAATTAATAATTTAACCAATTAATGAATTAATAAAAATATCAATTCTACTTTAATGACAGAGATAGGAGTTGGAATTTATTATGGTCATAAAACTAACACTAAACATTTTTAGCGTGTAACCTCTTAAAACAGTTGTGGTTCTGATCTAAAATAGACACCTAATATTTAAAGTTGATCTGGTGTCTAAAAGCATTCCAATCCTGCTTAAGAAATGTGTCATCTTTCTACTCCTTTGTATCTTCTTATTCCACTCAATGACAAAATAATTGAAGTTGCTTGTGATTGATGCTCTATTCTTATTACAGTTATTTCTTGGCTGTGTAAATTCTTCCTGATCTGCTTTCTTATTCTTCCCTAGTGGTGTTCATAGTTTCTCTCTTCCTTAATTCAAAAACACCTAACATATGGTTCCCACAAAACATTTTCTACTTTTTTTTTTTTTTTTAACTGTACTGCTCATGACAAAGATGGAACGGAGTGCCAGATTACTTGCCAGGATACACACCATTTTATTCAAACATTCATATACACCTTTTTGAGAATTAAAATAAATTTTTCATTGTAATTTTTAAGAGCACAATTTAATGTCTCTACTCCCTCCTGCTTTTTGTTTTCCTGTTAAAACCTTAGTGGTGAATCAGAGCTTAATGACCTGCAATCTACTGGGACCGAAGCAGTGCTGTTTGGTGAGCATACTATGTACAGTAGGAATAGCAAAGGGTTTTGCCTTTCTCTTTGAGGGCTGTCTCCTCTCACCAATATTTCCTTAACAGAAAAGTTAAAAAGTGGTGAGCTCCCAGCAGTGGGGAGCAGTGTGGAAAGGGGGACCCCAGATCACCATCTGCCATAAATAACAAGTATATTTTCCCCATAGTGCTCAGAGGAAAGGTAATCTGCTGCCTAATAGACTTTTACAATTTTTCTTCTTACTTGGCTGGGTCAAATAAGCCATTGACCTTATGTGAAGCCCCTGCAGTTTGTTGTTTTTTTTTCCCCCCAAAAAAGTGGGAGGAGTTACAACTGAGATATAAAAACAAAAACAAAACAAAAAAACAACATAACCAAGCAGTAATCTCAGATGAAAGAAAATGCAGCTACAAGCTGTAGCCTTTTGAGGACAGGTTAAGTATACATTTATTCTAAAAGTTTACAACAGTGAAGAACCACATGTATTAGGGATAAGGCATTTCAGGAAGTATAGTCTTTAATTCTGTGTCATCTTTGACTAAGCTTTATGAAAATACATGCCCTAAGTGTTAGTTTTGTGGGTTTTGTTTTTTTTTTTTTTCACATCATATATTTTCTAAGTTTAATTTCTACATTCTTTTTCAAACTTACTGTAAACTGAAACAAGGTTTTCAATATACTATTCTTTGTAAAATTTCTCAGCTGTCTCCCAAGCCAAAAAAATCATGAAAACAACCTTCTGAATGGCACAGCAAGGGTCATATCTTTGGCTCATCATTTGCCAGAAAGGCATACAGCATTGCCAATATCTCATTTATCAAGAAAAATACTTCAGATCTAGTTACCATGTGGATAATCTATTCTGCACAACGGAAAATAACATTCATTCTTTACTAATTTGTTAAGCCTCATTAATACCATGATATTTGATTGGACCAGCAACGTGTCCTGATCTTCTGCTAATCTAAGCCAGCTCTCTCTCTTGATGCTGGGAATAGTAGTAATGTTACCTTTCAATGATTTTATTTTATTTATTTATTTATTCCAGTGGAATCTAGTTCTCCTCTTATGCCTTTTCAATGTTTAACATCCGTGAGTCAGCTGCAGGAGGTCACGTGTGGTGACAAAGGCTTGAAACAAGTCTCTAGCATGTGTAACTATTACAGGCAGTGACTTGTTAAAAGTGCTTTGCACCTTCAGTTCTTCTACAAGGAGCTTCAGGATAGAGATAAAATCCAACTCATTCAAAATTTCTTTACAAATCAGGATCCTGAGAACTCCCACCAATTCTCAACTGAGCAACAGCACTGCAGATTTCTGGTTTAACAGTCTGTACCTCTTCTGGATATTGTAACAGAATACAGATCCCAAGAAAAAACACTTTCCCCATGCATATTCAGTCTATCTCCTCCATCTCCACTTCAACAAATTCACTTCATAGTGTTATTTTTGTCTTCGTATGTTCAAAAAACCCCAAACAGTTAGACAAATTCCAGTTGCTCTGTGCTCGCTTCTACATTCTTGACACATTTCTGTCTCAAAGTCTGGGGTTTGGTGATTGTCATTTCTCCTACAGGAACAGATTGGGAGCTGGGGGAGGGATTCCTACTTCCTGCACTAAGCTTCTCCTACTCTCTGAATCCTTGCACATGACTCTGTACCAGTTAACATTACCACATCCCCAGTAACTTAGAATGCAGGCTTTATTTAGAAGCTTTGTTTACAGATGCAAGGAAACAATTGATTTGTCTTTTCTAATGACATAGTGTTGCAGTTCTTTGCTTTACAGAAAGACTGTTTCTGTAAGTACTTCAGATTTTGTCTTGGTTTCTGAATGCTTTAAAAACATGCCTCTTTGCAACATATTCATGTTTGCACTCAAATGCTCTTCCCACATTTTAAGAGTGATGTCATTGTTATTCCTATATTCTTTCATAAGAGAAGGCAAGTGATTTATAAATATTTTCTACTTCACTACACATTGCATAAATCACTGGGATGACCTGTACTTCAGTGCTTTGTCTACTCAGCCTTGCTGTGGTTTGGGATCTGGTGAAAGGCTCCTTTCTCTTGGGTCACCTTTTGGGCTTATCACGTGGAAAATCTCGAGGCAGCTTAACTCTGACATTTCTTTCCTACTCTCTTTTGCAGTTTTAAAAGAAGTCAGCTCACAAAACTCTCACGTGGGCAGTAAAGACTCTTCTTGTAACTTTGAGGGAGGCATTTTATTGGAAGATGCAAACAGCACTATCATTTAAAGTATCCTCTCTGTGCCCTAACATACAGTCCTTTCTGTGGGGCCTTTAGCTACCAACAGTTACTTCTCTTGGTTGAGGGTAAATGCAATGAGTCCAGAGCAAATGCTTAATCTCCCTCCTACAGGAGAAAAAACACAGCAGGACCTAAGTTGGGAACAGCTTGAGCACTTGTGCAACAGCAATTCATTTCTGTATTCATCTTCTTGCATGTATATATTGGGAAGAGAGAGTAATTCTCTTTTGGCTGATGGGCTTATGGGGGCAGGAAGAGACTATCATGCACAGCTTCTGAGGAGTGCATCTTTTACCAGTAATAGCTATTATAGCAAGGAGAGTCCACGGGGCTGGATGGGGCTCTCTCACTGCTTTCATGTTGGCATCAACAGCACATTAACTTCTCAGCTCTTATTCTGTATTCAGAGGCAATATCACCCTGTTAAATTTCCCAGTTAACAACAATTTAGCTATAATTTACCCAAGCAGACTGTTCCCTGGATAATATTATTTAACAAATATGTTTACGTTTTCAACCAAAGTAAGCTTGAAATGCTACTGCCTTTTCCCTCTAGATATAATTTGTAAACTTCACTTTCAAAGGTTTGTATCAGTGTAAATCCTTTGATTTATTTAAATTAATCCTATCTGCCACAAGAAGTCATTGTCTTAAGTTTCTCTGTACTACTTTGCTGAAGAATGATGGATTTTCACATATTAATCTGAAGTGAATTCTGTTTCCATGATGATTCTGTTCTGATACTGCAATCACTGTTTAGTCTTAAGCAATCCCATTGATGCTGTACCCTGGCATGGTGATTATTATTTACATAATCTCTTGCTTTTGTTTGTACTTTTTTTTTTTTTTTTTTTTTGGCAACCAGTTGTTAATGCTGCCTTTCCCAAAGACCACATTCTCAGTTTATTTTCCCATCCTTCATTGTCTTTATTACTTTCTGCATCGAGAACTAACCATGTTTCATTTATAGATCCCTCAGATTCATTTATCATCCTTTCTCCTCTAGCTTCTGCACCTGCAACCTAAGATTCCTGATTGTTAAACATCCATCTTACATAAACTTCCCTTTAAACTTTCCCTGGTTTACAAACGTACATGCCATCACCTGACAAAGACCACCTAACCTAGGTGATTCATTATACAATGCACTATATTGTATAACAAGAGACAAATCTGCTTGGTGCTTCCAAAGGCATTCCTTCCCCCGCACATGAAACATCCTGTGGTCAATTACTGCAGGCAAATAAAGATCATCACAGAAGGATATGGTATCAACATTCTTGAACAAGGTTTGCCCGCAAAGACTTCTGTAACACCTAGTTAACCCAATTAATATTTTACTTCATGAGAAACCTCCTTTGTTTCAATAGGATTACTTGTGTACTTAGATATATTTTAATAACAGTACATGGATGTACCTTGCAAACAACTGAGTAGCATTCAATTATTTCTGAGGGTTTTACCGGAGACAACTTTGAAAAGCAAACTATTGTCAATAGACTTAACCTTGTCAGGTAAGGGCTTGCATGCCTACCAAAAAAAATGTAAAGGTCTGCAAATGGTCATCACCTAAGCAGAGAGACATTGAATTTTGAAGCCTTGCATTTTCTGCCTACACTTCTTTGTCATGCCATATGAATAGCCAGACTGCACTTCTCTGTTCCCACATGTATAAATTGGAATAGTGCTTTATTTGTTTTGTTTTGGTTTTTGCTGTGAGCTTCCTCTGGTGTTAAGCAGGCAAGTGATGTAAACATAGCTTTCAACAGAGCTGGGAACCTTCTTTCCCAGGTGTCCAGGAAACCCTGGCCAATTCCATCATAAAACACTCCCTTGCAGTGACAGAAGGAGGACAGAAGAAACTCGCATCTACCTTTCTCCTTTCTTCCTGGACACGTTCAGTGTCACAGTAGAGGAAGAACTGCAATACCCCATTCTTTCTGAGGATGCACTGAAAATCTCTGATAGTGAGAAAAGTGAAAAACAGCCATTAAAAACTCAGGGTAATTGATTCAATCCTAAAGGAAATCATGGCTGCTCTGGAAACATGTACACAATATATTTATAGGAGACAGCAAAAATATTATTCTAAAATTCTGTTTCCCTGTGTTATTACAAAATGACAATATTGTTTTTAGCCCATTTCCTTTAACCAGATTGACAGAATTACAGGTTGACATTACTGTGAAATTTTACGATGTATTATGTTAACTGTGCCAGTTTGATTAGCCTTGATTGACAGTCAGTACCTGCACAGAAAGTTAAATATCTCAGGAATATAAGAGCAATGAATAGTGTGTAGTCTCCTTCATTAGTATAAATATACAGGTAGCTACAAGTAACAAGAAATACATAATAACAGAGGAAGTAGCAATAAGATTACATGTACCATTAAAATAATCAGGGTGTTATTGCCATATTGATCATTTATGTTTTCTTACTTAAAACAAGGCTATTTCTGTATACACTGTGTTCCTAGATATTGTAATACCATGATTGAGGGATAAAATCTAAAAATCTCAGCACATGCAGGGGCCACATCCAAACTATCATAATAACGCTTCTCTCCTACAGCATCCTCATCTGTTATCCAAGCTAAAGTAAAGATTCCTTTAGACTATAAAACTGAAGGTTAGCATGTCTCATGAATTAAGCATGGAAGCTGTGTGTTCCCCTCCTGGCTTTGGGGTGTGAGCCCAGCCTATGAGCTGAGCAAGGGCTATGACTGGCTGCTCTCCACTTTGCCTGTGTGGAGATGCACAATTCATACCACAAAGCTGGCACATGCTACGAGGCAGAGACTCTATTTCTAGAAATTGCTCTGCACTTCACTTGTACAGAAATAGGAGAATTCAGGAAGGAGTGCAATGAGAACCTGGACTGTCTTATGCACAATAATCTCACAGGTTGTGATCAATTTTTTTCACTTCATTCAACATCTTAGAAATCAATGGAGAAAAGTAGGAAGGGCCTTCGTGCTCACTGAGTTTGCCAATGTATTTGCTCAAATCATCATATATATATTTTTATAAACTTATTGACCTCTGGAAAGGACTTGATGTTTTGACCCTTTTGCTGTGGTTAGAAAGCTCTTGCAGATCTTGATTACTTTAGCAGATGGATATCTTGTAAATTTCCAGCCTGAATTTATATGTGGCCAGTTAATACCAAACTCTTAAATTGAAGGACCATGTACTTTTAAGGGTTTTCTCTAGTCTCCTCGCATTTTAAGCTCCCCATGGAGAGCAATCATACCAGCTCCTAGGCTTTTTGCTACTTATATCTCCTAATTAGCACTCATTTTTCCCTAAATTTCCAGATTCCACCCCTCCACTCCAAGATAAATAAGATCTCCAGCTGATCCTCAAAGCTTTTCTCTGCATCTCTCACACTTTTGAATTCCTCTTTCCTCAACACAGGAGAATTCCATGCCTAGCCTAACAGGGGCAGCTCTGCCTTGAGAGCAGTGGGGTACATCTACACCAGAACTCTGTAACCCACGGTAAAACTGTCTTACTTCCCTCTTATGCTGAGACTATCGGGCACATACATGTATGCTTGCACCAAGCCTGCCAACACAACACCTTGGAACTGGGGACACCCTGGAGGCAGAAAGAAATGCCGGAGCAGAAAGTACACTATTCTGGCAAAAAAAAAAAAAAAGCACTTGGTTGGGGGCATCACCAGCATCGGTTACTGGTACTGAGTATTCCATAAATCGTACCTTTCTACAGCTCTATGGGTGTCATGCAATCTCTGCCAGAAAAAGAATTCCAGATTTAGGATTACATTTGACTTTTTCACATTACATCATACTGGTGCCTTTTAGGCTCTTTAAGATCAATTTCTCTATTTCAGTCATTTCTATCTGGTGAAATTCCTTACTTTAAGAGAATTTAGCACTATTAGTCCCCAGGTGCATCATTTTGCACTTTCTATGTAATTTCATTCAATTTCTGTTACTCTAGTCCTCAAAATTATTCAGCCCTGAATGCTCCTTTCTCTTAATTTTGTGTCACTGGTACATTTTTTTTTCCAGAACTTGAGAAGTACTTCAAAATCTTCTGTCTTGTTAGAAAGTGCGTTTTTGCTGCCATCTCACAGACTTTAGTTCCTTACTCCACAAACGAGCAGTTCTTACACTGACACCTGCACTTTTCAGTTGAGTAAATAATTTCTGATATGGCACTATACCAAATTAAGTTTCTAAGAGATTATCAACAGCTTTTTTTTTTTTTCTCCCAAGAAAGTTACTTATCTGGTTAGAAAGATACCCAGTTAATCTTGTGTGATCTACCCTTTCTAGCCTACGGTGATTTTTGCCCTATTTTCTACTTATTCCAGTATTGTTCTTGGTTTCAAAAATAAAAAATCTTGCATTCACTGAAGTTGGACTTTTCAAGGTAATCCAAACCACAGACCATTTTGAAAAGCAGGTAATAACATTGTTTTCTCTAGTTTTATGGTACCATTCCTGGTTTGACAGATTTAATGTAAATTCTTGCTGCTGGCTTCACAATAGATTTATTCATATTTAAATTCATAATTCTTCAGCCAGAAGAAAAAAGAAAAACACCACCTTTTTCATATTTTTCTTTCTTCTAATAAATGAGTAGGTAAGCTTTCTAACTTCTAATTTTAATTAACTAGGTCCACATAGACAAAACCCTTTGGCCTTTGTAATAACATCTTGAGCTCAAGCATGTTGGAAGGGCAAATCACTTCACATAATGTAGTAAAATAAATGCCTTTTCTTCAATATACCTACAGGAATTGCTTCAAGATGAAAAAATACACAAAGAATGCAAAGGCTTACTCTTCCACAAAAATACTTTGTAATACCATTAGACCACGTGAGGCCTACATGTGGGATTGGTAGCAGCAAATTTTATTTGACTAAAAATGTTTCTTTGAGATATACTGTTATCAAAATGATTAAATAATTCACTTTTCAGAATTGTTTTCTCTTTTTACATATTCTAAAATATTTTAATGAAAAAGTAAATAGTAAATTGTTTCAGATACAGAGCTTGAGTTGCACTATACTTGTTTTTTAAGCTACGTTACTAATATAGCATAATAATATGAACTATTAATATAATTAAATAAAAGCTGCATATTTGGCTGCACTTACTTTTAAGGCAATATTCTATCATGACTTTGTTTTTCTTATACAATTAGCCAACAACATTTATAGGTTTACCTCCACTCATTAGTTGAGAATGCAATGCATGTTTAAATAATTTTTGGCATCAAAGAAAACATTACTGAAATTTTGGCAGCAATAGAAAGTGTATTTTCATAGCAGTCTTCTTTCTGTATTAATTTTTCAATGGATATACAGTCATTCTAAGGTGACAATGGCTGATATCTTAGTAAAAGACTCATTTTCTTAGTCCTACAACCATAGTCAGAAGGTTGTAAAAAGCAGAGCTTAAAAGTCACTGCACAGAAAATTAAGATGAAAGAAAATTATGATTCTAAGGCACATCTAAGTATCCTAATTAGCTTCTGCTGGAGTCCCTCACATTCATGCTATAATGGTACACAGTAACACGAATTGATTCCAGAGGGAAGCTTGGTACAGTCAATCACTCTCTCCACTCATGAAGAGACAACTGCCCAGGTTGAATAAGCCTGTAGACCACTGGGAACTGATATTCCTTCAGCTATAAAGACCTTTCAGATGCAAGTCCTTATCTCACAATGAAATCTTTAAAAGCTTTCTTCCCTGGTGAGACATACATAGAACTCAGATTTCCTTTTGCCCTGTAAACTCTGCCTAGAGAGAAAGAAAAAAAAAAAAAAAAAGTACTTAAAGCTCTAACTTTGGTACTATTTAGATGGAATACAGCAGAGGAAAAGGACAGCAGTGATGAGAAAATACAGCTAGAAATGTGTCATGCCTCAAAACCAACCAACTTTTGTGTGTTTGGAAACCTACCGTACATCGTCTGTCACCTCCATTAACATGAACATAACTAAAAATAACAACATTTGATATGCCTGGAAATAAATTCAGGAAGCAGTCAATGAAAGTAAATGTGGTGTATTTTGGGAAAACAAACTAACCAACTACAATAGCTATTGTTCCAACGTGTGTAGAACAATGGGAACACCTTTACTACTGTCATAGCATTAACCTCAGCTTTTTTTGTGTGAAATCAGCCTGCCCTGCAGTATAGGATTGAACGAAAGGAGTTTGCTAGGTGGGAAGCCAGAAGAAAATGAAACAATGGCAAAAGCAAAACATTCCATCCTGGTACACCCTGCAGGTGCTACTTTTGGCATGTTAGTGGAAATGCAACCTAGCATGCAGTATACACGAGCCTCCAAAAGCTCTGCCATCAGGCCACCGCTGGTTCAGTTTGCAAGTTGTAAATACGTAAAGGCAAACTGGAAAGCTCAGCAGACAATAGAATCCAATTCCAGAACTAAACTGGCTGTGGTCAAGGGGACATATACAGCAACCACAGCTCTGCTTTGAAGAAGGCTGCAGACCTTGGATTTGCACACAGCTGAAATCAGTGAGCTGGTCATTCAAAGGCAGAACACTGCTGATCATTTGTTGATGGGGTGGGGAATTGTGTTGAAATGAAATCTGAAGAGTCCAAGAGACATGCTATATGCAACAGCTTAGTTTTGTAAAAATATGAGTGGAAGCTTGTATTTCAGAATGAAGAGGTATAAACAGATTTAAACCCTACACTGAAAGATATCTAAGGAGAACAAAGTGATAAAATTGGTTAAAGAAACACCAACAATCTTTCCTAGCTTTATTAGAAAAATATTCCAAATATTTACATTATATCTCAAAATATTCGCAATGCACCTTACGTGCATGAAACATTTGTTTCACTGAGAAACTGCATGATTTTTTTTCCCTTGAAAGCTGACTTGGCTATATATAAACACCTGTTCAGAGGGTCTTGCAAATAATACTTCAGAGGATTTGTGTAATACGCTTTCTAAATCTCTAGAAAGGTTTTGTTATTCTTATGGCTTTTGTTGTTGTTGTTGTTCATTTGTTTGTTCATTGTTTTCCTTTTTTTTTTTTTTTGGTGCTTTTTAAAAAAATATTTATTTAGTAGTTGATTTGTGCTCTGTCACAGTGCTAAGCTCAGACACAGAAAGAAAAGATGTTATATCACTGTTTCAACATTTCATTACTTTACCACATGTTTGGGTCCACTTACAGTTAAGCCTTTGATGAATTTTTCAACTAGAACTCAGACTCTTCTAGTTTCAGGGATATTTTTCAAGTTTTGCTGTTTAAAATATACAGTCTGGTTTTGATCAAGCTTCTACTGGCTTCTGTCAAACTACCATGTTTCCAAGCATTCCAAAATTGTTTTGCATTTGAAATTTGTTATTAAGAAATAACCAGTTAAAATATGTGGCTAATCATTGCCATGAAAAATCTGTGGCATTTCCCAATCTCTGCTACTTCCAGATGACTTATTGAAATGTTTTCTTCTTAATTCTCATGCCTACAAGAGTTGAAAACATAGACAATCATCTGTCAGTAGCTGGATCTTTGCTTTTGGCAGGATCACAGATAAGGATCTCATCCAAAAGAGTTTCCCCACAGAACTACTTCACCTGCTTAACTTTTCATGCAGAAATATTTAAGCATGTACTTCTAGGAATATCTTAAAAAAAAAAAAAAAAAAAAAAAAAAAAAAAAAAAAAAAAAACAATGTTCTTATGTTCTTTCAACAGAAAAAGATAAAGAACAGAATAAAGAACCACATAACTTTGAGCTTTGACCATTGAAAAAACGAGCAAGAACAAGCACGCAAGATAAAATTATAAACTGATGATGAAAGAAAAACAATAAAAGGCTGACAAAGTCTGAAAGCACAGAAATCCAAATAAACTCTATAGGTGCTAGTTCATTATTGGGGCTGTGCTGTGTTTCATATGTCAAAATTGGCCAGTAGTCTCCAATCACACAGTATTCAAAAATACTTCTTTGCCTCTTGCATTAAGACTTTAGGTATTAAACACTTCAAACCAACATCTAGAATTGATGCATGACTAGGCTTATTAAGAACAACTGGTAATATTACGCCAAGGTGTTTTGTTTGTTTGTTGTTTGTTTGTTTGTTGTTTGTTTGTTTTGCTTGTTTTAAATAACGGCTCTTGGTTTTTAGGTGAATGGTAGATTGGCAAAATTAATCCACTGGCTTTCTTTGGTAGTTTATTTTGTACGCAAAAACCACGTACAGTACCACGAAGGAAATGCTAATTTAAGAACAGAAAAGAAGAAACTAGCCCAGGAATTATGCCACCCAACCCACTACCCCAGCTGGGCAGTAAAGTGAGTCAAGAGGATACTGGCAAGTATGCCTGCCCCTTACACTGGCAGATACTAGCAGATATATTGACAAGAGATATAGCGGACTAGGAAGAAGCTACTATGATGATAATGAAAGTATCTCCAGATGATCTACAAGCTTACTCAGCTAACCAAAACAAAAGCTGAGAAGAAATATGATTACAGGACATTTAGGCAACATAGGATGGAGAACAATTTTATGTAAAAGATAGTGTTGGCTCAAAGAAGAGAAGGCTTTAAATTGGCTGTGAATAAATTTAGTTTAGGGACTGGGAGACATTTCCAAGACATTACAAACCATTATACAGAGGCTTTCATTTAGAGAAATTGGTAGGCAGGGGTAGGGAAGGAATCTTATTGTATCTCAGATTAGGCTTAATAAAAACATATGACATACTGTTTGATGATACTGAATTCCCCCTTCCAGTGACAAATTACTATTCTAGTTAGTGGTACTTCTCTTCATGGAAGATAAAGATCTACTCAGGGAATCGGGAAGTTTGCTGTATGTATATATGTATAACAGATCTTGGAGATTAAAAGGGTAAAAAATTGAGAAGTGCATTGTATATTCCCATTGCTACCATAGAAGTTCTAAATATGCTGTAGCATATTTATATGGTTAGGCTAATGATAATGTTTTGGTGTTTTGGTGTTTTGCTGTGGCAGACTCTTTACCACATTCATTGCAACAGAATATAACAAGTCATTGTAAACTGATAAACAGTTCTCTCTATATGTGCATATATGTACAGAGAAAGGGGTAAAAACAAATGTTTTCTTCGTGAGGACTATTTATATAAGAATATAAAAAGTCATGTAACCATTTCCAAAAAGATAACACTTATTCAATGTTCTACTGGAGCAGCAGGGGGAAAAAGGAGCATGCAAAAGATAGAGGTTTTAGAATAGGTGTGGTCAAAATAACTTTAAAAATAAAATACTTCTTTAGATCATAAGCAATATAAGATACATTCTTCATAATAAATGCTCTCTCCACTTATTCTTCAACAGAGAAAAAATTTAATGACTGTAACAAAGACAAAAAAAATAAAAATAAAAAACAGCTGAATGACCCTGAGCTGAACAGACAAAAACAAAACAAAAGCCTATGTTCCAAAGCAGCAGGATTGCACATATTGGTTATCTGGAAAAGAATACGTTACTCAATGGTTGTAATTCTTTCCAAAGTAAACATTAAAAACAAACAAACAAAAAGGCTACTTGAATTAAAATAGAAAACAAAACAAAAAGCCACCATGTTACGTGTCAGCTTAAAGCTAAGACATCGTGAGAAATAAGTCAAATTTGTTTTAAAACAAAGTTATAAGATAGTCCCTAAAAACCCATTGTGTCTTGTCAGTTTGCAGTAGCAGTTCAGTATGCAATTAATTACAAGAGAAAACCATGCATTCAGTAGCAATTTAAGCTGACTAGTTAGGTTAAATACAAGACAAGCACAGGGCAAAAACTATGGCCACTAACCCCCAGATTCAGAATGATAGGAGAGGCACTTTCCAAAGGTTATTCTAGGCCAGATAGTGAACCCAGTGTTTGGCCTCCAGCAGAGTACCCATATCATCAGGACTCAGTGTTCAAAGGTTGTCATAGGGACATATCACAGGTCCTGCCCAACAAGCATCTACTTGCTCAGGGATCCCGCTGTTTGGGTTCTGTTTCATTCAGGAAACACATTCATACTGAATTAAGCCTCTGTTGGATTCTACTATTTCTGTCTTCGTATACGATGTAGATCTGACTGCCAAGTAATTTATCTTTTGCTGATACAGAGGCAGCTCTTCCTTTGTAGTAACACATTACTCTTGCCTTGACAGAAGTTCTACTCCAGCATACTCAGCCTCCCTTGTATTAATACCCATGAAACACAGAAGCTGGCACCCACCAGGCTGAATTCCAGGTGGGTATCACTACCCCTTGCCCCTGGCTCTGGGGAAGCGGGGCCATGAGAGAGGAAGGGAGAGAAGTTGCCCCTGCTCCAGGGCAGGAATGCTTGGAGAAGACAAGTGCTACAAGCTGGGAGCACAGTGTGGTTCCTATGAGGCCCCAAAAGACAGCCCACCTGTGCCCTCCACACCTCCAGAAGACAGGAGGTGGTCTCTCTCATTACATCTAGTGGGTATTTTGTCATCTTGTTTTGGAGTGAAATGTGCAGTAGAAATATTTTCTTGGTGTCAAAGATGCATGTTCTACAGCCATCCACTCTGCTGAACTGTTCAACCAAACAGTATTTCAAAATTTAAATGAAGAGATGTAGAATTGCAATTGAAAGCAGATTGCTTTATGCTCAGCACTGCTTAGAACAATTCTCAGAGTAATGTGAAACAGAGTGGAAATCTGACTGATTTAGCTAGAAAGCTAACCGTGATTTTGCTGGAAATTAATTTTATAGGGATTCCTCAGCATTTGTGTAGAGCAAGTGCCAAGTGAAAAGGAACTTCTCTACTTAAATTAGAATTACCTCTTAAAGTATTATATAAAATATTTCAAAGCAGATCCATTACGCAGTTTTACAAACAAGTATATCCAAGCTGCATGTATAGACTGTGATTCAATCTGTATTTGTACTTGCATTGTCTTTAATCCTATAAATATCTTACCATCAACACTGTGTAATTTAACCTGCAAATATAGCTGCATTTCCTAGACACCAATGGTAGACCTAAAAGCGTACAGTATTAGTACTCCTGACCTGCTACAGACTAGCACACTAACAGACTAGTTAGAAGACAATTAGTCCAATTTCACATTTCCTAGCAGCCGAAAAATTTCATGTTATTTCAGTCACAGTGGATGGATGCCAAGTTCACTGGAAGCAACCCTGCTGATTTACCCAGTCCATTTTAATACTTTAGAAATACTGTTAAAACATGGCTGTCCTAATTACACAGGGATCAGCACACAGTGTCCCTCTCACCCAGGATTCTCCCAGAAGAGCTGCAATCACCTGCATTCCCCCTAATTTCACCATGCAATTCCAAATAATTTCATCCTAGTACAGTGCTGTCAGACAACTCCCATGTCTCTGCGGTTTTAATCGATTAGCTCAATGTCTCTATAATGCATCACCAGCTGCCAGGCACAGAACTGGACGCTTCACAAGCATTTCAACTAAAAGACAGTTTAATTACTATAGCAGCATCTCAAAGGCATAGGCACAAGGACTTGGAAAGGAATTATTAAAATATTTGGTGTCAACAAACCACTTTATAACTGAGCAAACAATGACAATCAAAAGGCAGGAAATAAGGAGAAAGTCACACTTTTAAATGGTCCTTTTTTTTTATGGACTTTAATGTATTCAGGCAAATGGACTGTCACAAGTATTACTGTTTACACAATGCAATTGTGCTTTACAATAATTCTTTTGCTGGAATATAGACATGCTAAAAACTGACATTGCTGTAGCAGCTAATTACAATATAAGAAAGATACCTTGAATTAGAAAATAGTTGAAGCAACTTAGATAAAAAATAGACTTCCTTAAATTCATGAATTACCAAACCAGACTGTAGACTCTGGTTCATTCATCGCATTTCTGTGCATCACTGCTTGCGAGCACAGCAAAAGGGTCTGCTGGCTGTCTGAAGTGAGCACGTGCAAAGGAAAAACTGGACATTTTAAATAACAGCACTTTTAACAGAACCAACTGTGAGGTTGTAGATCCATCTAAGAGACAAACAACCAAAAGAATTTAGGGCAAATCCTCTCCTCCCGCTGTGTGCAAGGCTGGAGCAGGGTCAAAATACAGTAGGAAAACCTTGTTTCTGTTGCACAGGCAGAGGACAAGGAAGCCAAACTGCACAAGCCCCAACCAGTCAGATCCAGCACCTCTCTCACAAAGGCATGCAGAACCAAGCTTCACTGAGACTCAAAGAGTATAACTGCAAACCATAGAAACATAATTGGATTTTAAGCCTTTTCCAGCTGACATAAATGTTCGTCTGTTTCCTCAAAGCTCCCCTGCAAAGTTAAGGCTTGCAATAACTGCAGCCTGGCTGTATCCTAAGGCTGGCTATTGAGAGGTTGGCAGGTGCTGGGAAGGGGTTCAAGGTTATGTGCTCCTCTCTAGTGGGAGATGTCTATATTTGATCTTTGTGACCTCTTCTAGCAGTCTGAAAGGATGGCATTGACAGAAGCTGCATAAAGACTAGCCCATTTTTTCTTTGCTAGAAGGAGGGTCATTCTGATTTATCACCTTTGTGATGGGAAGAAAAGAAAGGGATGGAGAAAAGAAAACTTACTGCACTTAAAGTCCTAAGAACCTTTGGGCAACATTGCAGGGAAATGGGAAATGCCAAATACTGTGAAGTGCTTGTGCTTAGCACTGTGTCAGTGAGGTAACATGGAAGTGTGAGAGACTGGATCTCAACACATTTCTTAACTGGCTCATTTACATCATTTAAAATGTGTTTTTTTTTTTTTTTCTTCTTCTAGTGAAATCTCAACCATCTGATTTGCCTTGGTGCTATAAACAAATCTGAGCTTCAGGAACACACAAAATCTGGCCTGAGCTATAGGAACACACAAAATCTGTGCGCCTCCATTTTTAAAGCAGAAAAAAGTCTCTCAGATGTTCTACTTTGCCCAACTAGCATCCTCGCTTCGCTTACAACTTGCTGTTGCACCCGAATTTTCCTCAGAACGGCAGCCATCCCTTTTCTATCACATCTCCATTTGCCTTCCTGAGCTGCTCTGTGCTCAAGTGAAAGGCGCAGACAGCTCCATTTTCACTTCTCTTCTGTAAGCACAAGTACATAGGCCCGTATGGTTTGGTCACGAAAATAATCAGATACTGAGTAATCAGTACAGAGCAAGGCATGGTGCAGGTATAAAGTAAACAGAAAGTTAGAAGATACCCTTTGAATTGAGATGACTATAAACAGATTAGATTTAACAAATTAGCCACTTCTTGATTTTTACTTTTTGTATCTGGGCAAGACACAAGCCTTCCCTCACGCTCAGAATAAATACATTCCAGAATATTTCTTACCTTGAAAATGTTAGCAATCAATACACAGGGTACAATACTAGCATCCATCTTTAAGGCACTTAAAAGCATGTCCACTACCAAGTATACAACATTTACAATTTATATATTAAAAATAACACCCGAGGATTTCTTTCTCCTATAAAGTGCTTATTTCTTCATACATGCCATAAAGGTTCATGGAAGGTCTTGCTATTCAGCCACAAAGTGATCAACAACACACAGGAGTTAGGGCAAAATGCCTCCAAAATAAGCATGGTAACACTGCACAAAAATTCTACCTTAAACTGGCAGTTTTGATTCCTGTTCTTCGTCAGCCCTGTTACTGGTCATGTCTCTAAAGAATAGGTAATTTACATTTTTCAGTATTTACATACCATCTGCAATTGCAAGTGCAGTCAGCACAAGGGCATGGGTTGGTTTGTTCATTTGTTTATTGAAAAGCTTTTATTGAGGATCAGAAGTAATCACATATATTGCAAAACTCGCTGATGCAGCAGGAGTCACTGAAATCTTACTTTGCCAATAGACCCCTAGAACTACTATTAATATACAACTATTATCTAATCTGTGGTTAGGTGAAGGGTTAATGCAACTCTTGCTACACTGACTTGTTTGATTAAGAAGGGATATCTAATTTCTTTGTCTAATTATAGGAAGTACCAGAAGGAGGGTTGAGGTTTGTTTTTTTGGCTTTTTTTTTTCTTTTATTCCTAAGAGTAATATCATACATAGACAGCATATCTTTTTTGTTTGTTTGTTTGTTTGTTTTTGTTTGTTCATTTGGTTGTTTTTTTTTTTAATGCTGCTTCATAATGAGTCAAGAACCACTTCTTATTCATAATGTCTACAAACAAATTTAGTCACTTCACCCTGGAGGATTATCCATTGGGTTTTCCAATGTCTGATTAACAAGTGTCTAGAGACTATTGTTCCCAGGGCTATCAATCTTTTGCTCTACTTTCCTTAATTTTTGTGCAAGGCAAATTTAATGACAGCATTTCTCTTCCTAGGAAGTTCTGTAGTTTTTGGGAGCACAGCAAAGTGATTTAACTTTTTTAGCAATTTCTGTATATATTCACATAATTTTCAAGAATGTAACAGAAAACAACAAAAAGACAAATAACTTCCAAGCCTGAGCTAGGACACCTATTTCTAATGTGAAAATCTGTCTCCAGATATTGTAACTGCACACAGGCACACTTTAAATATGAATTCTATCTCAGATTCATTTAATACCGATTTGACATCAGAAGAAGAAGGAAAAAGTATTTAATTCATTATCACCCTTCCCTGAATTAGATATATGAATGTGAAAATCTCTGTTACTAATTTTAATTGCACTATTCCCTCTCCACAGGAGACTGTTAAATTGGTTTGGTGAAATAGTAGTGAATCACATCAAAGTAGTAGGATACATTTTATAATATATCTAAATAACTATCCCCATTTTCCAGCATGTTGCTGTGTATTTTAAGTATTAATATTATGACTCCAGTTTAGAAGAATGTAGCTTTATTTTATTCAAATAAATTTTCCTCATACTGTATGTTAGCACTGTTAAAAATCAGGCTAAATTCTAAGTGGCTATCAAGTAATAAAGGAGAAACATTTACTGCAGAAGCCAACACGAAAATGTGTTTGCCTAGTCATAAAAACACTCATGAAAGGGAGCCTGCAGATGCATCATTTTGATGCAATAATGGTCCTTTCCTATCTAATCCCACTTCCCCCCCCCCTTCAGCTGCAATGTTTATTACCTGAACCTAAAATGGGTTTACTTGTTTTCTTGTTATGCTTTGTTGCCAATTCTATCAGGTTAGACACTAACATTTCTCCATAGATTTGCAGCATTATTATTTCCACTTATCACCAACTCCCACCCAGAAGGGCAACACACTGTCAGACATCAACACTACCTTTGGCACTGTTTTCATAAGAATGCAAATGCCTCAACGACTGAAGAGCTTGATAAATGCTCAAATAGCAAACCTTGAAGGAATACCCATCACCACTGCAAGAAAAGGTGCTCAGGCTGCTAAGACAGCTTAGTATTTTCAACATTTAATGGCACTGGGTGCCTGCGTAAAGAAATAACTCCCATTGTAAGTAGTTCTTATGAGTGACTCACCATAATTTTTGGGGAGCATGCAAGAGAATGGAAATTAACAGTTCTACAAGGAATACTATTATCAGACTGATAACAAAGAAATTTTGCACTATAGGTTGCATCAAGATTGATTGTCTTGGTCTAGATTTTCAATGTTGATGCAAAATTTCTTCAAATTTGAGACAATTTTTGTGTACCTGAAGTATTCAGTATTTAAGGTAAACAGCTGTCTCATATTTTGATGACTACACGAACAGGAAGACATGTATTTCATTACAGAAACTTTTGCAGAGTAATACAATGCAAAGTTGAGTCCCAGAGGAGAAGAGATGCCCAAAGAGAGCAACTTCCGCTTTAGCATGTATACTGATATTTACTCCTTTACATCACTTGCTCGCTATCCAAGTTACAATCCATGTTTTCTCCAACAAAGTTGACAGGTATGTTTCATACGCTGTCAATGTCTCAAACATTAGGTAACAATCTACTGTGAAAAAAATCTTTATGGAAAACATACCACAGATGAACATGGTAACTCTGAAGAGATACTTTGCCAAAATTCTTCCTTAAAGGGAGTTTTCTCAAATAGTCCTAAAGGACTAAGGATTTCTCATTCACTGACATGTCTAGCTATGAATCTATGCTCTACCAGTTGCTAAGAGGTAAATAACGTAGAGGGACCCCAACATATTAAACCCCCTAGCAGGGGAGGAAAGATACTCCTTCCAGAACGTCTGTTTTTAATTTTAAGCAAATATGAAATGAATAAAAACCTTGTGCAAAGAACAGCAAGCTATGTAATAGAGCATGCAGTAAGAGTGATTCCAGAACAGGAAAAAGCTACGAATACACATCAGTAATTTGCAAGCTGATATTTCAAGAATCTGTTTTTTGCTGGTTTTCATAAACTCCAAATAATCTTTGGTAGGACCTGGGTTTCCTCTTCTGCCTCCTATTATTCAGGCTGTAAGAAGTAGTGGCTCTCTGCTTACTCTGCCTGCACTGGGAATGAACTAGCTCCTTTTTGCAGTGAGGACAGGAGCTGCAGATGAATGAAGCAGGAGACTGTGAAGAACGGGGGATTAAGAGCAGGTCCATATTGCATAGTGAGGAGCACATGTGAGCTAATTACCATGTCTCAGAGCTTCATACCTGTGCGGACAGAATATTTCTAGTACTTATACTGATCCTCAGCATGTGAATCCAGACACCACTGTTTTGTTCAGTATAGACATGTTCTCAGAAGCACAAAGGTGTTGAACAGGGAGCAGATGAGAATGAAAAAAGAGAGCGTGACCTGAACACGGAGAGAAATGGAATCCAAAGCACCAGCCAGAGCAGAGAAGTTAATTATCTGAATTAATTCATTAAATAGTCTGAAAGACCACACAGATATATGAAATTTGACAGGGAGTATCTACTGAAATCCAGAGGTACAAAAATTACATACCTAATTATAAATTGTTTGGCTACTGTAAAATACAGTCCATAAATGTATGCACAAACCACACAAATCCCTCTGCGCTTAGGAAGCCTTCATGAGCTTTAAAGCAGACAAACTGCTCCTTGTTATTTCACATCAACTGCAGCACATGCTCCTTATTTTTGTGACATTCTAGGCACTGTACATCCAAAAATTCCAGTAAAATTATGATTTGCTTAATTAAATGCATCACTTTTCTCATTCCTTGCCCAAAATAATGAAGGTGCAGTTCAAAAATTATTGCTTTCTTTGAGAGCCATTCTGTAGTGGGAGTGGTGATTGTTGCAATTTCTCCATCTCAAATGTGTAAAAAAAGTACAGTGAAGTATTAAAGTGTCAATTAATGGTGAAAATGTCCCTTTTACTACTGTATTAGCCGTCCCTTGCTGCAGATTATTTTGGTTGTTAGGACAAGACCTATAGAACCAGAGTGCTACCATTACATAAACATACCAAGCATAAATCACAAAACTGACAGGCACCTGAAGTAAATGTGCACCTCTTAATAACTATTTGCTTACTGCACTAGTTAGATCTCTTCTCCCTCGTATCATCATCAGTATTTTCAGCTTGTAAAAGATCTGTATGATTTGTAAATAAACTATTGTTTTCCCCAAAGCCATTTATAACTTGAATGCAACCTTTCAAGACAGAATTTTAACAAGAGATATCATTAGTTCAGTTCTGTGATTTAACTACAAAATGTTATCCTCATTTAATATTGTATAAATACGTTAGAATACATGGCAATGTAAGAAAGACTGGGGGAAAAAAGTGCTAATTCAATTATGCTGATGGTAGTCTTCTAAGTGCAAAAACAGATGGCACAATGAACAATGGATTTTTTTAATCAAGTAATTTTGATTTTGTTTGTTTGGTTGTTTAAAAATAGTAGCCTATAGCACTGTTTGAAAAGTGGTGGTTCTTAGACATACCCATTTTCAGTAAAAACAAAACAAAATAAAATCACAAAACACTACACAAAAGAAATGGAACAGACAAAAAGGTTCATGATCTTATCAATAACCTCATTTCTGACCCTCCTTATTGGCTATCCCCCAAACTGAATTCACTTTCTAGCCACTGAAAAATAAGCTGATCCAATATGGGCTCTTAAACAAAAACATGCAACTGTGTGGCATTCACGTCAGACTATGCTTGTTAGTTTTGGGATCTGTCTAATTGGTATAAGCAATGGAAATTTCACAGAGACCAAAGTTGGTGCAGACACACAAATTTCTTTGATTTCATCAGTCCTAGATTTTTAGCTACAACTTCACACATAATTAAATGATCATATTGACTTTAGAAGTATCATAGATAATCCCTGTTTTGACCCTACTGCTACATTATAAAAAGCAAATAAAAACTGTTCATCCTCTCACATGCATGTTTATAATGATTAGTCTAATTAGCAACTTTAAACTGTTGAATATTGCAGGTCATAACTATGACATTTAAATAATTTAAAGTGTAGACTGTTTTTCAGAAACCTCAAAATCCAGAAATAAGATCCTTCTGTAGTTGTTAACTTCTTTTTTACTTTGATTAAAAATACAGAGAAAGGTCATTGCCTTTGTTTTAGCATTAACCTGGGTACTACATTTTCAAGCATTACACTCAAACAAGTTTTTGGCAGGCCATTTCATACATACACATGAATGCCATCTATGTAGGAACTATGATGAACACAGCAATATTTATGTTCATATACATTGCCAACAAATGCACAGAAGGAATAGGCGATTTTCTGTTTAAAAACAGTCCCTACTGCATACATTTTTTCACCATCTGAAGCTAGTCTAATAAAAGATATTACTTCTTGCAAACCTTGCTTTGTTTACACATATGTGGACATTGTGCTACATAGTGGAAAAAGGAAGCATCCAGATGACATCTACACTACCACCTGACTGCTCAACATTATTTTACGTAGAAGTACAGGTGACTATACTGGTCCAGCTGTCAGCTGCACTTCTGCAAGCAATCATCTCAGAGTGCACTAGTGAAACTGCAATTTCAAACTGTTTATGAAGGCCAAGTGGCCCAACCACTAAAATATCTACCCTCTTATGAATGAAATTAGATGGAATATTACATACATCATTGGTGAAGATACCAAAAATTTCTGCAACTGCTCCTTTTAATGCCAAAAGTCATTCGCAGTAAATTACTTAAAGATGGACTGATACAAATCTTAAAATAAATAATTTTTATGAAATATATAATTGTTGTCTTTAAAGTAAACCCTGGATAGTATTTAACATTACCTTAATAATTCTTTTAATACTTGCAAAAGAAATAAATGAGGTTTTCACAGCTATCTGGGGTGAGCCTATGGCACTTCTGGATTATTAGTTGATCACTCTGTTTACACATGTTATAAAAAAAAAAACACCCCTAAGGAATCATCATTTCTAAGGTGAAATACTAGTCAAATGCTTTGCAAGTTGCCATATATTCTCGTAATATAAAAAAGAAAGTAATATATTATTGACAAGAGACCTATGATAATTTTTCATCAACAATTGAGACTACAATAGCCCAGTTCCCTATGCTTTTCAACTCTATTTTTGCTTTTCATTTTTTTATATTTTCATATTTTTTATGCTTTTCAACTCTTTGTGTGGCTAAAAGACACCTCAGCATGATGAGGGAAGGACAACCTGAAGGAACCTCCTATAATCAGTGACTTCATTCTCATTGCCTAGTGGCTATCAGGAGCATTCTCAGCTGACACAATCTGCACTCTCTTTGATGACTTCCTTCAGGACAGAGCCTGCAGCTCCAAACTGCATGAGATATGCATTCGGACCTAGAATTTACTAGGATATACTTTTACAATCTTTTTTTTTTCCACTAAAGTTTAAAAGTAATTTGAGAAAAGTGCTTTCATTTCCATTAATTTTATCAGATATGTATATTTAATAATTTGCATTATTAAATATTGTGCATCAAATTTACATTCTTGAGTTTCAACTAACATCGCTTGATCTGTGTATCCAGCAAATTCCAAGGGAACCAGGTGAAAATATGACCTTTCAGATTAGAGCAAAAAACTCCATCAATCAGCTTTATCATGTACTGCACACCAATCCATCTGCATTTGTAATGAATCTGAAGAAAGCAAGGAAATGAATGCAAATAATTGATCTTTTAGTTATGTCTTACTTCGAATGAACTCAAGTTCAGAACATGTAAAGAAATGTTGTACACATCACTGATCCAGGAGCGAAGCAGTTAAATTTCTTCTGTGTAAAACTTAGTATTTTTTTTTTTTTTTTAAATTCAAGGAACTACTTTACAAGTAAAATATATCTCCTTCTTATCTTTGAAATGTCTCAACATAAAAGAAAGTTGGAAGCAAGTCGGAGGGGTATATCAACAGAATCTCCTTTTGCAAGGTATTCCTATTAATTTGGAACCTACAGTAATCTCAGTAGTTATTTTCAGTGTCAGATGTACTGAAATGTGGTTATGAATCACTACTAAATTTAAATATTAAAATTCTTACAGTCAAATACCTCTCTGTCAAGTATCAGTGCATTAAGCAAAAAAAAAAAAAAAATTAAAAAATTAAAACTAATCCATTGTGTTTTTGTATAGCACATACATAATAACTACCTGTCTGGTGAAAAAAATCAAACAGTGAAATCCTAAATATTCTTCACTGTAAGTTTGTTGTCAGGTGCTTATCTATTCTGTCATTCCTTAAATACTTTTGAAATTGAACTGTTTCTACCATGCACTTTAACATTCGTTACAGCTATACAACAATCTACATAGTCAAGAAATTGTAAAAGAAAAAAAATATATTCAAAGCAGCATACATCTCCTTAGCAACATTTTTCAGCAAGTTCATGTATTACCCTAGGCCATGAGTCTGACTGGATATAAACACCAGCTTTCACCTTCAGAACCATACCGCAGGTCTATCCTCAGGTCCAAAGTGAAATGTATTTCATGGGTCTGAATTCTGTCCTCTGGGAATTATTAAACCACATTCCAAAACCACTGCAAATAACACTTCAGTTTAGCATGATTGGCAGGTCACTTAGGAGAGGCCCTGTATTGCTCTTTAAAACTATATTACTTTTGATGCCCAGAAAGGACAGTTTTCACAGGTCAAGCTTCAGATCACTGGTAGCAAGCCTAAAAGCCTATATCAAAGATATTTGCACCAACCTACCTGTAAGTAAATAAAAAGGAGTTCAGCCTCTAATGCCATAGTGGACAAAGGGAACAACAATATTAAAAGCTCATACCAGCCCTTGGTTTAAATCAATATTTGCTTGGCCTGTGTTCCCAACTAACTTTTATACTTTACAAGTAAATATCGACTTACAGCTGAAGACTGACCCAAACCAATGTGACCTACCTCTCTCCCCTCAGTCTTTTGCAACTCTACATCAGTCCCCTCTTACTCCTAGCATTTTGACATTTTTCTGCTTTTCTTTCCCTTTCCACTTGCACAGCGACCCTATCTCCACCTGTCTTATTACCATTCTTATTTAGACCTCTCTCAACACGTTTCTCATACTCATTATATTGATTCCTATAATTTTAAAAGCAGTTTATGATATTCCCATTCTAGATCAAATTCAGCATACTTTGACCACTCTTTTTGTTCTGAATGCCACCCCATTTTACAAGGTGCTATAGAAGTTTCCATGCTTTAGATCTTTAATCCCTTGTGGGCAAACGTCTGCATCAGAACACCTTTGACTGTCCTTGCTGATGACCTCCTCATAGGATCATAGACTATCCGAGTTGGAAGGGACCCACAAAGATCATCAAGTCCAACTCCTAGGTCCCCAAAGGACCACCATAAGTAAATAAATTAAATAATAATTAAAAAAATCAGATCATGTGTCTGAGAGTGTTGTCCAAATGCTTCTTGAACTCCATCTGGCTCAGTGCCAGAAAAGCCGCTTGAAGAAGAAGAAGTGGCACTTGAAAGCACATCTTGAGTAGCATCATGGGCCTCTACACCCATGTACATGACACAACGTTATGTGCCAGCACCTTCTTTACACTGCTATATGACTGCTTTAGCAAGGGTATGGTTAACATCATTTGTGGATCATCAATGCCTTGTGGATACCTAGGTTTGTAATGGCCAAGCTCTCCTTGCTCTCTTTGAAGAAATCATTAATATACAATGTGGCCACTGAGACAATGTCTTTAGAAAATGACAGCACAAGCCTAATAAGATTTGATTTGATTTGGGGAAAAAAAAAAAAAAAAAAGTAATAAATAAATAAAGAAAAAGGAACAGCTTAATGAAGAGAGAACACACAAGAAAGAAAGGATGATTCGTTTGTCTTTAGATACATTTTTCTTTTAATTGTGACCAAGGGGCAATGTTAATCAGCTTTTTAGCCAAGAAATTGGCTAAATGCAATTGCCAGCAGTTCACAGTACACACATCTGGAAGGACTGTTACACAGGGCCATCTTTTCAATCTCTGAAACATTGCAGAATGAACTGGAAATGATGAAATTAGTGAATTATATAAGAGTTCAGTTATGACTAAAGTAAATCTATGCATTTTGTGTGGGAATTTAAGAGTTGTTAGCATCTACATTTATTATCAATAAAAAATCAGGCACATATTAACAATTTTATTTCTAAGAACCTTGATTCTTATGTCTCTTAAGCAGACTGAAGTAAACTGCAGAAAAATGCATCCTTCTAGCTGCTGTTCTTACTACATGTTAAACTTCCTTTTCCCTCTAAATCTTACATTTCAGTCAGCAAAAGGACAAAGAATTTTAAAATGACATTCCGATTACTAATTTCAGTTCGAAATAAACAAATGAAAAACAACAAAGAAACAAATCGGTGATTCTTCTGAACAGGTCATTTTATAAATCAGGCTGGCCTAGGAGAGATTAACTATCAAATGAACCATTATGTAAAACCTCCTTTACAATAACTTTTACATCAAAGTTAGCAAAGCTTATCAAAGGAGCAAAAAATTTTGATGAAGTATTTTTTTTTTTAAACCAAGGAGGAAAATTTTGCAGTAAGAGTTTTATTAGAAATTAGTGGGAAGTAATTATTCACGTCCTGCTTTTATTAGGAAAGGGTAGTTTCTTAAAACAAAAATAATGATTTTTCAATCGTGATTCATTTTGTGCAAGGAATATTTCTGCTTCTGTACTTGTCAATTACACAGATGCACGCAACCATTTGGAAAAGTATTTAATTAAGACTATCTTCTTCCTCTTCTTTAAAAAGAGCTGAACAAAATCAGAAGAGAAGAAAAAAAAAAAAAAAACTAACAATATATAAAAACACTGAAATGATGTATACTCTAAAACCAAAGTTAGTTATTGGAAATGTTGAAGAAGCCCTTCCATTTTTTAGTCCTTACCGAACAGTGAGGACTTGGTGATAAAGCACTTAAGATATCTTACAAGGGACTCAGATATGTCAATTTGAGCCATGCTCCAAATTCATGCAGAAAGTTGTTTCTGCTCCATCCAAGTGTACAACGGAGCCTGTTGGCTGCAATGGTCACTACATCATGCCCTCATATGCCACTGGCTAATTGATATGCTACTGATACGCTGCAATACTGACATCTCTGACTACTCCTGCTCAGGACAAGCTTTTGACTGGACAGAGAACTTTCAATTGAAATATAGAATAAAATAAAAATATCTGCTGATAACAGAACATCAATCCTGCCCACAATTTTTTTTTTACCAAATAAAGCTGCTCTGTTTACACACAGATAAAAGTTAATAATTATTATTTAGTGTATAGCATCTGCTTTGATGACTTTGACATCATTCATTGGAATTAGATAAAATAATTTGTAGGGAAAATCATTTTAGTGAGCTGGACTAACATGGGGAAAGTTATTCGATTTCCAATATAAAAAAGCAAGCAAGAGAACATATACTCAAAAAGATGCTTTCTGTTCATTTAATTCAGCGACTTCTCACAGGTAACTAGTGATAGGACTAGAGGGAATGGCCTCAAGTTGCACCAGGGGAGGTTTAGGTTAGAAATTAGGAAACATTTCTCCTTAGAAAGAGTAGTCAGGCATTGGAATGGGTTGTCCAGGGAAGTGGTGGCATCACTGTCCCTGGGGGTGTTCAAGGAAAGGTTGGACCTGGCACTTAGGGACATGGTTTAGTGGGTAACATTGGTAGTAGGGTGATGGTTGGACCAGATGATCTTGAAAGTCTTTTTCAGCCTTAATGATTCTATTCTACCCTATTCTATTCTAATTCCTAAAGGATTTCCTAAAATTATTAGCCAAAACTTGAAAGCTTTCCTTAACAACATGTGAATACTGTAAATATTAGTTTCCATTCTAGACAGAGGTCTACTGTGAACTACTGCAGAATATCTAACTAAACAAGTAGGTATGTCAGGAAAGATGGTAAGCACTGCAATATCTCTTCCAGTGTATGAAGAGCATTTTCCAGACTCATAAGTAAATGCTGTTTGTGATTGCCTTTTTTCCAACCATTCTGCTACCAAACCATTCAAACTATACAGATCTACTACCTAGGAAGTATGAGAATGAAGAGCAACCATAAACTGAAGACTGAAATTACACTCAGTTTCACACAGATTGGGAAGAACCTTAGTTGCGTAAATTGTTTACTACAATGCCACTTCTATTTCATGAAGTTGTTTGCAGAACTATAATTTGTTCACACAGGCTTCACCCAACTACAATCTCATGTGCATCCCTGCTCAAAAAAAACTGGGGAAGGAATGATATCTTCCTCTTCTGCTTGCCATCCAGTTGGATGGTGCCACGTACTCACCTACAAGGTCCCTTCAGAGAGATACATCTCTGTTTCCATCCCTAGACTGTCTCCAAGATAGGATGCTGCTAACAGACTCAGAGAAGGCATTAATCAATATTGTACGTCCCCAGTTCTTATGGAGTTCATTTCCCAAGCTGATGATGTCACCCTCACATCAAGAAAGCCGTAGGAAGGGGAAGAGATAGATCAAGTATATCAGAATATTCCAACATTTAGATGGATTTTAAGATGCATCAACATAATGTAAATTTTGATCAACTGTGACCTAATAGCATCTATGTAAATTACACTATTCTACCTTAATTAAACCGTAAGTCACACACAAGTCTTTTATCTATCTCTAAGCTTCTTACAACTTCAACATCTTTCCTAATCATGTGCAATTTACTTCAGTGATAGCTGCAGAGTAGAAAGGGGTATAGGAAACAATGACAGTATATCGCCTTTATTTTCTCACCTTTTCCATATTTAAACATTGTAGATCTGCACTGGAAACAACAACAGCTAGTAAGTCTAAAAAGGCAAAAACTACATGCTTTTTAATTTCTACTGAAGAAATTAAGTGAAAGTAGGAATGAAGGACTCCTACTTAAAATTAAGTATTTTCTTCCTAAATTAAGGATTAAGAGATACATGTCTTGCACTGCTTTTCTCGAGAGCGTATTTCTGGTGTTTCTGTTCTGTCAAAGATGGGAATATTAGATTATTTCTGGGGTGCAGGCTGGAAAAGTCAGAGAGGTTGCTTAAGAGGTGGGATTCCTCCAGTGTGAAACAATAACAAATGAAACAGAAGAAAGTGGTGGGGCTGGATGAGCTGTTTATAGGTATAGTAAATGACACTTATTCTTCCAATTTCTTCGTGATGCTGCAGCATTATGTATTTACAGACTTTTGATATGTTATGGAGAATAAATATTTCCCTCAACATCACCACTTCCAGCTATGGCAAATTGCCTCCTTGAAAATAAATAGCAATTAGATAGCTAAATAATGACAAGTGAGACATAAGCTTAAAGGAGACAGGGGTGCAGAAGGATAAGGTATTCTGCCACACATCTTGTCTGAATATTTTTATAATCAAGCTAGCTACCATTTCAAAAAATCTTATCACATGTCTATTATAAAAACTTACTTATACTTAAGGGAAAAATAAAGAATTATTTTCACCAAGGAAGTGCTGCATGTAAGGGACAACTGTAATGTTTCATAGGCAGCAGGTTTTTCTTCACTGTGCTATCTATGTGGATTCAGCCTTGGGAGTGTGACAAAATGGTAGATAATCATAATAACCCATGCGGATTTTAGCTATGAGCATGTGATAGAAGTTCCTTATCCAGGAATTTCCCATTGCCCACATATATATATATATATATCTGTACACATACATATGTACAGATATATATATATATATATTATATTTTTTTTACCCCAGGACCTCAGGTCTTTTTAGAACATTTTCAGTTTGCTTAATATATGGAGGAGGTAATGCCATTATTTTGTTTTTGCATTACCTTCTAAAATGAGAACGTAGCTACCAGACTTAAAACTCTAATCTTTTAAACTTTTAGCATTTTGTTTCACGTTAGTCTAGTTTTATAGAGCCAAAGAATAAAATAAAAGAAAGGTAAACATACTGAATGCTACTGATAAGCAAGATTGATTACTTCAGATTTCCCTTTGTGCTTACTGACAAAAGGCAGTGTGCAGGAGCATACTGGTTTCGTAGGGAGTGAAAAATGAAGTCTAGTTGGTAGATTAACCATCTACAAAATGATTCCTTGCAGAGTACAGTATGGCTTTTTGCACTCTAATATCTTATGCAGCAAATCTCACTAAATTACATCTTTAATAAATCATTTAGTACTTACCACATTTTGCTAATTATTTCAAAATACTGTAATCCCACTTTATTTATATGTTAATTTTTTATCCTAGAAGAACAATGCTGCAAATAGTGGATTGGTACCTTCAGTAAACAGCAATATGAAATAACCAACTACCAAGAGAAGCCACCATAATTATGCAGCAAAGTGCTCATTTAGGATTTGGATAAGGCTAAATATACAATGCATTCTACTGTGTGTCACTAAACACCCCTATCCTTCATGTAACTAAGGTGAAAAAATCAGAAGTCACAAAAATACAGCTGAAAAAAAAAAAAAAAAGAGAAGACAGATTTGTAACCACAATGATGCATGAATAATTACAAAATTCAAATGTAAAGATCATTCAAATAAATGTAACTGATGGATAATCCTCACAGGGTGCAAGTCAAAGTAAACAGACAGTCCACTTTAGAAAGTGTCTAGTGAATTGATTTAACAAGTTTAATGTGAGCATCAGTGTGGGGCTATTACTGATCGTAAGCTTTACTGATGTTATTTGTTCGCTTGGAAAAATACCGCTCTTTGGAATGAGCACATTAAGGCTAAAATTGCAGAGAAAACCCTATTACAACTTTATTGCTGGCAAATTGGAACCAAACCTTGTCTGTATATCAATTACTTAGAGTTACCACAGAGATAAATCCTTTTTTTTTTGTATAGGCTCAATCTTCAAGACAGTGATGAGAAAACTCCTTATTATACCCTACCAACATCACTAGATTTTCTTAGCAATTTCAAGAAATTGACAATTAAGTTCTTTTTATTAGGTTCCAAAAGCTGTTAAGTCAAACACAAATCTATCATAAGGCTTGTAACAGCATGTTATTTAGGCACATTTCAATGTTTCACTCTTTCATTATCCACCTACCCAAACCCTACTCAAAAGTTCTCATAAAGTGGAGTTTTGAGTTCTCCCATCTAAAGGCTCAGATAAATTTAGAGCAAGTGAGTTCTCATATCTTTTATCTGGTATGACCATTAAGTTAGTAGAAATATTATTTAGAAGACTTTGGATACTAATGCAGTTGTTCACAAGATCATTAACGCTGGGCAACACACTCCTGTGTAATTGCACAGAATAGTTAAAGCATATGTTACAAAGTCCATCAAATGTTAGTATAAATTCATCTATTTTTATGTGCCTTGTTACTTGATATAGTTTCCTTTAAGAAAAATAACTACTCTATAAAGGACAACGGATAAGGGAAATTGTACAGATCCCAGAGCTGCAACAATGAAATGAGCTGTACTGTTTGCTCCCTGAGCCAAGAGAAGTTAAGCTCTTTGTAGAAATTATGTTATTAAGTCTCCAGGAGGAGTAAAGAGTTAGTTCTTGCATATAGGAAAAGCACAACAGAGAGCCAAACAGGTCAAACACTAAGACAGCGCTTGCCTGACATCCCAGCCAGACATACAGTGCCTGAGAAAAAGGGGGAAAAAAGGGGAACAAAAGGCACACCATTCTGATGAATAACTATGGCTAGTCACTAGTATTTTGATAATTCTTTAATATTCACACTTCACAGTAGCATAAGAAATGTTAAAACAGAGGCTTATGTTCTGTATCTGGTAATGTATGACCCAAACATATTAATAAGGGAATTCTATGTTCTTTCTCCTGACTGTTCCACTATTCATAAGAAAGTAGAAAAATTTTTTGCACTCTTCTGGTTTATCCCCACAAACAGATGAATAGGCTTGTTCTTGTTTGAATAAGAAGAGCAATGTGCTATAAAAATATATAGGTGTGAATGTTAAAAATGCTAAGTAGATATCTTAAAACTAAATAGATAGCTGTACCAGCTAAAGATATCTTAAAATAAATTAACATGTTGCAAGACAGAAAATATGAGTAAAAGTAGTTGTGCATGGGCAGCAATGCAAAAAGACTCAGAAGTTGCCACCGACTTTGTGTTCAATTTTTTTTTTCTTTCAATAGCTGGCTTCATGCACAGCCATCCCAATTCATTCTATAACATCCTGACTGGTTGGTCACAGGCTAACGACATTTGAAGAGGGAGAAGGTCAAAGCTATCATTACAGTGGTGACAGCCAATCACAGTGGAAAAAAAATAAGTTTTATTTATTACACTTAATATAAGAAACCTTTACTGTGGAATATAATTGTACTGTCACTACACACCAGAGATTTTTAATCCCCAATCATTTCAACATATTTTACAGTTCATTACCTTTTCAGTTAGATATTGCAGGAAAGACTCTCCTGAGTCTATACAAAAGCCTTGAAAATTCTACTATTTTTATTCTCATATTTCACTTACATGAAACACTAGATGATGAATTTCAGTGAAGAAAAATACACATTCTGCACGAGGTTAGTAAAGAATGAAGAAGGAAAAAAGTTTCAAAATGTTTTGTTAAAGTTTTAGAAAGATCTTACATTTTGTTTGTGAAGCCATAAAATCATAAAATATCTATAAGTAAGATGTTTATAAGAACTTGAGTATGGTACTATGACACATAGCATAGCATTGTTTTAGCTAAACAAGATGGACTACATATCTCCCCAATAACACACAGTGCTCTAACAAACAAATACAAAGTTATGTTGCCTCTAGGAGGAGATTACCTCTTATGATTCTCATAAGTTCTAATAAGTGTCACTGTGAAAAGGTAAGCAATTGTATCACTGTGAATTTTGTTCTGTAAAAATCTATCACATATGGTCATTTTTCACATAATATAGCTCCCAAGCCTTACTCGTATTGACTAAATATAATCTAGACTTCATAACAACAAAAAAAAATGACACTCTTGATGTTACGGAGAATGTCTAGTTAACTAAATCACAATGTGAAAATACAATCGTGTTCTCCTGTTTGTTTTGTTTTTAAATTGATATGTTAGGCCCTGAAATACTAATTCAGAAAAGTATTTGTGCACATAGAGAGAGGTATGTTTTTCTCCACGTTCTATTCTATTTATTATAATGTTCAGCACAAATGGGCCAAAAAATAAACAAAAATTAAAAACCAAAAAAGATACAGCTAGGACTTTCCCCCAGTAGATTTCACTAGTATATTGAAAAGTAAATCTTAACGCATCATGTAATATCTTTCTAATGTATTTTATTTTGTTGCTTTTTAAAAAAAAATCTGTTTGCATTCTAATCAAATAGAAGTATGCCTCTTAAAGTGATGAAGAAGAAACGTAATTTGGGACATCAGAACAATATGCTTGATGAATGAAAGCACACAGCCAATTGCTTTTTTTTTTTTTTTTTTTTTTTGTGAGTCATGGAATTTGTAAACATTGTAGAATGAAAGTAATGTGGTCTAAATCTTGAGTCTACCTGAATTGACCCTTATTCTAATAATTTCCTTGATAAGAAGATATGTGGAAACAAAAATATTTAAAATTCTGGTAGATACTAAAAGATATCTAGTACTAGTAAACTAGGAAAAATAAAGATGAAATGAACAGCTCTCAATCTGAAATAGCAAATATGAAAACATAGAAAAAAAAACATACATGTAAATCAAACAAGAAATGCAATCAGCAATCATGAAATGTAAGCGTTATTTTCTATTATATTTTCTTCAAAGCCAGTAAAGGCAAAATCGGTAGAATTTATGCTAATACAAAACAGATGCAATACAATACAAAAACATGTCCTACACTTTGAAGAATCAAACCAGAAATCTTATGCTTGGAAGAACCAGCCACCCCACAAAACAATATTCTAGAAAAAAATACATCAGAATACAGCTTGCCTGGCAACCTTGATTTATCATAAAAAAATCTGCAGTGGTATCCTGTTAGAAATAATTTGCACTCTTTGGCAGTGGAAGGGCTGGCACTATTTTGCCATTGAGCCTTGACACTGATTTCACAGAGCCTGAAGTTTACTAACTGATCATTCACATTGGGAATCAGTTCTTGAGCAGAAACTGTTTGGGATGCTCAGCACTGAAGACAAAATAAGTAGAATTTTGGATACTGGAAGACTCAGCAGAAATAAGAGGTCCATAACGACAGTAATAGCTAACTGAGTCAAGGCCCATGAACAACACCCATAGATCTGAAAAAAAAAAACTCCTACTTGAATTCAATAATAATTTCCAGTGATGATATTCCATAGTTATACTGATGCAAATACAACGCAGCTAGAGTAATGTAAATGTAAACTCCCCAACCAGAGGCTTTAACTAAAATTTATTGACTACAACAGAGGGCTTATTCACCTGCACCTGGTTGGTATGATACAAACCATCAATGCCTAAAATGTCACTGTTGGTAAAATTCTACTTAATCAGCAGAATGATGATTGAGGAAGTAGTCTAGGGTGAGGAGTTTGAAAGGCATTTAAGAAGGTTTTGCATTTAATTCTCAAAATCTTTCTACAAGGCTCTAATACAAGAGAATAAAAGTATGAAGTAACACAGTGCTGAGAAGACAAGCACAGATTTGTCATGAGTAGAAATTTAAGGCAGACTTCACCTCATTGAATTCCCAGTTCACTTTTCAGGGGAAATAAGGCTTCCAGCTGTCAACTGAGATCAGCTAGAGACTTTTGTTTAGCTCTGTTCACCTGGAGTTCACTCACCTAAAATACAGAATTTTTCACCTCCATGTCTACAAACAGAATGGTATAGAGGACAAGCAATTGGACATCCAGTTACCCACACCTATCAAAGATTAAGGAAAATTTTTGTTGTTGTTGTTTTTTCCCCTGCAAAAGATGAGGCTAGGTGATGCTGAAAAGAGGTTTTCACCTTTTTTCATAGTACAAGTAGCACAGGCTTTATCAGCTTGAACTCATCTCAGAAACGAGACTGTCTGGCACTGCAGGATGTCACGGAGTCCAACATACATACACAACCAAGTATTAGACCTTAGGACTTGGATAAAGAACGGTAGGTTTTGAGCTCTAGAGAAGAGGGAGAGATGCCTGGAGCTGTGCAGACCTGTTTCTTTTATTTTAAAATAATACTGGGCCATAAAAACACATGTGGATATTTATATCTGCAACTGGACATAATTCATGTCAGGAGTGCATGACAGTGTATGAATATGCTATATATCATAAACAAGGTTATATACAAAAGTTGAATTCTGGCATTCACTTCTGTATCTGTCTTTTCTTGTGCCTTAAAGTTTAATCCATTTTAGAATCCTAGCATCTACTTATGGATGTACATCAGTATTTTTTAGTAACTTAAATAATGTTCCTAAACTAGGAGGGAAGTCATCTGTCCATAATTTCAAGAAGACAAGCTTAATTTAGAAAACTTTTTCATAGAGAACTTCTCTATGAGTTTTTTTGTTTGTTTGAATGACAGGACAAGCTATATAATCTCTTTTCAGAAAAAGAAGTATCATGAGGATGTGCAAGTAACTGAGTATTATATAGTGGTGTGTTCTGATATGTGTATATCAGAACAAAGGAATGATTGGAAATGTGCAAGTTTCTGAAGGTACTATCCTTCTTGGAGCTGTGTAGACATTTTCTCTTTATGGAATTAAATGCACACTCAATATACATTTTCTGAAATTACTTTGGCAGAGAGATGAATATTTCATAAAATCTGGTTAATATTTGTGAACTCTAAAATTGGTTGACTAAAATAAGTAAAAGAAACAGTAAAAGGAAACTAGTATTTTGACACCTATTTTATCTTCCCTTTCTCGTTTCTACCATTTGTTTTCCTTCTTTTATGCTCTCACTTATTGCCACTAATTTCAGACATCCCAAATTATAACAGCTGAAACATTGTGGAGCTTATACCTGAGTAAAAAGCTGGATCACATGAAACTAGTTTAATAGCCAGACATATTTTAAAGTATGAAGGGACTATAAAAATAGTCAATGCTTTTACTGAAAATCCTAGGATCAGTAGATAAATGCTAAAACCAGACTTATTTAGAACTTTAAAACTATTCTCATGTTGAATCAATATGCATGTCTAGAACCTTGTTTAAGAAAACTATTCACCATGCAAAGTTTTAAATGCACAGTATCAAAGAATAATTTTTGACATTTTGATTCATACATGCTTATAAAGCTCCAAGACAACATGGTTTAATTATAAAACATATTTCTACTGCCTTAGTCATGCCAATTAAATTTGATTGGATACTTTCTTTATTCAACAAGCCCCTTTCATGTCATTTTAATTTACTGTCAAAGCAGCCTGAATATTGGAAACTAAATTATTTACTACAGCCCATAAGCCAATAATGTTCCATTTGTCTCGTACAGAGGGAGACTAGACTAACAAGATTATTAAGGACATTACTTGTAATAGCGAATGTCCTTCACTTTATTTGAGCTTCATGCTGTGCTTTCAGAGATCATACTTCAAAAGAGTTCCATTTCATTCCATCACAGAACCTCCGATATAAATTATTCTTTGCTAGCTTTGTAATACTCTGATCATACACAAAGTGGACCCAATCTTGTTGTGCAAAAACAGAAGCTTCTCTTCTAAGATAACTACATAGTTTATTTGTGCTAAACACCTTTGATGCACTCCCTTGTGACAATAAGGCAGAACAGGCAGAAATCAGCTAAAATTTATCATACAGTGATAATATCTCAGAGATTTAACTCAAAAGTGCTTTGGTTTTCTTTGCAATGATTTCAAACCAAATTCTGCAATCTAAATGCATGTGGTTAAAATCAATCTTGTAATTTCTTAAAAACACCATGTAGGGAACGTAATAAACGTAATGCAGAACAGACTTCAGGAAACCAACAGATCTAGTATTTCACAAAAAGAGACTTGAAAATAGAATACAAATTGTCTATAGATATGAGCATGCCATACAGGCTGATAAATTGATAAGGAATTACAAACACAATGAAAGACTGAAAAGATAATAAGCTGAGGAAGGTAATTCTTGCCCTAATTTTAGATCTGGTTTTTGCCTTTTTCTTATGAGTCACGTTCAGCAAGACTCTTAAGTCTTAACTCAAAGCAAATGAATAATCTTGTTTAAATCAATGGAATTGCTCATGTGTCTAAAGTTAAGCATATGTTTAAATTTTTCTTAATTGAGGAGATTTGTTACTTATGATATTGGAAAGTATTTCATAGAATCAAAAACTGCACAGGGAAGTAGAAAAGTTTTTGAAAAAATGAGTAGGAAAAAACCTTCATCTTTACAAAGAGGCAGCTAACATACATGTAAAAACTCCTCCAAGAACACTGGAAGAAATATAGATCATCCAGTAATTCCTCCATGCTCATGTACACACACAAGAAAAAGACCCAACCTTATATATATCATCTATATTGAATTTCAGTTAGAGCATTAATTGTGGTAAGCACGTTATTTTTAAATCTAGCCTCTTCTTCAACACTATCTTAAGTCAGGATGTAAACTTAGAAGCTTATAATCATTTGTGTTGGAAAAGACCCTTAAGATTATCAAGTCCAATGGCCAACCTAACACCACCACATGTACCAGTAAGCCATGTCCCTAACCACCTCCAGGTGCTCCCTAAAGACACACCTCCAGGGTATTTAAATACTCCACCACTTCCAATGCCTGTTCCAATGCCTAACCACCCTTTCCTTGCAGAAAGACTCACTAAGTTATCTCCACTTGTGAAAACTTCCATTATGTGAGGTTTGCTGTTTTCATCTGTGTTAATTACTTTTTGTATTTATGATGTAAATACTTCCTACAAGCTCATAACACAGATAACTGTGAAAAAGTAAGGGGGACAACAAAGATACAAATATCTTCATACCTGTCAAGAAAATGGTGCAATAATCAGATAGATTAAATTGTTAAAATCTTAAACATCTTGGAAACATTCACAAAAATTAGGGCCAAATATGTTTTTTAATTTAATCTACTAAGGAAGGACTTTCATCCATATTTCTGTATTCTGTTTAGTTTACCTATCAGGACATCCACTAGTTTGCTTTTAAATGACAATAAAACAAAAGAAAAAAAAAAAAAGTCCCTGAATACACAGAAATAAAAAGTAGGAAAAGACAGCAGCAATGTTTTCTTGACAAAAGCACTTCCTTATGATGGAGGAGGGCATAAGGTGATAATTTACTGTTCCAGCACAGATTTACTGGATAATGGCCAAATATTTCAAAGCAAACACAGCTGTAATGTTTATGTTAAAAACAACAGGCTATGACAGCAGTCAGTCAGACATTCTGTATCCTTCAAGTACTGAAAATAAATTGTTTCTTTTCTCACAATAGAGAGATTGCTAAAGCATAACATGACAGAAACCTCTGAGAAAATTGTGTCCTTATAAGAAGGATTTGTTATTTGCCTTTGAGTGCTTTTTAAAGACAATCTCATTCAATAAAATCACTTAATGATTTTAATGTGATTTGTAGAACTGAAACTTAGAAATAATGCCACTAATAATGCTATTGCTATTAATGCAAAAAAAAAAAAAAAAAAAAAAAAAAAAAAGGAATAAAGACAAGTTTTAATTCCTTGTTTTCAAATACTACTTTAAGTCCTTTAAGTATTTTTTTTTCCAAACTTGGATGGGAATTTTATATATTATACCTATAAACAGTGCACGAGAACAGTTACAATCTGCTCCTGACAACCGAGCAGAAATGTGCCTTTAAATGTGGGGACTTTGTCAAAGCGAGGATTCCAGAGATTGATTCTACGAAATCTGATATGACAAACAAACATTCTCTTTTATTCTTTATCTGGATATGTGACATTCCAATTTCAGATCATCTACCCTAGCACAAATTTACCAAGATATAACAAAATGAAAAATAACTCAGTGGCCCACATTAAAAAAATATATATATATAAATAAATCTTACTGTAATTTTTATATGTCGGAAACATACTGTATGACTCTATTACACTTAAATTTTGCTTTCCTATGAATGACCAAATATTTTCCTAAGGCTTACAGAGTAATTACCAAAAAGCAGAAAACTGAATGAGATAGAGAATTTTAAAAACCGTTCAGATCACAGATTTTATATTTTTAATTTTTAGATTCCATTATCAACAGCTGCTAAATCTAGATGCATTGGAACAACTTTGAAATTAAAAATATTCAAACTTGGTGGATTTTTGTTTCATGTATTTTGACAGAAGTGAAAGCAATGAGTATTCCTTTCAAACCTTTGAGAAAGAGCTATCTATCAGTTACCCCCACCAGACAAATATATTTTTTTCCCAACTCACCCATAAAAATGAAAGAAAAATTAAGAAATGACTGAAAAACAAAACAAAAAACATCAATTCCCTCCTCCTCCCTACCCCCCAACTCCTCCAAAATTTGGAGGGTAAATCCCATAATGTCCATGCAATTTTGTATGAATCAACAGCATAGATTCAGAATGTTGAGCTGAGTTTAACAAAAGGTAATCCATATGTGCTTCCTGAATTGTCACTTTGTCACTAATACTTTTTTAGCTTATGAACTAAAATGTATTAACGTATTAGATGTTAATTAATAAATTGTATTCATATATGCATATTCTATTTAAATACTGTATGCATGTATATTAAACATAGATGCTAAACATATAAACATATGCATATGCATCAGCATTATATAATATCAGCATTAATATAAACTACAAAAATATACTATAGCTAAAGTAGACATTAAGATTCTTCCCAGAAATTCTAGCCCTGGAAAAACTCATACATGTGTAGTAGATGAATCTAATCCCTAAATACCCAGGATACATATGAGCTGGAACTTCACTGAGGGAATTTTGAAATCCCATCTTGTGCAAAGCATATCCCAAATATATATTTCACATGGCCTACGTGAAAGGATATGATTCTTTTTTCATATTCATGTAGATTCTTTGATAAATAGCAAAGCTGAAGTAAGTCAATGGTAAATTAGGCCTTGTAAAGCTCTATAGAAAGGACGTTCAACAAGTTGTTTCATGTCACTTTCTCGATTTTATGTTATAGATATGTTTATATTAAAAGATAAAAAGGATTGAATTTTTAACATTTCTGTATAGAAAAGTTATGTGCATAAACTATTTTTTTTTTTCTGATTGAACTTTATCCACCATGTTTCATTTTGACTGAAACAGTGAAATAACTAGCATGTTGCCTCTCTGAAGCCGAAAGCAATTTCCTTTTCTAATTTTAGTTATGCAAAGCCTATGGGCATCATCAGCATTTAGTAATTAGTTTTATAATTACTGCTGTTTTGCTCACTGTCATTCAATTTTTCTTACAACATGGTCTGGGATTGAAACATCCCACATCCACAGCTGTGTAAATTGCCATCCATTTATAAGACAAAAAAAGTAACATTCAACATACATCATTATTCAGTCAAGAATGTGTTATTAGTACTTAGGTGATCTCTGCATACGTAAAGCTACCCAGCAAAATACAAAGCAAAATACAATTCAAATGCTTAATAAATGCTATATAAGGTATGAAAGTGTGGAGCATCTGAATCAGAAATTAAAAAATTTTCCATTAAATAACAGTTTCAGTCTATAATGGTGCCTGTATCTGTTTCAAAACATGATTCTTTTCATATTTTTTATTTTTGCTTAAAGAAATATTCAGGTACTGAGCAGGAAAACAGTCAAATTCAGATTTACTGATACTGCAATTTGATAAGTATTCTTATAAGAACTGATAGTCTGACAACGAAACACAAAATCAACTACTCTAGAACTAGATAACGGTGTAGTCTCAATAAAGTTAGATATGGTATTACAAAATATTCTTCAACCTTTACCAGTTACCTTTATAAACCTTAAAAATACCAAAAAAAAAAAAAAAAAAAAAAAAAAAAAGGTTTTGGTATGACATTCATTTAAACACCAAAATTTTTCTTGATGATGATTCTGGTCATATGTCTTTCTTCTATGGCAAAAATTAAAGATTGGCTAGAATTCTTAGGGCAAATGAATTATATTGTTTGGCAAACCTATTTCAAAGCTGATAATTTTTTGTAAATTCTAATTTGAAACATATTGATTATGAGTTTTTTATTAGCTGGAAACATAATGGTCAACTAAGTGAAATATCTTTTTTTTTTTCTTCTTAAAATAAGCATAATTTCTTCAAGTGAGAAAGAAGTGCCATATTTTCCAAGATAGGTCTGATTTAAAATAAAACCATAGTAAGAATAAACCTCCCATGAGAGGTTCTGCCAGTGTCAGTTATCTACCTGGATGCTTACCTGTGAGAACATAGCCTCCCTCTTAGAGGGAACTGCCTTCCTTCAGCATAAGTTAGACCAGAGAGAACCAGCGCAAATGCTCAAAAGTGAATATGGAATAGAATATCAGGAATGGTTGATTGATATTTGTAATACCCTCCTTCCAACAGAAAGAGGAGACAGAATGATATAGTCCTTCTAATCTTATTCCGTATAAGACTATAGAAGGTTAGTCTAAGTTAGTACTGAGAAAACAGCTGCTAATAAACATAAAGGTATTGTAAACAGAGGGCAGGATAGTACTCGCCCCAATGAAGGGCGTAGGTAGAGAAAATATTCCACTGGGAAAAAAAAAAAAAAAAAAAAGGCTGATTGCTTTCACAGATTTCTGTAGTTCCCTCTATTTCAGTTCTGTGACATGGTCAGGAGTCTTGCATGTTTGGCTGAACAAATCAATGAAGGGAAGACTTCTTCTTGTTATTCTTTTCATTGGACAATCTTAGTTTGGAAACATATTTAGTGAAAACACACAGCATTTAACGTGACCTGAATCAGAAAATGTACGGGTTTCCCAAAGAGTAAATATGAGACCCTTAAACAACTGTAGATAAATAAAAACAATGCTTTCCTCTAAGGATTATCTAGAGAGCATGAGACAAGAAGATCCTGAGTTAAGATATGGGCAGTCACAATTGGTTCTTTCTTATTGTTCCTCTTTAGTCTTTAGTCCTCTTTAATCTTGTTTACAGATTAGCAGTTGTAGTCTACTCCACGCCCACTCTCACTAAAAATGCCTATAGCCTGCAAATTGCCTTTGCAATTGCTGCTACAAGAAGGCTGTAGACTCCTCTCACACGCTCTCACCAGCAAGTTCATGCCTGATGCACGATGTGAAGCTTGATGGGAGCTGCAATCCTATCAGCAGCCTCTCTGAAGGCCACAAAATGACAAGGGGGGAGGTGTGTTGCAAAAATTCAAAAGGGGCTTAGCTCTGTCAGGAGGTCCCTAACAAAAGCAGGAGGTGTACTTTGAAAGACTGATACTACGTACAGTGCCAACAACTAACTTCTTTCTGAACCTTTGTATCTCTCCTCAAAACTGAACAAGGTTTGTGTTGTTGTTTTGGTTGTTTGTTTGTTTGGGATTGAAACCCAGTCCATGAGAGCCAGTATACGGAAAAATATCATCTCTGTCCTCCTTTGACGGGGCAACCCTGGTAATACATACAGACTGGGCGACGAGACGCTGGAGAGCCGCCCCGCAGAGAGGGATCTGGGGGTTGTGGTTGACAGCAAGTTGAATATGAGCCAGCAGCGTGCCCAGGCAGCCAGGAGGGCCAACTGCATTCTGGGGTGCATCAAGCACAGCATTGCTACTCGGTCGAGGGAGGTGATTGTCCTGTTCTACTCTGCGCTAGTGCAGCCTCACCTCAAGTACTGCGTGCAGTTCTGGGCACCACAGTACAAAAAGGATGTAAAACTGTTGGAGAGTGTCCAGAGCAGAGCGACGAAGATGGTGAAGGGCTAGAGGGGAAGACATATGAGAAGCAGCTGAGGTCACATGGCCTGTTCAGCCTGGAGAAGAGGAGGCTGGGGGGGTGAACCTCATCGCAGTCTACAACTTCCTTGCGAGGGGGAGTGGAGAGGCAGGTGACCTATTCTCTGTAAACACCAGTGATAGGACCTGCGGGAATGGTGTTAAGCTGAGGCAGGGGAAGTTTAGGCTGGACATCAGGAGGAGGTTCTTCACTGAGAGAGTGGTTGCACACTGGAACAGGCTCCCCAGTGAAGTAATCACTGCACCAAGGCCGTCTAAATTTAGAAAGTGATTTGACTGTGCACTTAGTCACACGGTCTAAACTTTTGAGTAGACCTGTGTGGTGCCAGGAGTTGGACTTGATGATCCTTATGGGTCCCTTCGAGCTCGGGATAGTCTATGATTCTATGATTTGTTCCTTGATGAAGGAATACAAAGGAACAATATAACATGCCATTTGTGAGTGGAAGAAATCATTTCAATATTTGAACACCTGAAGAAACATAGATTTTGGAGATTATCTGGTTATGTACAACTAGGTCACGCTTTCAGGAACAAAACAAAAAAAAACAGATCCAAACAAAAGCTGTAAAATCACGACTTACATATTTGTGCCTCTGAAATTCTGGGTTCAGTTACTAAAACATACAGATCCAAATGCAAAGCTTTTTCATGTTTGAAATATGTAACAATACTTATTGAAATATTACAGGAAACACATGAATAAAATCAGTTTATTTCTAATAGAAGTAGTATTTTGTTCATTGATGTACCATTCAAACTAGGTGAAAAGTATATTATACACTAAGCCTTCTACTTGTTTGAATGTCACAACATTACACAGTATTTCAAAACACCTGCAAAATGTCCTCATCATGATTTTGTTCACGAAACCATACTCCTCTACTAATATAAAGGAGTATTATTTATGACAAATACCTTTTAGAAGTTAGTGTAACTGATTAACAGGAATACATTGAGGTGCCTGTTGAGTCACGGGGACACAATTTGGTGGTGAAAGGCTGGGAGACATGGTTGAATTGACTTCTCTGCATCCCTATCAGTGAGAGCTGCTTTTGGAATTCTACAAAAGGGTCTGAAAAATCCTCTCCCTGCTTTGGACAGACCACAAATATTGAGAAGGGGGAAAAGATATTCATATGGAAGGAAATGTTGTCTGATGGATGGTGCAGATGACAATTTAGTAGCTGTAACATTGACTTGTTCTGTTAGCTTTTGAATAGACTCTGCAATAACATGTGCAAAGTATTTTGATATCTTCAAATCTCCACATTTATCTCCAATAAATGTTAAGATGCAATATTGTAAATCCCCAAAAGCTTCTTTATTTATAAAATATTCCTGGTCATATGTCTGTAAACTAATTATCAGTCATGAAAATGGCATGAAACACAGCACAAAAAGGTGTGAGAAATAGCATGACATAGATCTGATGCATCTTCAGAGAAAAGTTTCAGGGGAAAGCACTCCAACATTAGCAATGTTCAGTGACTTTCAAAAATGTATTTCTTCTCATTTTGTCAGTGTCTATTAATCCCAACTATACTAGCAGTCAAAGGTTAAAAAAGGGAATAAATTACCATTATTGTCAATCATTACGTACAGAGAAATAATTAACTCAGTATGTTTATTTATCTACTTTTGCTACTTGATTAAACGAACGATTGATGGCAGGTTCCTTGCTTTTTCTTTTTTTGTCAGTATAAATGATCAGTATGAAACTAAACAGAGACATTAAAATGAAATCATTAGAAGCATAAAATATACTACAGATGGACTCAGATGATTTTAAATTTCTTGTAAACTATACTGTAACTTATTTAACTTTCTTGTTAACTCCACTGTAACTTACTAAAACACATGAATATATACAAATAAAAACTCTATTAATCGCAGAAATGACCTGTAAGCTGACATACCCACCCAAATACTGTGTACCCTTATTTAGGTTTACCTTTTTTTTTTCTTTTAAATAGTTTTAAAAGTTCTGTGGAGGAGTTGTGCAAAATGAATACAGTTATCCACTTTATCCTTTGACAACACAAAACCAACCATGTAGACAAAAAAGCCAAAGCACTCTTTAATTTTGGCCATTGTTACGAGTAATCCAACCCTAGCAAATAGTTAAGGGAAAGAAGACAGGGCAAATACAGTTAAGGTAATTTGAAGAGTTGGGTAACACAAGATGAGGGAAGATAGTGACAGAGATAAGAGTCAAATATGTCTTCAGTCGACCTGTAACAGCATATCAAGCAGAGCAGTGGTGAGTGCTGCTGTCTCAGAGCCACAGGTTTCCTTTCTGAAACACATGCTTCACAAACAAGAGCAGCAAGACTTCAAGTTCTGATATCACTTCATTTAATGTTGCATAGAATTGAAGTAGTCACCCCAAATTTTTGAGGGCAGACAAAATCCCATGCCTCTGAAGTGAGAGCTGAAGCGCAAATGGAGGGTTCTCCTGAGGTGTCCAAAAGACTGCTGTCTGGGTTAAAGTTGTAAAAAGAATGTAAGAACATTTTTGGAAAGTTAAGGGAATTGACCCAGGAGTCTGAGGAGACAGCTCTTGTACAGGACTAAAAAGAACGTAAAATATTTTTCTCCCAAAGCAATTCACAGAAGGAAATGGCTGATAGCCTGAAATCTGTGTCTGTTACTTTTAGAATTTACTTTTTGAAAATATGAACTAAAGGAAGTCACTGACAAAATCTGAAGCTTAGTTTATAATCATGAACCTGGGTCTGAAGAAGGCACTTTTCCTTGCAGATAAGGCTCATGTCTCTTTCCATTACAATAAAATGCTAGAGACAGCTGAACTGAAACCATGCAGATAGCCTGAGTTCACTTAGCTCTAATTTTGAACCAAGGGAAGTATGGACTCAGAATGGCTTTTCTTCTAATTTCCATACAAATTTTGGTTTCAATTAACATACTGTCTTTAAAAAGTGACTTCATTTTCCTTGCAAAGCCTTAACTTCTGTGCACCACAGGATTGTGAATGTGTGTCTGTGGGGGCAGATGCTTGTTTGGAGAGATCTTCTGGATTGTGCAGGCAAGCCAACATTGTGGTTGTACCTCTTCTGGCCCATTCAATATCCCAACTATGAAAGCCTTGTTCCTCAAAATATCACTTCCCCAATCTTACCTTGTGGTGCCCACTCTCTAAATTCAGTTCTCTCTACCACAGTCTATTCCTACGGAAATAACTCTGCTCTTGAGACAAACTACGGGTAACCTTCAGCATTCACAATTATTCCTGAGAATTTGCCTCTTGACATTGTTTAAACCTTTTCCAGAACCACTACAGTGAGAGGCAAATAGATGTTAATTTCCAAATAAAAAATAATAATAATAATAATAAAAAAAAACTATTTGTATTACACCAAAATGCACATTAAATATTTTGCTGAGATAAGTCAGAGAATATCACAGTGGAATAGACACTGGAATTTTTATTTCTGGCTCTTATGACACTGTTATTGAAATATTGTGTTCAGCTGTGGTTTTCTCCATTCTGAAAATCTTAGAAAATTGGATAGGACTCAAATAAGAACTACAAGAGTGATTAGACTTCTGAAAGTCATTCCCTATAGTGAAAGACTAAGAAAGCTCAATTTATTTAGTTACTGAAAAGAAGGTTAAGAGGATCACAATACCTACATGTGGAAGAGATTTCTGACAGTAGGCAGCTCATTAATCTAGTGAAAAAGGCATAACAAGATCCAGTGTTTGGAAGCTGAAGCTGAAATAAGACTACAAATGAGGCACACTTTTTTCACAGTGACAGTAATTAACCGTTGGAACAATCTGCCCAGGGATGTAGTTGATTCTTTATCATTTAAATGCTTTACATCAACATAAGATACCTTCTTAAGAGATAAACCTGTATCTCAAACAGATGCAGAAATTACTGGATGAGGTTTTGTCTTGAGTCTGCAAAGGGTCAGACTGGATGCTTACCACAGCTGCTTAACATTGTACCTTAACAAAAAAAGTTCTGCAAGTGCTTTCCACTTCAAGAGCCAATCACTTCATGACCATCATATCCTTTGTATGCAGTTCATTTCAAACTGAACAGAGCTTTCCCCCAAATTTTTCTTTTTGTTCAGCAGGTGAAAGACCAGCACTTTCAGGACACACATGGGCATCTTCAAAGATAATGCCTACACCGTATTCTCTGGCATCATCACTGCTAGAGACCAAAGAGTACCAAAGCTGCGAGTGAGCATACACTAGAAAACTCTCTGAGCACTGGCTGTGCATAATACTTCTACCCAAGGAACATCTATGGGGTTGGCTCCAAGGCTGGTAATAGGTGAACTCAATATGCAGACCTTGTAAAAGACTTATCGTCTCAAGGCAGCCATGTGGCCTCTCAATTCAGCCATCTGCATGAAGATTGCAGTTCCTTTATGTCTTGTGAAGTTGTTGGAAAACGACTACAAAAGCAAAATGTACAATGAGGCTGAGTGAGCCGTTACTTTTCCTCTCAGTTCCTTAGTAGTATATGTGAAGCTTGCCCATTAAGTCTTCAGAATAACAAAAAAAAAAAAAAAAAAAAAAAAAGGAGGGAAAAAAAAAAAAAATGATAGAAACTAGAAGGTACAGAGAGCCAGACATGAAGCTAGAGTTTATACACAAAATAAGGAGAAAACTAAACTTCTCATTTCTACCAACTACAGGAAGGGACAGAAACAAATATTTAAAATGTCAAAAAAAAAAAAAGGAAAATTATGAATTATGCATCATTCAGAAAATGGTGTTAGGGTGGAAGCCCACAGAAAATCACACCTGGACACTTGTCACGGGCTTCTGTGGACTTCTCATATTTCTTAGAATATCTACTTACTTCCTTTTTTTTTTTTTTGGTGACACTGTAACACTTGGCAATGAAGTCTTTAAAAATAATGTAGGGATTATTTTTCAAGGTATACCTAGTTAAGACAATATAACACAGAGTTTTAATATGAAACTGATTAAAAGTATTTCTCCTATTTGATTACTTTGTTATCCAGCCTGAGTATATGTCCTAATAGTTATTCTGAAAACTATTCACAGAAATGGGTTAAATTTTCTGGTGAAATGCTCACTAATACAGTATTCTTGCAAAGGACATGAAGATGACCTTCTTGCTAAAGAACTGGACTCTTAATCTTAGGACATAGGAAGAGGGCTCTATTCCCTGCTCAACCACACGCTTCTCATGTGATACTGAGCAAGTCACTCTTGGCTGGCTTTGCAAATGTGCTCAGCAGCTGCTTCTTATGATCAGATTACCAAAGTGCTGAAATCTTTTGAAAATCTGGCTATTTATTTTGTTGCTGAATAGGATCAGAGATCTTTTGAAATCTGGCCCCAGTTGGGGTGCTGTGCTCTTTTGAAAAGCTAGCCCTAAATCTGTATATGCCTCAATTTCTCTATTAGCATTATCAGCACTGTTCGGCTTCATCAAGAGGATGAGAAACAGCTGGCATACACAGCAATTCAAATTTGAAAGGGGATACATAAATGTAGAGTTGTTCTGATAGTTACAGAAATATCACATGTACTTTAAAAAAGCAAGGAAAAAACAGCTCCTGATCTTTCCTAAACTTCTACACAGTTGTGGTTTTCTATAAATTGTAAAGTGAGATAAAGTTGACAATATCATTCTGCTTGCTGTATGCAATGGTTGGGAATTCTCTGTATGCGTAAAAATGTGAACAAAAATATTCCTCCATCTTCTTTTTATGAATATGCATTTAATGACTTTCCAGATGATGAAATAAGACATGGAATTTTGTACTTAAATGTGGCACCACCCCATGCAAAGCAAAGCAAAAACAGTTTTTATATAATACAAATAGAATGCAGAGTGACAACACATGCATGCTTGTGCAGATGCACTGGGCTAACTGTGTAAAAATTATAGGGACTGACATGCTCAAGCACTGAAATTAAGGTAAACGTTTTGTAACAGCTCCAATTATGAAGATAACTGTAGCACAACTGGAGTTAAGTAGTTTATTAGGGATTTGCTTTTCTTTCCTTCCTTAGAAACAGGAATCACAGTATGACTAATTTAAATGGATTTAAAAAGAAAAATATTCATCTTGGCTTGAAAGCCAGCAAACAAACAAAAAACATGTTTCTTAAAGGAGCTGAATATTCTATAGCCTCACCTAAGTTCCCAGAGGTATGGAGATTCCTATTTTGCTCAGCCTCAGAGAGATGTAGAGGCTTACATGTTCTCTAAATTGTAAGCTCTCTATGAAGGGTGTTCTTTAATTACAGACAGCTAATGAAAACAGTTTTTACTGATCTCTCTAATGTCCTGGGAAAGTCTTTACTATGGATTCATTGTATTCTACTTTATACCCCTGATTGAAATGGGAGACCACAAGAGCATAGGGATTTGGTGGAAACTCGATTTCCTTCCTCCATCTTCAAAGAGAAGAGCTGCAGAAATTAGGCTGCGTTGATATTGTGGTCAAGCATTGGTTAGACTGTGGTTATACTTGCATTTTATATAGATATAAAATAACTGCACTTTGGTTTTGAAATTCTACCTTGAATACCTAAATCTTGCTCTGTTGACCACAGGTATCTGACACAGCTATTACACAAAAATTAAGAGTTATTATTAAATCCATCTACTTTAAACTTCATTTCCACAGCTCCATTATTTATGCCAAATACTTAGACAGTCACTTTAGAAAATACTAATAAATATATAATTGTAAGCATATGAGATGTAAAACCAGATTTGCTCTTTCCATTAGAAATAGTTTTTCTTTCATTTGAGACAAAATATTTGAGTCATAACTGTTGACCTGTAACGTGGCATGATGTAACTCTGGTAAAAAAAAAAAAAAAAAAAAAAGAGTAAATATAAATTTAAATAGCTTATTCATAATAAAAACATCTTTTTTTTGCATGTGTGTGTGCATGTTTAAGGACTGCTACATTCATTATCAGGTGGTTAATCTATTTATTCTTCTTTTTATACAGATGCATTTATTATCACCCTCTAAGATCTCAATGAGATCTAAAGAAAGAATTAACTTCCCTGGAAGTATGTGGTAAGAGTTCAGACGACCCAGAAATCCAGTAAACTACATTAATAAAAAAAAAGGTATTGCTAAACTTTATTGAAGTTAGCAGGACTTTAAGCATGTTCTTACATTCTTTGCTCAGCTGAGGAGATTCAGGTATGATTCCTATACTGAAACATTTAAATCCAACCATAAGATCCAATTCTTCAACCACTTACAAAATAGATCACTACAATATAACCTTTACAGAGACTCTGTTCAAACCATTCTTCACAGCAAAGTCACTTGTCTTCTGTTCAAAATAGGACAAATGAAAAGACAAAGAACACTTTTGTCATATAACCCTACAGATAGCAACAGCCTTTTTTCATTTTACATATCAAAACTACAGCAATGATTATTTTTTGTCTGTTTCTGATTAGTATAAGCAAAAAGCAGAACAAGCATTTTTGGCACACCAGATTTATTGCACATCTGTAATTGGCTAACCCCATCATGTGCATTATTTGAAAAAGTTATGTAGACTGTACATATTATTTAAGATATTCATGCTTCTAAAAAAGACCACCTGGAGTTAACCCATGCAACATAAAACATGAACGTAAAATCATATGGAAACATTTTATTAAGGGTTTTGGAAAAGCAGACTGTTGTGGTATCAACCTTTACACAAATTTCTTCTGGATGAGTAATTAACTCTCCTTAACAATACACATGATTATAAAATGAAATCAAGAAATTAACTTGTTTTTAAATTGAAAGTTCTCCCTGTCTTATTTTACTATAATCACCAAAGTTGCAACCCATGCAACTGTCAATAAAATTCTCCTCCTGATGTATTTTCAGTCCATTGCTGAAGGCCATGCTCTTGTGAAAACCCACTCAGCCCATACTGTCAATATTCCCAGCCATGAATTAGAATTAAAATACTATCTTTTCACTAGAATGAGAAAATTACATGAATTTTGAATGATAGAGTGGATGACTGTCCATAGACATGCATATTGAAGGATGGCAGACTGAAGCAGTTATTTTTTATTATTATTTTCTTCTGGTGGGTTTTCATGAGTTTTTCATTACCAAGACTGCACTCAGAATTGAAGAACTGTAGCTGCACACACAGTGATAATTGAAGGAATACAAAATGGAAGAGTCAACACCGAAACTGAAAAGAGGAAATAATAACTGGCCAAGAAAAATAAACTGAATAAATTGTAAATTTAAAAATAAATTGTATTAAAAGAACAAAGAAAATGCAAAAATGGCCAAACCAGTGTAGAAGAAGAGAAAACAGAAGATGAATTGTAGTACAATAGAATGGAAATAAAATAGCAGCTTCAAGTAAGAGAAAAAAACATTAAAGTTACCTGTTCTATTTTCTTGCTCATAAAAACAATTACTGTTTGGTTGTTTTGCTATTTAATTGTTAAGTTGTAAGGTGGAGTTCTAGCAATAAACAACTCTTCCAGGCACTGACATCTGATTGACAACATTTTAGAAAGAGCATTAATTTGTTACCAGCAGTAAATGTTTTGCATCTCCACACAAGTGATGGATAGAACTTTTTATGACACAAATAAAGCACCATCAGAAACTAAATCATTCTATCATTTCTGCTAGCTCTTCAAGTATCAGGTAGGTTCTTTTTTCCTCATTAAAAAAAAAAAAAAAAACTGAAAAGTGCTTTTCACATTATTCCTGTTCTGCATCACAAGAAAACCAAAACATTTCCAAGTCTTGTAAAAAAAAAATTAACTACAAAGCAACTACAAAGCAACAGCCACTATCCTGGATTTAGGATAGTCAGTATGAAAATGACTAGTATGATTATAAGACTAAAGAACAATTTATTTTTCTATTTCGTTGTACTGGAGAAAAAAAAAATGTTTGATTTACTAAGTTGCACAGATCATTGTCAATGATCTTTTGATCAAACATCATTGTAATTTGCAAATTTTAAATCAGCAGCCATATTTACTGTCAGATTATTGCTGATCATGTCCAGAGCAGTTTCTGAAGAAATCCACAGAAGCTCCTTTGTTAATAATACCTTTCTTTTAGATGTGCTTTCCAAGATCAGTTATAACTGATCAGTTAATGGCAAGGTGTGATCTGCCAATATAATATTCCACTATTTTAAAACTAAAGTCTTATGAACCAGTAAATTAAATGCCTTAAAAATATTTAAGTATAGACTGTATATCTTTGTTAATTGACTAGCAACCTCAGAGAATTAGGCTTTGTTTTACAAAAACTACTTTTCACTTATCCATGTTTATTGAAAAAAATATTATTTTACCCTTACCTTTTCCTTAATTTCCCCAGTAGTATGTCTATAACTGATGACAGACTAATCTTCATTTACCCATGTCTCTCCACTGGTACCTTCAGAACTCATGTCATTCCAGTTTTTCTTTTTAAACTTTTCCCCTTGCAATCTTATCTATCTACAACTTCCATGACATGAAAGAGATGCATTTAAAATTAATTTAGTGGGACAAATATATTTTCAGGGTTTTTAGAGCCCTTTGATATAAGTTATCCCAGGTCATTTGATTTATTCAAGATTAGCTCTACTGGATGCCACCAACTGTTTTTCAGTTAATGAACAGTTTTGTACAGTACTGACAAAGGGTATAGTATGAACTGTTTATCATCTGATTTTGTTTCCAATCCGTTAGGACATTTATCTGTCTTGGAAATGTGGTACTTCAAGATGAGTTGTCCACAAAGATTCCTTGTAATAACATGGGAATAATGGCCTATGGGATAGGCCATGTTTTGCACAGCAGTGTGCATTGGGATTGCAGGGACTAAGCTATAAACAAAGGTACATTTTCCACTGCTGCTCATGTTATTAGCAAAATTTTCTACGTTGGAATCTCCGTTGGTAAAATAAAATAAAATAAAATAAAAAATGTCAGGATGTCAGAACTGTATGAGCATAGAGCATATCTCAAAAAAAATATATTACCATGTATCTATGATAAAGAACTATCAAGCCCAAGGAGATCTGAATACTTTCAGTTGTTTTACTGATATGCTGGGCAATGGAGCCCCCATTCATTTTTCATGTTTCCTCTTTTCTTTGTCAACTTTCTGCACCTTAGATATTCCAATTTATCTTAATTGCTATATATTCCCCTTTTATTCCCAAAGTTTTACATAAATACACATAGATGCGTTTATTATTGCATTCACTTTCATTCTGAAAAATTATGCCATTTTATAATTTTCAGGTGCCTAGAAAACCATCACTTCATGTTTTTCCTGTAAGAGTTCTAGTAAACTTCTATTCTAATTTCTCTATCTAAATTTTTCCTCACAATCAATTTCACATATAAGTTACGCCATTAGATAATTAGTCCCTCCAAAGCACTGAGTATATTGGTTGGCACCCTACTCCATTTGCAGAGATTGAAAGCAATCAGGTCATGATCACTTGTCACTAGGCAACCACCAAGTCCGAGTCCAGTATTCAATTCATCTTATCTATCACAATGAGATTCAAACAGAGCTACCTCATTTTGGGTTCCATATCTTTCATACTAGAAAACCATCAATAATTCTCACAAAGAACATTATCTTTTTACTGCTGACTGCCTGAAATTTCCAGCACTCACTTTCTACATTTAAACATCACCTAATAGACTTTTTCTTTAATCTTTGTAATAGGCGATTAAACAACTTACCACAACTGCACTACCTCTATGACCAAATAAACAGGTTTAGAATGGGTAGATAATACATTTAAAATCAGTGTTTGATACTTCTACACAGCCAAAGCACTGTATAGCAGCTTTTGCACCAAGAGGAATCAGATTTTCCTATCAATAAGAAAAATGCCTGCAAGATATGGAGTAATAAATTACAACACTATCAAGGATTCTCCAGCACAAGAGCAGAAGTTCCATGTGAAGCTGGACAGCCAGATTTAGAGGCCCTTTTCACGACAAACAATATTGCCAAATCATGTGTTAAAATATATTTGCTGTGCCATCTGAATGATCTTTTCCCATCTGACAGTGAAAAACAGCGTCTCAGAACCAAAAAACGTTGAGGTAGAAAAGTTTATTTCTTCACCTCTATGGATAGTTCTCCCTGAGAAGGAAGTGCATGGCAGCTCAGAAAGGAAGGTGATCTCAGAGGAAAGTTTATCAGTTTGTGAGGTTTAGCAGCAGAAGGCTTGTACTGTCTTGCTTCTCCTACCCAGGAGACAACATTTAAAATATAAGAGGTGACGAGATAATATTACTTAATATTATATATTACTTATATTACTTATGATTACTCACAATAAGATGATTCAGAAGGGAACTATTTATTTACCTCTTAAAAATGTGTACTTATCTAGCATAAAAAGTATTATAAAAAGTTATTTAAATTAATGAAGGTAATCCTACTTTACATTTAGGATAACTAGTACCATGCTTTCCAACTATTATTATTGCTTATTTTCTTTCCCAGAGAATTCAAAGCACTGGACTCAACCCCAAGTTCCACAGTATGATAAAACAAAGTTCATTTTTAACCTATACTTTTATACTTTGTTTGCACTGATAACTGACCCTTTGAAAAGCATGATAGTTTGAAGGAAACGTGCAACTTTTTTTTAAAGTATGTGTGTTCTTCTGGTGATTGTCAAAAGATTTTTCATTTTCTCACCAATGCAGAGTTGAAGTGACACTGAATGCTTTATTACAGGTAACACTTCAGAGTCATATTTAGTTATAAGACAAGAGCAATATAGAAAAATACTTTAGTCCTCCACAAACTTTTGACAACATCTGATTTCTTTTCATATGCCAACGTATTAATTTCAGAACACAGATGTGTAAAGATACTCGATTTCAGAGCATGTAATGCTAAAAGAAGAGATAGCTAAAGTAAAAGTGGACATGCCAGTCGTATTGTTTACTGAAGTCCTTTTTCACTCCTCACCTACAATCTCATTCACCTTATCTTCTCTCAAGACAGAAGATAAGCAGATTATCTTACACAGGTAAAATAATTTTTTGGCTTAAACAAAATAAAGCACAATAAAACCATTTAAAACTTGAGATTGCAGATAACTCTTAATTACTTTTTTTCATTCAAAGAAAAGACACCTAAATTTGTCTCACACACTCTTAGTTTCCATTGTCATATTCTTCAGCAGGGAATTATACTCATGGCCCTGCACAAACAATTGCATTTCCAAAGCCAAAAACAACCACAGTTTACTAAAAAAAAGAATAAAAGTCATTATAGCAAGTTTCCAAAAGGGTTTACAGAATTAGGCAGAGACTACTGCATTGACTGCTGCTTCAAAAGAAACAGAAATGGCAAGTGCTAACAACTGTGTTCAAGACGAAGAGTCAGGAGCCTTCCTTTTACAGTGATGGTGATCCCAATTTAGTACTAGGGTCCAAAGCTCACCCAGAAAGGAGTTACATGGTATGACTTCACTTCAGCCACAGACATTCCACACATCACAGAACATAACAGCACCTTACACTTCCTTCTCTCCCTTTCTTTCTTGACTTGGAAAAAATATATATATAGCTTGGTGAAAACAAATCACATAGTGGAAAAGAATATAAAAATATAAGGTCAGGTAATCAAAACACATGGGAGGCCTTCAAGTGACATGCCACCTAAGACATCACTACTGTCTGAACACACAGAAAGTGCTATAAGAATTCTTCCATTCTCAGATCAGAGTTTTCAGCAGAGTCACTCAGTGAAAAAACAAAAAGCTTAGTATTTCATTTACTTTTCTCCTCAGAATATTTCCCTTAAATACTGGGAGTCAAAAAAAGACTTCAGGAGGGTTGGAAACAAGAGAAATAGTACTGTTATTCATAACATACTGTATGTACTATGCAAAGAATAACAATTTTATTCTTACTGACTCTAAATAACTTTTGGATTATTTTCTGCCCTATAGGAATTATGTCCTGATCTTTAAGAACTTTAATCTTTAAACTCATCTGCTGCAAATTGTGTATTTGTTTACAAGGTCTAATACTTCCTACATATAGAAGGCCTTAGACAATGCACCCAAAAAATTGACTGAAGTCTGCTGATGGAAGATTTATCCATTTTTAGCAAATGTCAAATCATTGGCTATTGCTTTTAAGATTAATAAAAGATATAATGGTTTCTAGATAGCCTCTAAATAAAGATTACTATGAATGGAGAAATGATTTACCAATAGTCACCACAATGAGATTTCTTTAAAGGTTACAATCATCAGTTATTTAGCTGAAACACTGCTGAGAATGCCTGGTCATTTCTTGAATAATGCATCATGTTCGTTTTAGATTTGATCTGTATTATAACAATACGGATATTTCTTAAATAGTGGAGAAAACTATCTGTTACTTCCCAATTGCTCAAGATATTTCCATGAAGTAATTGACTCTGAAAATATTATATGAAGTCACCTGAGTGTTCATTTGCAAGCAAAACTTGTAGTGATCAGTACAATAGGCATAAGAGAACCTACTCATCAGCCTTTATAGACTTTTAAGAAAAGCTGTGATAAATACAGGGCAGAGTAAAGGACCTTCCTGAAATACTCAATTAAAATGATTAAATTGCTGTACAGTACTGGGGAACAAATTTAAAACTAGGCTTTGAAATTTAATTATTAACATAAGCAGACCATCACATTGCAGGGGGATGGGGGGAGTAACACAGGGGAGTAGTTGCCTATGCAGCATAAGTACCTCTCATATAATTTTCCAAATACCTTTGAGTTTATTCAGGAGATTGCTTGGACTTGCACAAGTTATAACATCCAGTGTTTCATTGTAGAATTATCAGCTGTACTTCATATGAAGCTGCAAGCTCTTTACATGAGCTTATCAATATGAACTTCTTTAAGGTCAGCAAAAAGCAACCTTAATAAACAAAAATTAATTTCTTTTGATGTCATTTCACAAATGTTTGATCAGAATGTGTAAACAGGTTTACAGTGTAAAGAGAACTGGTGAAGTAATAAAGCATAACTGTACTGTACAGTTAAGCCTGCTTACAGTGAGTTCTTATACAATGGAATTATTATTACTAATTATTTCACTAAACTGACAAAAAATAAAATCCTAATCAGCTTTAAAAAAAATCTACTCAAGTAGAACAAAAGTTAAAAATCCTTCTTTATCCCCCCCACAGCCCTCATGCCTAGAAAAATGGGACCCATGTCATCAACGGATAGAGAGACGTTAACTGTTTACCTAGCTTTTTTATACAGAAAAACGTGTTAATCTAGACCAGACTACTTATGCTTTTATCTAAGAATATATTTTATCTAAGAATAAGGTTTTATTCTCCTTTTAAAGTATTTCCTTCATTACAATCCTTGCCCAAAAGGAAGCTTCAGTATTCATAAATATATTCTTATTCCACAAGAGGATAATGAAAAACAGATCCCAGATACTTTTAAAACATACACAGAGACCTGCAAACATCAGACTTTCTGTAACACAGGGCAGCTTGTAGAAGCTCTGTGTGTCAGTTAGGTACAGGAATTTGGGAAGGAATTATTTATTTTTACAGACCGATCACAGATCCTACAGCAAGGAGTCTACTTCATACTCTTCTTGAAGCATTGTTTAATTACCTGACAGCAGAGTTTCATCCTGAAAACATTGGGAAGATTTGCATATTATATCAGAAGCCTGATGAACCATGTTGTACTTGTGCTCTGAATGATGTAATTATTACCTTTTTTCTTCATGAAGATTATATATGGCATGGCAGATAATATAAATGAAATATATGAAGTGACGCAAATATGTCCAGCTACTAAATCATCAGCTTCAAAGTCCTTTGGTTGTTGCCCTCCATGTCTACTGCCCTCCATCCACTGAAAATTATAACTTTGCTTAATTAATCTTGCTTCCTTTAAATAGAAGAGCAAGTAAAAGCTCTTTGCATTGACAGTACCAGTAACCCTTCATGGACAGTTGTAGTTTAATAAGGTTCTCTCACACTAATTTAAAATACTTATTAGACAGCAAGATCACACTCTTCTATATACATAGCATGAATAAAAAACTACACAAAACATTCAGTTTATCCAAGTTCCTAGAAGCACTAGTCAGCACCAACATGCATACAGCCTCTAAAAACAAATATCTGATTTTTCTATTAACAGACTTCTATGGCAACTCATGTCTAAAACATTTGTGGCCCAACAGCTTGTTTAAGCATGAAAAGAGGGTATTTAAAATTGAAAATAGCATATTTTGGCTGAAGTCTTGATACATGCCTACAGGCTCAAAAGTCAAAAATAATTTCTGTACATGTTTAAAGATGATGAATAAAATCCTGGTCTCTGATCTGAAGATTTAAAAATTTGGATGTGATGTTCGTGAACTGGGAGACATGATTCTGCCTTTAAGTTTTAGTGACAGAATTAAGAGATTGAGTTCTCAAATCAAGGAATAACACCATGTTCCTCTCAAATGCATTATTTTATAGAATATTAGAATAGGAAAAGTAACGCAATCATTGCTAAATAACTTTGAATTATTTAATCTTTTACCCAGAACGCTTACAGCTGTAATACTTATATCAACAGGTTTGTTGTTAAATAAAAATAAATAAAATAAGAGGTTATTTCACCTTCACATGGTGTCTTTCTCATGCAGACCTCAGATTTCCACATTTGTATCCCTTTAAAGGATTTGATATGCAGGGAAAGAAGAAAGGATGATGGTAAAAATTTCAATTTAGAGGTTACTAAAGGCTGCCATGTTTGATACAATACAACGTATTTACAGCATACCTTTTACTGATGTATTAGGTGGAGGTCCTTCCATTCTCAAGTTCCATGGAGGATCGCCTTGATTAGCAAAGTCCCTCATTTTCAGATAGCTAATTGTAAGTCGGATGATGGATGCCTTGTCAAGCTGGCTGGTAATGGCTGCAGGCAGCGGCAACAACTTTGCCAACTCATAGAATTCAAAATTCTCCTTTCCCCGGCGAGATCGAGCAGCATCTCGGGACTTTTCCTTCCTCAAAGCTTGTAAACTGAAGAAAATAAACAAAGTAGGGCATTCATCAATATTAGTTTTCTGTCACATTTAACCAATTTGCTTTTCCATTGCTGGTCTTCTATACAAATAACATTTTCAAAATGTTGTTGTGTATGGATGTACAGAATTCATGATATATTTAATGGTACTCCAGTCTTTGAATAATTAAAACTAATGATAGTACTTGAGTTTTGGTTGTAGACACGCTATGTAATGACTTAACTCATTTCAACAGCTTCTTCGGCTATCCTTCCTTTTTCTGATGCCAGTCACAAGAAAGAATTCCCAAGAACACAAGGCTTATCTACACAGATCCCATTGCTGCTGCTGACCCACTGCAACCCATTTTTGTCTACATGTGTACCAGATTCTGACTCTGGTGGGAAAGGATGCTAGAAACAGATGTCTGAAGTGATTGCCACCTCTGACAGGGGTTGCAGTGCAGGCAGCCAAGATGACCAAACAGGTTGTAAAGTAGCTTCTGAGTCACATAAGTTTACAAAAGTCTGGTATTATAGTGTAAATCTGCTGGGATTTCAGGAAGTTATTCTTTATGAGCTGTTCAGCTGTCTTTTTGTGGGAACAGTAACCTTTGTCAGAGGTGTGAGAAAGCAGTTAATAGTTATGTGCTTCATGTTTCTGATTGTAATTAACTACCACATATGTCAGACTCCTAGACAACTTTTTGATCAGAAAAGACCTTCTGCCTTATGCTAAGGAGGTGGAAATGCAGAGACATTCATTTATTCCTGTTTTACCAATGTATCTCTTGCTACCACCCGTATGCAAGCCCTAAAAGTAACAGTTTTTATTCCTGGGTTATTTAATTGGCATATAACTGCTGAACATGCATTGGATCATCAAGACTTTTCCTGAAACTCAAAGTAAACTCAAAATTCAGTTTGTTTCAATACATGATAACACTACTTTACAAGGGAAAAGAAACTTTTCGTTTGAGGAAGAGGTTTGAGGCAGACAGAAATATACAATACACTTCCCAGAAGACCTGGAGTCTACATGCTGATGTTGGTGTCTGCCAATCACTGCATAAGGTAAGTAGAAACATTTCTAGTCTCTCACAAAGACTATTTTTACTGTCTCATTTGATTCCTTGTTAGTTTGATAAAGTTACAAACACAAATCCATTAAGTAGGCACTGGTTTACAACAGAACTAAAATTCAATTAGTTTACAATGAAAACAGCAAACACTGTGCTCTAGCTTCTACAATTGTCACTGAAACCTTGGATTTCATCAATGCACAACAAACAAAAAACATGACAGCATGAGGTAGATCAGTAGAACTTAGGCATGTAAATCTAATACCATGATTCTGAGACTTCTATTTACCCATTTTTTTCTAAAATAGAGATGATTTAAACTACAAAGATTCTCTTATTTTAATATTCTTATCCACTTGCATTTTTATGACTGCCTCTACCCAAGATAGACCTCAGACTTGAAAGGGCAAATCAGCTAGGCCCTTAAAACACAAATGAAATCCCTCCCTCACACTGCCCTGAGAAAGATTAACTCATATTCCCTACACAATTGCATTTAACAAGACAGCCTAAGACAGCACAGATGGTAAGAGATCAGGATACCAGGAGGAAATGCCACCTCCTTAGCCACAGGCAAAGATGTTCTATTGAATCCCATAGAAAGGTACCTGCTTGTCTTCATGAAGTACCAGCAGCTACATTCAGGTTTTGAAGTTAATTTCTAGCAGACAAATAATACTTCAGTGTTTTTGGAGATGCACTTGTCCAATTCTGAATTTTAACTATCTACCATCATAGATGTTAAAAATCCCTCAAGAAGGGCATTAAATATAGCCAGAATAAATATTTTACATATATACAGAAGCCTAGAAACTGCAGCTCTGTGAGGTGTGAACCATCCAATTAATTTCAGATACCCTATACAAATTAAATACACTACTAACGTAAGAGAGATGCAGGCACATATCTCTGCTCAGTATCTTGCAAGTGAAAACTTATTTTCAGGGTACAAGTGATGACAGTTACTCATCTGTCATCACATTTTATTCTCCAGAAGCCAAGTCTAAAGACCCCAAATTCCCTGATCAATTTGAGGAGTCCAGAAGAGTTAAGATTCTAGATCTATTCTGAAAGTCTTCACCAAGAGCATTGGCTCCATACCATCCTTACACAGCACCTAATTATACCTCTGTACATGAAGGGGACTTTTTAGAGATCCTTGGTAAAACATGTCAGAAACATTGCAGATCTCAGCAATTTCTGAAATTAAAGGGTATTAGAAATTAAAAGGTGATAGATTATTCCTTAGCAACACCAAAACCTGAATCCACATTTTACAAGTGCTATATAAGGTTCGGGAGATTACTGAAACTGAATAACAAAGTATAACTTATATAAACTTTTGACACATTACTGGATTGTGAACAGTTTTGCAATAGAAGCCTGCAAGCTGAAGAGTAAGGCTACCTGTGTAAGTACACAGCATACTTTGAAAGCCACTTGTGTATGTTAAAACTAGTAGAATTAAATAAACTCCCGAAGTACAAATAATGGGGAGTCAATATAATACATGCACAAAAACAACCCCTGAGAAACATTAATATCAGTAACATGTTTTTCCTCCTGGCCGTTTGGTATGTTGTTGTTTGTGGAAGCTCCACCAAGACAGTCAAGTCAAGGAGTTCATAACTCTTGGTATCAGTGCATTATGCTAAGTTTAGAAACAATGTCTGGCAAAACACACATATAAATCTTAATTTCTATACTATGCAATTCTACCAGAGAAACACTCGTAGCTTGGTTGCTGGGGTTATGCTGATACAATGGGTCCTTAATTTGGGAGTAGCAATTTCCTCAGCAGGAGGCAGGAAATCATTAGATATACCCTAACCATCTCTGGCACCTGTGATTTTGATAGGCAACATCAGCTTCATCATAAGATGCTCTTAACAGAGGAAAGTGCTGGCACTGAAAATACCAAGAAGATGCAATAAGAGAGGGATATGCAGCTCACAGCAAAAAGCTCTGGTGTTGACACAGAGGGAAAACACATCTTGGGCCTCATCACATGACACTGAGATTAGAGGTGGTTCTGGTAACATAAATGAACTTGCTAGAGTACCAGGGTGCAGACACTTAGAAATTCCTGCAGGCCCTTTTACTAATAAGAATTAGTAAGTGAGAGAAACTTTACCTATGTTTATTACGTAGATTTCACATTCAGAAAACATCCAGAATACAAGTATTGCACATGTCTTACACAAGGAGTAGTAAGTAGACCTTATCTAAATAAGGTCTCCCAACAGACAAGCAAATCTACATAAACTATCCACACTGCCAACAAGAAAATAACGAAGTGTGAAATATACCCAAGGGACACAAAGATTGCTCCCTTCTTGCTGTCTGTGGAGAAGGGGAAAGAGCTCAGATAATTGGAGAGTGCATCCCTGCACAATATCGAAGGATGATGTCATCATACAATGGTAAAAATTCATGCATTCCCCCTAAGAACATACTTGTATAAGAATTTCCATAGAGTCCACTCAAGAAGACAGGTTTCCAGCTGCTAGGCTTCTTGATAATTATTAGATGCAATACCATATAAACAGAATATTTAATGACCAGAAAACTAATGCTATTTTGGATAGAAGGTTTCTACTCTGTGTGTGTGTATGTGTATATATATATATACACATATATACATATATATATATATGTATATTTCCTTCTAGGACTTTTCTAGATGGACTGATATAAAGAGGATCTGCTTTTACAGATGAAAGGGTACAATAAATAATACTGTATAATTTTAAAATGTTCTACACAACATTTCTAAAGTAAGTTTTCTATTGAAGACATGATAATATGGTGTTGCAGAAAAGTTTTATTGGTACTCATAACTCACTTATGATTTCATTGTGCTTGTGGTCATTCCAAGCTTAACCTGCTTCCTATTTTATTTCACATCATTTTTATACATCTTATATTCATAAGCCTACATATGCATCCATATCTATGTGCACACCCCCAACCTCCACATCTCACAGATCATCTGTCAACTGAAAGATAGGACAAGGCCAGCTCCTAATTTCTGTAGCATATAATGACAATTAAATATTACAAGATATCAACAGATGCACTGACCTACATTAGCAAGGATTTTTTAGCATATCAATACCTTGCCTATGTGGTAAAAATCAGTGAAATAATTTAATTCCATGAGTTTGCATTTTGAATGAAAACAAGGCACTGGTTACGGTTACAGATAAATATGTCTATCTGCAACTTCAAAATGCAGTTTGGAAGCAGTAGGCTTGCCCATAGTAGAAAAACACTTGGAGATGTCGGTCTCCTCCCAGCTCAGGGTTTTACAGTGCCCAAGCTGAACCTGACATAAATGGAGATTGGACTGGGGACAACAGCCATAAAACAAGGTTTGAGGGACAGGCAGCTGAGATACAGCTAGAATGGTTGAAGCCAACAGACAGCTTGTCCATACTGCGCCGTCACTGCTTTTGCTTGTTGTCATTAACTACAAGCAGAAAGGTACTACACAAAGGATAGGCAGTATTTTTGCAGTTCTCTTGTATTTCTATAGTTCTATTGAAATCCTCCTTGATTTCAGGAGAAGCTTTACAAGTGCAAAAGTATACCAGAATACAGCGCTTCTTGAAGTACTAAACATCATACTTGTTAATTCAGCTGTTATCGACCACTAGCGAATTTCTTAAGCCTCTAACAACAATATGGATTAGCAGCAGCAAAACCAGATACAGTACAACAATAATACTTAGCAATATCTAATAATGCTTATAACAAGCTTTATAGACAATGAAGCAGTATGTCTATGTAGTTTCATAATAGTATAGTCATTCAAATTCAAGGATCAAAAGGTCCACTATAAATATTCTCCAACTCTCCAAAGGCCTTTGTCGGATGCATGTTATATCCATTTCATAGAAAAGAAATCAGATCTGTGGAAACAATGTGCAACATTAGATCACACAATGTGTCTTTTGAAAAAAAAAAAAAAAAAAAAAAAAAATAGGATAAACAGGACAAACCCAGCTTTATATTGCTTCTAATCTCTAGAAATAGTTTCAGTCATGTATATCCTTCTGTGTACAATGTTCCCCAAAATAAGGAATAAAAGAATATTTACTCGTTATTGCATCTAGTTGTGGTATTACATAAGGAAATAAAATTAGCTGTTCCTGAGCCCATAGTTGTGCATTTGTGCAATTCTGTGAGATACACTGGAAACATCCTTTTGTTCTTACCTTGCACAGTGTTAATGTTATTAGTGTCATACTTCAGATATTTTTATATCTAAAATAATTTAGTTCTGCTCCCTTTTTTATTTTTAAAAATAGCTAAGTCTTTTCTCTATTTATATCGATACTCGTGATTCATAGTAACCAAGTATGGCAATTTAACTAATAGGAATGTTTGTACATTGACCTATCACAGAAATAATATATATCACCTGTTCCCTCACTTCACCACATACTTGACAAGAACCTTTTCTTAAATTTCAAGCTTACCAATACAAACAAGAATGACAGTTGAGCCCATTTATTGGGACAGTTACACTGAAAATCTGACTCTTACTGCCTGAGCAATTCATTCAGATATCATCTAAGTCCCCCTATAGATGCTCACCCATTGGCTATTTTCTGGGCTATAATAATCTGTTTTCATCAGATGAACGATATTTCGTTGATATAACAGGATATAGAACTCAGTATGAGAAATTGCAGGAATAGAACGGCATCAGTATCAATGACAAAATTATTTGGGATATCTGACTGCTAATGTAGCTGTTCTTATGCTTTTTTTTTTTTTTTTGGGGGGGGGGGGGGGGGGGGGGTTTAGTGATGTCTTAGAAACAGTGTTTGACCCCTGTGAATATTCACCTGAACAGCAGTAAACATTTTCGGAATCTAAAGAAAAGATTTAGACTGGAGTAAAGATGGAGAAAGTACAGCAGAGTAGCCTGCACTACGTAATTGCACATAACGCAGTTGAAAAGTCCAGTCTAGCAAGTCAAGCATCAGCATTAGTGGTTGCAGGAGCCTAAGGCCTTTTATTGTCAATTTTTTTTTTTTTTTTTATTGTTCTTTTTCTAAATGTTATGCTCTAAAGAGCTCACAAATATGCATGAAACTGAATATTTTTTCAGCACAGAAGCTACAAGTGAGTACAGAAGAGTGAAGGAAAAAAGCTAAATGTTCCTGCAGATGTGAATTAAGAAAAAAAGTTATCTTCAATTTTATAATACTGACTCAATTAGTTCTGAAAAACTGATGCTGAAAATATGTTAATATGTTTTCCTGTAATTTCTACACAGTATTTGCTATCTTTCTGGATTTTATTCTTAGACAACTTCTCAACTTGATGGTTTTCTTTCTTCCTTTTTTTTTTTTTTTCTCCCTACTGTTCTATTCACAGACTTTTCACACAGATTTTTTCCTGAACTCAGAGTACAAGAATTTCAAGACTTATAAAAAACAGTTACACTGTTTAAAAGAGAAGAGTACTTTTGTGAGGGCAAAACCTCCAAAAAAGGAGGAAGGAGGAGAATCAAAGCCACATTAAATTTTACCTTCTTCTTTCTGTTTTTTAAAGCACATCTGAGAAGTCAGACAGGCAGATTTTTATGGATTTTTCCACTTGTTTGCTTAGGAGATCTGAACATTGCTCAGTCTCACTATTTATCAATTAATCTAGCATGCAGCCTCAAAGGAAAAAGGTCGACCTGTATTAAAAATTCATCCATCAAAAATTCATCAAAGACTTCAGCATTTTAACTCATGAACCTTTGAACACCTGCATACTTGTCAGATCTGTGGTCATAGTTAGCTGGAATCTATAGTTACTACAGTATCTATACTTGCTCTGACATGAGCTGCATGAGGAGGCTTTCAGGTGAAAGTGCAGTACATAATCTAGTGAGCCACACTGCTTTCTCAAACTGCTCTTTTCATCAGACAAGGGATATCTGACATCTGACTAAGTACAAAGTCAGTCAAATCAGACCCTTTGAATGAGCAAACACTTTTCAGGGGAATTCATTTTTTCCACACCATAAACATCACCATTCTTACATGGCAAAAAGTTTGCTAAAAATGTAAATGAAACCATTATCTGACATTATCATCAATGGCATACTGCACAAATTAGAGCCATTTAATGTTGTCCAAGAAAAATCAATGATTTCAGAAGACTTTCTTTAATGTGTGAAGAAAGCTGTATAGTATATGCTGGAAGTTAAAGCTGGAACCTTCAAGTTCAAGGTAAAAACTCTGCTGCTTAACTAATGCACTGCTCATAGCTGTCATCATTAATTTATGTTAGCCTCTGTAAACATCAAGAGTATAATAGGCCAATTTCACAACTAAATATAGATGCACATTTTGCCCTTATATAAATGGCAGATTGCTGCTGTAGATCATCACTGCAGCAACACGTCAGTAAAGATGCACTGTTTGATGGTCTGATGCTCACACAATATATAAAACCAGTTGTAATGGTTGTTTGGAAGCAAAGTGTAACATAGCAGCAAAATTTCATTTGTTCCACAAACTCAGGATATATTAAGCTTGGCTGACAAAGACTGTTTGATGTGCTAAATCAGTTTGACCTTCATTTTTGCTTTATATTTCTCATTTAACACATGAAATGACCATTATTTTTTCACTATAAGAAAATATCACAGAACTGGTTTCTATTAAAAAGGCTCCTTTCCTTGTAGGTGGCAAAAAAATACATTTTCCAAATGTGTTTAAACAATTATTCTAAAATAATGTGCAACTTATGAAAAATAATACCTATATTAACCCAAGCTTTTTATAATATCAGTGAGACAAAGTTGTTTTGTAGGGGTTATGGTTAGATAAAAGATGTTTCTTTTATTTTATTTTCAGTATGTAAAACCGGTTCAAAGAAATGTATCTTTTTTTTTTTTTTTTTTTTTCAGGAAAAGGTTTGTGTATGTTTGAATTAAAAAAACATTCAATTTAATGATTATCTTCAATAAGCATCTTTGTTACATTTCAATATCAGGATTTACTTCCGATGTGATTCATTAGAACACAATAATAGGAACCTGGCAGCTTTGAGGATTACAAAACTCACCATGCTGCACAATGTTCTAAAAATGTACACTCACATAGCAACAATTAAGTGAGCTGTAACACACCAGTTAAAACCCAAACTCCACAACCACAACACTTTGATCTTTTTTTTCTTATGTTGAACTAAGCAATTGCCAGCCTTATGATAATAGAGAAACTCCAGTTTTATCAAGCAATTTTGCAGCACCCAATAAACAGTACTTTACCTTGGAGCAACTTGTACATTTCACACCTTAAATTTCTATTTACCAAATCAGCTAATCACTTCACAATTGAACTTCTCAGAACAAAAAATTATCAATTAAAGTGGTTGAAACTCCTGCAAATTATCATTTAGGAATGAAGTAATTGCTTTCATCAGGGCAGAAAAGCCCGCCAGAACAGAAATGTCACTTCAGATTAGTGTTCTCACTCCTGAAGCTATGGATGACACAGCTGATATAAGACTAAATGCCAAGACCAATCAATTGCTTTTGTGGCTCTGTTCTGAGCTGCTGTAAAAGGGGCCATTTTCTAGGATCTACTCTTCATTATAGTAAATGCTATCTCCTTGGTAACATAATTCCATTTCTCATAAATTCCGTCTGAGAGCATTGTCCTAACAATGGATGTTTGTGGAAAAGAATGCTGTTGGTTTAATGCAAAGAAATTAAGTGTGAACGGCTGTCAAAGTACTATAGTTTACTTGTTCTTAAACAGAAATTGAAGTCTTTACATTAAAAAAAAAAAAAGAATACTTTGGCGGAAATGAATGTTCTGAACAAGTGTAATATATTGCATTTGGAAGTGTTGTGCTTCTGATTGAGAGCATAGACTCTTTTTTTGTATACATATGTTCTGTCTATAGTGGACACGCTAGTTCCTAGCGCACATTTGTCAGTTTAAGAGAAAGTAGATAAACACTCCACTTATTTCACAGCAGTGCAGTTAGGAAATGTGAAACTGCTGAAGAAAACATGGTCTCATTATCATATGACATGCTATTTGTTAGCAGACTCATCTGTGTATAAAGGCCGCCTTTGAACTGAGCCCTTACTGGAAATATCTGTATTTCAATTTGTATTGTTCAGCTTCCTAAAATACTAAGAATCTGAGTTATGGTCTCCAATTAAAAGGATATCTAAGAAGCTAATTTGGTGGAACAGCAGCAATTTCCTGCACTGTTCTCCTCATGACTGAAGTTTAGAAACAAATTCAAGATTACAGATTTTCATTCAAAACAGGATGAAAAGTATTCCTCCCTCAATGAGCATAAGCAATTCCAATTAACAATAACAAGAGTTATGTGACAGGAGAATATATTACCAAATATGTAAAGAAGCAATTTATTCAGCATTAAGATGAAAATTGCAATTTTACTATGGTATTTCAATGGGTAACCAAAGAAAGATCACAGGTATGCTCTTACCAGGATTATGAATGTAGCCCTGAATGCTAGCAATCTCACAGATATATGAAAAACAGCACCTATTACATGATGTGAGGAAGACAAGAGGACAGCAGAGACAGAATGTTACACAGCACATCTACCTGCCTGAATTAAAAGCAGTACTTTTAATTGTAAAACTGGATAGCTCTAGCCCAGGTTCTCCAAATATGCTATCTCACATACCATATTAAACATGCTATAGTGCACATTGCAATTTAAATATGAGCTTTATACTTTGCACTAAGTAGCAGTTACTTCATGAATAAGTCACTCTAGGAAATGAATAAACATACAAATTTCCAGTTTTACTCCTTTAGTAATTATAGTGAGTATGAACTTTAAGGAGGAGAACTCCAGGTTATGAGGTTTTGATTTGGTTCTGAATTAATGTTTTAAAGACTGAGTAAACATCTGTTATTTTCCTCAGCTACATCAGAACTATTGCAGAGAATTTTTTTTTCTGGAACTCTGGAACTCTCCTATCAGCATAGAAACATTAGTATATCAGTATAGAACATTATCAGTATATCAGTATAGAAACATTAGTTTCTATAGCATTGTCCTGGGTCTGTCCCCTCCCAGCTCTTGCTGCACCCCCAGCCTGCCTGTTGGCAGGACAGAGCAAGAAGCTGAGATGTCCTTGGCTTGGTATAAGCACTGCTCTGCAACAATTAAAACATCGGGGTGTTATCAGCACTCTTCTCATCCTAAGCCAAAACATAGCATTCTACCAGCTACTAGGAAGAAAATTAACTCTGTTCTAACTGAAACCAGGACAAGCATTATTTTACCAGTGGTAGCTCCAGTATAAAAACCTGTACTTTTTTTGTTGTTGTTTTTTTTTTTATGGCATAAACTGTATTATCATAGGTAGTTTGTCTATACCATGAAGTTCTTCTACTGCCAAAAGGCCTAAGAGCAAAATATTGCATTCAGACATCCCATGTTTGCTCTTCCACAGATGACCTAAATAGGGATTTTGTTAGAGTTGGCTGTGCTCTCTGTATCTATCCACTCCAATTTAGTTCCCAGAGCCAGGAAAAAAAAAGGCAAGAATTCTAACCTCTCTCTTTCAATGCTGTCAAATAAATAATCCCTAGGTAGTGTGTTCTCAATTACTGTAACATCGAGACCCATTCTAAAGAAAATAACATGCTTTATTTCCCTACGTACTCTTATAATGATCTTCATCATTTCATAATTCCCTCCTTCCCATCCAAAAGTTATGCTTATGCTGATGGATATGCTGAAGATATCCAAGTTGTAGTTTCAAACCCCTGCTAATGGGAGTATTAACAAGACCTCTTATGAAGAAGCTTTCAAGGGAAATAGAATGCACTGACACCGAAATCCAGAAGAGCTACTACATTTTGCAGACATAGAACTGAGCAATCTTAAAACTGACAATACAGCTTCAACACAATAGACCCAATGATGAACCACATGGCCAAAATCACCTCTGAGTGCTAACATTTTTTTCTACCTGGTACTCAATCAACCTAGTTTAAAAGTCCTTCCAAAAAGTCCATCTACAAAAATAAAAATTAAAAAAAAAATAAATAGAAGCAACCACTACTCTGGGCTGGTGTATAGATACACCCACTGAGTAATCTGAGCAGTGTGTGTTCAGATTTGAATGCTTTGCCTTTGCAGTCTTAGGAAGACCCTGCTGCCTGTGCAAGTCTCCAGAAGCTCATCAGTGGATTTATTGAAGCTTATTTTTCCAGCAGCATGAGTTCCACTCTGAGGTGTTGCATTAGCCGTAGAACCATTGCCTCAGTAGAGTATGAATGAGCTCCAAGGCCTTTTACTTCAAGGCTTCTGGCAAGAACACCAAACAGTTTAGTGTCAATTAATTTCAGTAGCGCACAAGGCAGCAAGGCTTTCGCAAGTAGATGTCTCTTTCATAAACACAACTAGTAAAACAAATTATATTACTTCCTATATATTCCAAGACAGGCTACAATCTCCATGGAGTTCCCTTGCAGAAGGGACTATATTTACTTTTTGTTTATCCCTCTGGGAGAAGTGGCAGCTCTGTAACTATCCAGTAAACACCAGTGAAAAGCTTAAACTGGGCTGGGGAGGAGAACAAGCCACAAAACATTAATTCAAACAGGAGGAAAAAAAAAAAAAAAAAAAAGCCCTCAATTTTCAATCCAGTCACCTGTTTTTTTTTCCAAGTCTAAACTGATAGCTTAGACAACAGCAGTAGGTTACAGCAGGTTATGCAGTTTTTAGAAACAGAAACAGATAAATGTGTACGTTTGGCCATAGAATGAAGACTTAGAAAAAAATCCATAATTCTTCCATAAATCAGAATTAACATTCATTTTCCTAGGCTGGCTTCCCACATCCTACTTTCATCTTAATGGAATTATGTTTTACTTACATCTCCTTATTTCCTAAGGAACTTGAAAGACTTGCCAAATACTGCAGAATCTTACAATCAATTTAGCAAGAGGGAACCATTCCCCAAAACGTAAGCAGAATGTCAAGGCAACCATATGGAAATGTGTGTGTTTCCACCAGCACACAGCTGGCATTATAATTTACAGGTTACTAGAGGAAAAAAAAAAGCCTAATGAACCAACATGTTATAGGGTACAGTGCTCCAAAAGTCTCTCCTCAGCTCTCATCACAAACTTCCAGTTTTCATTAGAGGTAAAAAGACAGTTAAAAAATTGGTGGAGCTCACAGATTCACACTAAATAATGTTCATGACCTCAAATTCTTCCAATTGTACAAAATATACTAGTGATCCTCAAAAGCTTAAAAAAAAAAAAGTCCACGTTGTCCTCTTACTTCTATTTCACCTTCATTCATAATAAATAAATAAATAGAAAAAACTATATAAGGGTTAAAATGCTTAGTCCCCCCCCCAAAGCAATGTTTCATATTTAACATTTTATAAAACAAACCCACTGCCTGCATCATCATGTCTCAGTGCATTAGTAGCACTGCATAAGTGTAACAAGTTAATAGAAATTCTTTCTACTCTCACTCTGTTACAAAGATTTTTTTCTTTAAGAAGGTTAAGTTGAAATTTTTCATGCTGGTTCTCAGTTGGTCCCCACAATGAAATTTTCTATGGAGACAGATAAAAATTCATCAATTTAATTTTTTTTATATATATTTTTTTTTTTTGTTATATGACTGTATGAATTTTAGGTGCACAACACAAAGAGAAGCCATATGAAAAAGACATGATTTTGCTATATTTTCAGCAGTTCTGATACAGTAGGTTAAAAATGAAGTCCACACTGACTGCAAGAGGAGGAATGCCATCCTCATTCCACTCGCATGTATCAGTACTGACCATGTACATTATTGGGCACGTGTTTCCTGAAATGCCAAGAACAGCCTGTTGCCAGAGGTTACATATTCAACCCAGACCACAAACTGCCTCATACAGCAGTAATTGCTGTACAGGCTGTAGGTATGTGCCTATGTATATTAGTTTTGGGGCACTTGTAGCAGACCTGAGATCTAATTTCTAGATAAGTTTTCAGATATGGTATAGCCAAAGGTATTTCTCCTCAGAAACCAGTTTAATTATAGCCAGATGGTCCTGATGCTACAAGCCTTTTATGATCAAAGGAACAATATGCCAAAACTTCTCCTTAAAACAAACACATTATCAGTTGGAATCCTAAAACTGTAAAGAGCAACAAAAAGCCACACTTAACCAACAGCCTCAAAGCATTAACATTTAGACACGAGTATCATGTTATACAATAATGCTTACTTCATCAGTAACATCCAGCTACAAGAAAGAGTAGCAATGTCCTAAATCCATCAGAGTGCATGTATCAAAGGCATTACTTAGCAGCGTTCTGAAATCCTGCACAACAGCCTCCCAGACTACACCTCCAACAAGGAGGCAAAGCTTACAAAAACAATTCCTCAGAAAGGGCTAGCTTGCTATGAAGTAAGGAACAGCAAAGCATGAAAGACAGCAAGTTCCAGCACTAAGGTCCCCTCTTTAAAAGGTACTTGCCTTGAGAATCCTCTTATATACTCAGCAGGTAAAACAACTCTCTTCAAAGACTCACAGGTCAAAAACAGAGGAATATTGTGATAATCTATTAACTGTTCTCACCATTAGGCAAGCCACGTAATGTTACCTAGTAATTCCAGCATTTTCCTCATAATTTGTGCTTAAATTAAAAAGTTTCTTTTGCAAAATATCAACCTTAATCCAGAAATGCCAAGACAAAGCAATTCTATTGCTAAGCAGCTGCAATGTTTAAATTAGCCTCACCATTAACATTTTTGTTTTATTTCCAGTTTCAACTTTGCTGACTTCAGCTTTCAGTCACTGAATCTTGCTATTCCTTTGTCCATTAAACAAAAGAAACTCCAAATATCTGCTATCTTTTTCCTGTCTGGGTAATTATGGGCCATGATCAAGTCAACCTTTAACCTTCCCTTTTTTGACAAGACTCAATTGACTAAACAAATTCAGTCATTGTATATTTTCCAGTCACGATTTCAGCAGTCTCTTTTTTCAATATTAGATCAACTAAAAATTTCCAACACTGGACATGGTAGCAATCATCAGTGGGTAACAGTTTTCCAAGTTCAATATTTCAATTAATATATTTAAAAATCGTTTTAGTCTTTATCTGAAATGGCATCATGCTTGATAACAGTAGCCTGCTACTCATAAGAAAAGTTACCTATTGATGGTATTTGTGTTTCAGAAATGGAAACATATCCAATAAGTTCCATAGGTAGTAAGGTAATAGGTAAAAAGAGAGAAAAACATTAATTCATTAACTCCAGATACCAACACCCTGCTTTCTCCCAGGCATCTAGAATTATCTCACTCTTATTCTGATTCTCTGCAACCATTCTTCCATTTTATTTCTAAGGTGAAATAAAGGTAATGTGATCAGTTGCTCTGGATACACCCAGGCAAGGATTTCTTTCACACCACCCCAGAATTTTTGATGGGGTTAAAATGACAGAAATCAGAAACAAGATGAGACAGCATGTATAAGTTTATCATTTCCCTCAGCATGACATACGCATGTTTCACTACTCCAGGTTTATTTTCTTTTTTCTATTCCCTCAATGGACTAAATATCCTGACAGGGAAAGGCTCCCATGTTTCCCAGCACAGACCACTTAGATAGACCAGAATATCACTGATTTAGAACTATTCCATCCATCAACACCTTGTATAATCATAGAATTGTAGAATATCCTGAGTTGGAAGGGACACATAAGGATCATCAAGTCCAACTCCTGGCATTACACAGGTCTGCCCAAAAGTTTAGACCATGTGCACAGTCCAATCTCTTCTTAAATTCAGACAGGCTTGATGCAGTGACTACGTCCCTGGAGAGCCTGTTCCAGTGTGCAACCACCCTCTCAGTGAAGAACCTCTTCCTTCCTGATGTCCAGCCTAAACTCCCCTGCCTCAGCTTAACACCATTCCCACGCGTCCTATCACTGGTGTTTACAGAGGATAGCTCACCTGCCTCTCCACTCCCCCTCACAAAGAAGTTGTAGATAATAATATATAAAAAATAAAAATATATTAAAATATAAGAATAATACAACTTTATTCCCTACCCAGTCACAACATGAGGCTTTAAAGTTATTCTGCTTAAACTAATCTAACAGACAAACAATTCTCCTAACCTTCTGGCCATCTTCCCTAGTGCTGGACACATCACTGTGAGGCTGACCTGCGAAGGTGAACAGGGATGGAGAACTTTTAAGAGCACCAGCATGAATCACTGAGGGCACACAGCATAATTTGTCACAGATGGGCCGGTGACAGAGTATTACTATTCCTCAAAGGCTGAGAAAAAGCCTTCAGATTGCTGTTAACCATCAAACCAGCACTGTGGTTCAACATGGGCCAGTTACTTCCAGGCCTCAAGAACATTTGTAGTGGTGTTCATGTTCCACATTTCAAGTCATCATCAAACTACTGAAGTTTTGGTGTGCCCAGACACACCTACCAAGTGAGCCTATACCATTAAATATTCCTATGAACATGATTTTAATAATGAACTCTTGAGAGTTTCCATAAGCCACCATTCACGCAGGTGTTCAAATCACATAGAGTAATTAACATGTCATTTTCAAAACCACACAGCCCTGGCATAATCCTTCTCCTAGACAAATGAAGCCCTGGAAGTTGTGTTTGAAAATGCCACCTTACTCTATTTAAAACCTGTCATCACTGGTATGAGCTCAGACAGGTAAACGAGAAATACTTTAGAGTCAAGAGAAAATAAGGCCAATATACCTGTAAACACTGCATGTTAATCTTGAAACTTACCTGTTGATAGATCCGCATGCTCATCAGAAGGGGAAAGAGGTGCAATGACTGCTAGATTGCTAGCAATAACTACTGAGTGATGCCTAAAACTAGCAATTGTACTGGGTTTGTGGGTGGGGGCTTAGCTACAGAAAAGAAAGACGAAAAGAAGGAACCATCACAAAGAGCTATTATACCTGACGGGCTCTACACAAGACAGATGAAATGTAAGCTTCAGTATTCAAAATAGAAAGGATACAATCATATGTCTGGTTAACTTACAGGAAATAGTTCCAGAGACAATTTTATACTAACTACAGTGATTTGAGCAATTTTTAAAAATAATACCAGCCAATTTCTCTCCATTATACTCTGCTGGCAGAAAATAAAACATTTTTCTTTGAAATGATTGCCTCTGGTTTTGTTAAATCATGCAGCCTGTCAACATGTGGTCACCAGTTTTACATGATCTTTCTGCTTTTCTGGAAAAGAATGAATTTGCAGTCTGATCCCTGATATAAATACGTAGTCTGGCATCAGTTAAATTTGTTATTATTACTACAAAAAAATCCAGGTAAGCAACTGCAATATTGTAATAAAAAAAAAAAAAAATCCAGAAGGATACAAGGATACATTTTCATTCATTTTCATTTCAAATAGAACAGGATTTTTGTTTTTATTAAACACTAGTCCTGGCAACTCCTGCTGCTGAAAAATTAAGAGTGGAACAAAAAATATAAGCAGAGTCTAATTCCATCACCAGATGTGTCTGCCCAACTCACACCAGTGATTTCAAAGGACAACATAGACCCTTAGTGTCAAGTGATTTCATAAGAGTAAATATTTGAAAAACAAAATGAGAAAAATTTGTGGAATCCTTCTTTTGGTACACAGTTGTTTCAACAAGCTCACAGCAGCTGAACAAATTAAATCTCCAACCTTTCGCTGTCAAGTGGGAATCATGTACTAATAATCCTATAACTGATGGGGACATGTGCTCATCTCAAAGTGACTAAATGTCTGGAAAAAAGTGAATGGAGAACAAGACCCCAGAAAGATAAAAACACACTAAACTTGACATTAATAAACTTATGTTGAATTAACCTTTATGAGACAGTTCGTTTTGCTGAGAGAATTTGCCTACTAAGAGTACTCTTTCTACACCAGGGTTTTGAAGCTTGCAGTCTTTTCTAAAATCTTTTGTATACTGGGTACAGCATACCTCATACACTTTCATCTCTACTTAGAAATGAAGAGAGACACAGCCAGTCTTTATAATTAAATCATGATGTTGACAACAGCAGTTGCTGTGATTTCATCTTATATAGCTACTGTTTGCATTCTTTGGAATGCCTACTTTCAAACACAATGGGAAAATTCATGCTATTAAGAACGAGGGAGAAAAAGTAGCTGAAGTGTTCCTCATAATGTAGGAGGAGTCGGTGTATCTGTGTGATGCTTAATGCCTTCAAGACACTTGAGTACTTCTCTGAGCAAGAAGGTTTACACTGTATCTTTAATAGGGTACAAATAGTAATTCCCACACCTAGCCTGCTGACAGGTACTACTGACATGACAAAATGGGATCTTGACTACTGTGCTCATATGACCTGTGGCAGAGACTACTGAAGATAGACCCATGCATACCAATCCTCCAGTTTGTGACTGTCTCTTGTAGCAGAATCAGAGAACAGGATTCTCATAATTGCCTCTAAAATCCTGAGCATCCAGTCACCAATAGACCAAGAAACTTTTTCTACTACTTTTTAACTGAAACTTCCCTCAAAATAAACAGCCTTAGATTCTTTTATTAATAGCCAGTAAAAAAGAAGACATTAGGCTGATATGCAAGAAGAAAAAACATTTGAAGGAGATTTGGACAGTAAAAAGTAATGACTGGATGATGATAACCAAAGGAGCTAAATCAGGGCACAAGTTTGATTTTCAGCAACTTCAAGATTTGTTTAGACCTACAGCCTTCAAAAACAAAGAATTCTCGTGCCAATTTTAAAAGTCTTATTTAAAATATTTTATGAGTTCAGTTTACATTAAAATCTCAAATAAAATAGCATGGATGCTTTGTGTGGCCATCTGCTACTCTCATCAAGTGTCTCTAGTGACGAAAATGAGGATTCTAGTAGTTTTACTGTGGAGATAATTGAAGCCTTTCTAAGAATAATTTCTATTCAGTTCTTTAGAGCCAAATTTTGCCCTTGGATCTGCACTTTATCTTGTAATATTGGAACGTGGCTCTTGTTTGAGCAGTTAATATCAGGCTGTGGGTATAAAACATGAGCTACTAGTATTCTTTCATACTTTTGCAAATGATTACATAATTTGTATTATATATACTTGGCAGATGCTTTTGGGGACATGCTGACCATGTTTATACATTTAAACTGTATAAATACCACCTATATCAGAGGCTGACTGTCAGTGATCTGAGTTTCTAATTTGAGTCCTACCACTAATTTCTAGTATAATCAAGGGCAAAACACTTGACCCACACCCTCACAATATTAGCCCACTAGAAAAACTGCTCTGAGATTTAGGTTATGTGATATATTTTCCAATCCTCACAGATCCCAAACCTGCAAACTTTATTCGCCTGAAAGCAGTGCATTCATTTTAATGAGACTGTATAGAGATTTTTTACAAAAATCAGAATTTATGATTCAGGTCTATGCAGACAAGTCCATCCTATGGGGTTAGGTGACATTGAACTCTGATGTATCTGAACTGCAGTCCTGAAAACACACCTATAAAAAAGTGTGCACTTGATGTTGAACTGAAGATGAAAACCCTGCACCACACACTTTTAAAAACTGAAGTACATGAATCAGCCTCATTGCTATGGGATGCTGCCCTCCCACTGCTTTTCCTGCAGCTGCTGAAGCAATGTTCACATGAGCTGGGATTGTTCCAAAAAGCTGCTTTTCTTTCTTTCTTACAACTGCTTATCAGGTTTCTGATCGAACCCATATCACAGAATATCATACCATATCATGACACAGAAAATTGTTTCTACTCAGCTTTTCTCTCAGGATGTCTGAGAAAACCTGCGCTGACTTGATTTTGGGGAACATTTCTTCAAAGCTATTCTCCTTCCCCTAACATAGATAAAGCAGCCAAAGATTTTTTTTTATTTTTTTTTTTAAAAGTGCATTCAGCTTTTTTATTGGAGAGTGAAAGGCAGATGAAGCGTTAGCCCTGGTACCCACCTCACCTTAGGCCAGCTAGGAATTCCTAATGCATAGTGAGTTCCCATCAGTCTCAGACTCCAGGGTGCACACAGACACATGTGTTAAAAACAAGGTGTAGACCCTAACTCTACCAGCTATATTAGCTAGTGTACTCTCCTTACACTACTGGGGGGGGGGGGGAAGGAACACTTCCCCCCCCCCCCCCCCAAAAAAAAAAAAAAAAGAACAAAAGCAAAAATAACCGCGTAAAGCAAATAGAACAGACGTAGGAATCTGTTTCAAAGCACAGACTGCGTCCCCTTGACTTCACTGAAATATGTTTAGCCCTTCACTCGAAACAGCTGGACACCAGTGAATATAGGTATCATTTCATATACTACTGCAAATATGTTATATTTGGGAGCTGTTTACAGGAATAAATAACAAGGTCCTAGCTTCACAAACACATTAAACTGGCATAGGCTGTCATTACAGCTAAAAGAAATCACTTCACTTTCAACACCGGTACTGTATTCCCCCCTCTGCACCATCCTCTGACTTGGGAATTGGTGAAGTTAAGTGATTTTTACAGCGTTACTTTACAAGCTCCTTAATCCACTTTACCACATGGATGTATAAACATCCATATAGGCAAGGGTGGCACAGAATAAGCGAAAACACATTTCTAAGCACTGCCAACATAATATATTCATGAAGGAAAGGCGACGATAGGAGCAAGACGACATACTCAGCTGAAGCTGTCAGAACAATAAGGGTTGCCAGAATGTAAATGCCCACTTGGAGTCAGGCCAAAATTACCATTCCTTTAGAAATGCTTGCTTAGAAGTACGAACAGTGCTAAACATTAATAAACACAGCCAGTCAATATCTGAAATTCTCACTCAGATCCATCAGTAACCTAAGGCCACGCTGGGGCAGTGGTTTGTTTTGGACTTTGGTAGAACTCAACCGCATACTGAAACCACAGACATGGAAAAAAATAGATTTCAATATAATTGACAGCATATGTTTCTATATCTCTATTCAGTAGCTGATAGAAATAAATATTACACAGAGTGCCAGAGATAACCAAGGCAAATAAAATGCTCGCCAACTTTCTGAATTGCATTCTAATAGGATCTTAGAAGAGATGTAAGCCAGGTTCCTCAGAGCCACTGTTCACTTGATTTCTTTCCTTTCTTAGTGGTTTATGAGAAATATAGCAAAACTCACTTATTAATCACTTCTGCTTTTCAGGTGTTCTGCTTCTCAAAACACGTTGCTGTCTTGAAAGTTTTTTCAGATCAGTCTAACATTTTCCTCACTTGAATGCTTTATTTATTTATTTATAGTTCAAATATGCAAAGTCTTTGAATTAAACTAAAGTTTTCCTAATGCTGAATCCTGCTTAAAATCAGGATGATTTTAATCCTGCTTAAAATCAGGTTATACCTGATATAACTTTTTCACATGAGGCTGTTCAGATGTGTTGCCAATTGGGACCTGTCTGGCCTTACTGTTTATATATCTTTAAACCAGAGTTCCTAGATAATAAAAATCTAGCTTTTTATCATATTTTGTGGCTCTGTGACCTCCTTGGAGAACAGTAGCCATAAATTAATAAAAACATTATTTTAATCCATGCATTCAAGTACATTTTTCATTTTGTGTTAGAATATAATTAAGTTCATTTTAATATTTAATATTTAATGATAATCAGTGCCAAATAGTAATGATCTCTCATGCCTCTTTTCATGGATTAGTAACTGCACTAACTTCAAACTACACTTGCTGATATCAATGTTATGTGATAATCTATCTCTATGCAATTTGTGCACAACTTAACCACAAATGATCAAAGTTCATCCTTAACTCCCCTGTGCAGAGTTTGTCCCAATTTCAGAGCCAAGCACTGCATGCTCTGCTCTAGCTCATATCAGGTGACTATAGCCATTAGATGCCAAAAATGCAGCTGGAGATTGTCATGACATCTGGTTCCCTGCAACACTCAGTTTCTCCTAAATTTGCACACCTCTGAGAGAAGCATATCCAGAAATGCGAACAGATTTTTTTTTTCTTAAAACATGAAGCTCCAAAATCAAGAATATTTAAAAATCTTAATTTGCAAAAAAGCATACAAATTAAATCCCTAAATATAGGGATTGTTCTAGTCTCCTTTACTTCTCTAATCTACCTTTTACTGTAATCAGATATTCTTTTCCTGTCTTGGATTGTATCTGAATGACATTAGTTTAACAGAGAACAAAGTCAGCCTCATTAGGCCTTTTTTTTTTTTTTTTGTCACCTTTCAGTGACAAACAATGCAAAGACCTTATTTTATTGATCCCAGCCCAGATACTGAAATTGCAAGCAGAAAAAAAAATAAAAATAAAAAAAAATTCTTAGAACCGCTGTTTCAAAGAACAGTAAAATTCACCTCTATTATTCAGCTTTCTATTTACATACCTAGACCCCCTTCCCCTCTATCAGTTATGTATCTGACTTTTGGCAAGTGCCTCTTCTATACATTCAGCAGCACCGGTGTAATAGGAGAATCCCTTTCTACTGATCAGCAAGTACTCCAGCCCTCAGGAGACAAGTTCACTCAGCGGACAAGTAAGCTTCACTATCCTTCTTTTGGCGCCTTTTACTCCCTTTGCCTCCAAACAAATGCATTCTGTGCAAGATGTATTCCTCATTACAAATGCTCATTGTCAGGGTAGTTGGCTTCGGTCAAAGCAACTTTCCACGAGCATGGACTAACTCTCTTGACTGTTTCCAGCTCTCTGGAATGAATGCCATCTTCTCCATACACCTCCCCCTGTTCTGTGAGCTCTGCTGTGACCCACAAACTTCAGGCTGGGTGGGAAGATGCATAGCTGACCAAGATACTGTGTTCAAACAAAAACAATCTTTTTTTTTTTTTTTTTTTTAAACAGAATCCTGCAAACTGATTATAAACAGACTGAGCTCTGCTCCTTCCTGTCTTGGGTTCCTATAAAGCTTTACATATATTTGGGTGCACATATGCCCTGCTTTTCTGCTCTCAAGCTACCATCTGGGGGTTTGGATAGTGACAGCGCATATCTGGCCTTTTGACTTTAAGACATCCAGAAAGGATAAAGGGAAAGCAGTCTGATGGGAACAGATTGAATGTCTCTGGCAGCACAAAGTGGAGATCAGGGTCAGTTTGGATGGGAGATAAGTTGGGAGATCTCAGAAAAGATGCACCTGTTCCTCATCAAAGGTACATCTTCCCTTTTTGCCCTCCATGCCATTTGATTACTGCCTCGTTTGAGCAGCCTGGCATGCTCTAGCCCTTCATGCTCTGGGATAGCCAAAAGGCAAGCTCAGAGGTAATAGGAAGAAAAGTGGATACTGGAAGCAAGTCACCTCAGAGCTTATAGGTATATATCAGATGACAGGATAACTTGTGTGATGTTGTGGGAGGCATCTGCTATATACCACCTGACCAAAGAAAAAAAAATTAGGTGATACCTTATTCATAGAACTAGGGGAAGCTTCACAATTGTTGACTTTATATTCATAGATAAGTCTGTGGAGTAAATCCTTCCAAAAGCCACTTCCAGGCACAGGAAGTGCTTGGTGACTGGGAACAGCAAGCATGAATTAGCAAGACCAAGTAATGTCTGATCAACTCAACAGCTTCTTTTGAGAAGATGGGCAAAGGTAGAGCAATGACATTGTTTACCTTGACTTCAGAAACATCTCCAACACTCTCTTAAATAGCCCTTCCAGCCAAACTGGTGAGATATGGACTGGATAAGTGCACAGTAAGGTGGGTGGACGGCCATCAAGCTAAATACAGGGCAGCAGTGCATAATGTATCAAGAGAGGCTGAGAGAACCAAGTTTATTCAACCTCAGGAACAGAGTGCTAAAGAGAGGTCACTGCTATCAACACCCATTGACAGGACAATACAAAGAAGACGGAACCAGACTCTGCAAAGGCGCACGGTAACAGCAGGAGAGGCAAGCACAAACTGTAACACAGGAAATTCCAATTAAATATCAGACACCCCCTCCCCCCCCCCAAAGTAGATAAGCATTAGAACAAGTTGCTCAGAGAAGCCTGAAGAGTCTCTATTCATGAAGATACTGAAAATCTGACTGGGTAAACACTAAGCAAGATGTGCTGTTTGGCCCTGCTTTGAGCAGGTGACCTCCAAAGATCATTCCAACCTGACCTATGCCATGTGGAAGACTAAGGCACAAGGGACCAGCTGCAGAGAAATCAGGCCCTGTAGCAACTGTCTGGGAGTGCTGTGTAGAAGTCCCCTCCCCAAAAGAGGTATGCCCCATGTCCTTTCCTCCCTTCTACATGTTCCACAAATGGATTGACTCTCCCAACAATCCTGAGACACAAGACTGACCGTTGCAGCTGGGCTTCTGCAAATGCTTCTGCCCCTTTACTGCTATTCCAGAAAGGCACAATATTTAACCATAGCTCCCTATAATTTCTCAAATAGATAGAAAAAAAAAAAAAAGCCAGATATGCAGCCCTAATCCACCTTGCTATTGCTTCAAAAAATTCTTTATTCACATGGCTCTCCCTCACCCTAGAAAGGGCTGTCTAATGTAAGTCCCCAGTGAAGGGAGAGGTGGAAAACCTTGTGACCCCATTTAGATTAATCTTTCTCACCTCCTAACCTTGGATTAGGGGCATACCCTTCCCTCATTATTAGCACTTTAAATTAAGAACAGATAAGGCGAGAGATAAGACATGCTCAAATATGCCACTGTCACAAAAAGTGAATACAGTAACTATAAAAATCAAGCAATAGTTAGTGATTCTGTGAATAGTGTATTTCCATTCTTTCACAATACATGATTAGTAGTGATAATTTCAGAGCTCCAATTCACCACTAATTCAAAAGCTACATTTTATGACAGCAAAAAGCAGAGGCCATATGAGTAAGCTTTGCAGATGGTCCAAAAAAGTTATTTAATTCTTCATCAGCTAGTAATAAACAGCTGCATTCTTGTGTCTTTTCTGCTTTTGTTTGATGTGCTACAATGTATAAGCTCATTTCGTGAAAAACTGAGAACATACAGAATATTCAAAATACATTGTACTGAAATTGTTACTTAATTGGAGATAACGCAAAATGGCAAAATACGACTTATAAAACATATGGAAGACTTGAGACTGTAAGATGAAATTGAAAGAATTTGCAGTCTTCTTAACAGCTCAATTTACTTGAATGAAAAAGAATAGGCTTAAAAGGAAAAAGTTTTCATATTCAGTGCAAGACAAATTCTAACATGGTTCTTTGATCACATTTTACAGATGTTCTTTGAATTATTTTATAGATGTCCCCAAATCAGTTATTTGTAAGAAACAACCCCCCCTCAAAAAACAAACAAACAAGCAAGCAAAAAAACTAGTATAAGAAATTCAAGTGTGCATATGCCTTAATAGTTATATTATCCCCCTGCTCCCACACCCTGTGTAATTGTAGCATAGCCTACACTGGCAGAAGAGGGGAAAAATTGCATTGCATTTATTCCCCAAATGGAATAAACTATTAGACCTCTTTTCTGGTACTATTCCATTCACTTTCCAGTGAAGTATAGCTAAGTACAGCAGCCGTAGAAGTATTAGTGAGGGATGTGATTTTTTTCCATACTTTTAGCAAATACATTTATTCCAGCAGGGGATACACCAGCAAAAGTTTGGTTGCTTAAAGAGTATCCAGCCAAACATCTGACATCACTTCATTTTTATTTCATTTCAAAGTAATACCTTTTTTTTTTCTTCAGATGCAAAAGAATGATTGAATGATTTAGTAAATTAGTCACAAAATCAATAGCAATGTTCACAAAGCACTATCAAACACTAATTTAAAATATAATCAAGTATACATAGATAAAATCTCATTATCAGTAAAATGGAAGATTTAGAGTTAGTTTTAACAGTTTACAGAATCATACATTTCAACCGAGCATATATTTTAAACTATTCTTTCATGAAATATGAAAAGGTAAGAAAACATTCAATAAATTTAGTGGTGTGACTTTTTGAAAACTGTTAAGTTAAAAATCTCGATTTTGTGCAGTAGCCACCATTACTAAAATGTTTGAGTATTTCTATTCACCTGTAAATCCTCATTTTTGGCTAGTTAACCAGCAGTTGAATTCACAGCTGGCAGTTAGGCAAACAATTACCTAATCTGCATGAGAACTGCTGAAGTTTAAACATTTGGATCTAGAGAGTACATTGCACTGTTGCTATAAAGAATTACATGGTCAGATTCTTTACTATTCACAACGTTAGCACAATCAGGCCTTTTTTTTTTTTTCTCTCTTACTGTTAAGGAAGGTCTTTGATACTGAACTATTTCAGTGAAATGGATTCTTACTAAACTGAAAATCTAATTTTATTGAATTATATCGTATTTCCATTGTCATAGAACTGTGAGAAACAGAATATTGTTCAACCTTTGATCCATTGTTATTGTTTTTTAAAGCAGGAACCTCAGAAAACAGTTAACACAAAAGAATTTGTCTGCTGAAGAACAAACTTCAATCTTCCAAGCACTTTTTATGGGGGGGGGGGGGGGGGGGGGGCCTGATTGATTATTCTCATCTTGATATGCATAGATGCAAAGTATGTCCTTCTCCCTGGAGCATGCATTGGCATCTGAAGCAGAACATGTGGAGGTAACAGCTTTTCAGGCATCAGAAATGACAGAAGCAGGAGCACAGGTAGACTCTTTGGATACAGTTTTTTGACCCATATTCAATTAATCCATGTGGTTCCTGTGCTTTACCCAACACTAGAAGCCGCACAGAAATCGTACCAGCTTTCATAATACAGTCTTGTGCAATTTCTTCCTTTTAGAAAAAGACCACTTCCACATTAACAGAAAATTGTAATAGGATGCTGCCTTCCAAATAATACACCAGGGCTTTGTCTCCACAGCAAGCAGAGGTGCGAATGTGTGAATGCAGGCAGACCAAAGCTAGCTGCGATATGAATGATGGTAACATCACATATCACCAGTCCCAGAGCGCTGAAGAGAGGCAACCAGCCGGGCATTTGCATATTTGGGCACTTAACATGCACTGAAATCCGTGCTGCTATAGCTTGATGGCTTTTGGTGGAAACTAGTTTGGGTATGCCTGTGAATGCTACAGTCACAACTATAACGGCAGAGGAGAAGTAGCCTATGATAAGTGGCTAGAAAATGTGTTTCGTCTAGGCAACAGATTACTGGCAAAATAAGCATGTGGATGTATTCACACATCATACACGTATACGCACATACTTTCCTACGCATACATAAGAGATCTTTGTTTCTAACTTGGAAAGAAAAAGCCACACTGGATTATTTAATTTCAAAGAGCAGTTTTTAGGGATCACTTTGGGTGCTTGATCTTTGCATGCACATAATATAAATGAGTGCATCACAAAATGACTCTAATGGGGAAAGCAGAGCTTGGAACCATGACCTGATCTGCCCACTGTCGTTTATATCACTCCCAGACACCTAGATTATAGAAACTTTGGGTGTCAAAATGTGTTTAGCTCAGTCGATACTTGATTGATTTATGCCAAGAATTCAAATACGACACTCAACATAAGTTGTTCCACTTATTTTTGTAGTCTCTCAGTAAAGTCCGCAATGGAGTTTAGGGGGCACCTACTCTATCAGCTGCATTTACCAAACAGATGAAGCAAACAATGACCACACAGCAGTGCCACAAAAACACACGTCTTTTAAGAATGTTTCTACAAGGGACTTTGCAGGACTCAGGCAACATACTGCTCACTGTTAAATGTGTTTCTCTCTCCATGTTAATTTAATAGAGAGTACGATTAAACACATTCTCCCTGGCTTCCCTGACATACACAAACACAGACCACCCCACAATTTTAGAAAATAATCATTGTGTTCTCAGCAAATTCAACTCAAAATAAAACTGATGGCCTAATATTTTGAATACTGCAGCTTGTGCAACTGCAAGTATTAGGACAATCTTTTTCCTTGTTTATTTACTTAGAAAAAGAAGCAAGAGTTCTACTGAAGGGTTCAAGAGTACCAGAAAGCAAAAGCAAGTCACATATAACACTGTACAGATTAGTTCTATATTAACATTTCTTAAATAAAAAGCAGGGTTGGGTCCTACCTAATACATTGCCAGGTACCAAGTGCTAGTTCCTCTCCATTTGCTCTAACAGCTACTTTCAAAAACAATGCTGTTCTATTAGTAGTAGTAGTCACAGTGCAACAAAAGCGAAATAAATTACATTTGCAGGTTGCTACCTTGTGTTCTTGCTCCCTTGAGCAGAAATATTTCCGGTGAGCTTGATTCCACAGGATGTTTAAATAGATAAATAAATAAATAAACAATTAGAAGCTCATGACCAGCATCACTGAGGTCAATTAACCTATTTATGTTTAAAGTTACGTACATGTCTAAGTGCTTTTCTGGACCACAGCCCACATTAGCTTTCATTTTATACAAAAAATACAGTGAACTATTTATTAAAATAAGACACCATCTTAAGGGATATTGTGAATCATGTCAGAGTTCTGGGTTTGATACATCCCTCTTAACTAATAACTCTGCTCAGAAGCTTATTGGGATCCTGTTCAGAAATAGTGTATTTTAGACACACAATGTCAGTAGTGTACAATAACCTCTATAGAACGAGTATACAGGAAACTACAGAGAACCTGGAGTACAAGCTCAGTATTTCACTGCCTTAAGACAAGTATTAAACAAGCATAATTGTAGATGAGAATGTGTTTGCAAATCGCCTCACGAGACTCAAATTCTTATTTCAGTGAGGATTTTTGGAAGAGATTAGGGAAAGAACAAATTAATCAAGGGAAAATTCCCATAAACAGAAGAGAAACTCAAGAACATGGAATATTATGAACAGATTCCAAATTAATTTCTCAAACTGATTGCAAAAAGATTTGGCAATGCATGTAAATTAATCTAAAACATGAATGTCTCCAGAAATATATATATATATATATATATATATAAAATAACCTTCAGGTTATATGTAACTGCTACCCACACTTAAAAAAAAAAAATGAAAAAAAATCCTTTCCCGTTTCTCATGTAAAAAATACCTTTCAGGACTGATGTTGCTGTTACATTTATTTGAAAATTTGGATATTAAGGATTTGGTTCTTTTAAGTCATAATGTGAGATGAAATGTGACTATTTAGTGATTTATTCTTAATAGTATTTCACAGAATCATTCGTTAGATGTTAATTTTTAATCCAGAATAAAATAGTCTTTTAAGTGTTAACACCTCACAATATAATTCTATTTTTTCATGATGTTTTAACTTTTCTGAAAACTGAATGCTCACTTCTCTTTCATTTCAGGATGCATATCACCTAGGTATGGAAAGTTTCTGCTTGGGGCTCCTTAACACCTGAAGAAAAGCAGCCGAGCTGCCTGAACAAGAGGCGAGAGCCCATCCTGAAGGCCAGCAATCATGGGGAATGACTGCAGAAGAAAAAAAAATACATCAGTGTTCTTCAGTAAGGAGACAGGAGGAGAGGGAAAAAAATATAAAAAGATGAGGAAATAAGGATAAGAAAGAGTGGACCACATTCTGATCAATGCGTGAGCAGGATGGGAGAGACGTTTGCATCTACTACCATGATGGATCTAAGTAAATCCATAGACAACCACTTGAAAAATCCTGTACATCATCTTATCCAGGAATCCCATACAGCATCTTATACAGCAATGCAGTAAGTGTGGCTCAGGTACACCTCTGAAAATGCACACACACACACGATATTATTTCAGTACTCAGTGAAGGATTTTAAATCAAGTACATCTGACTTAATCCCACAACATTCCTAAAGATAAGAAATATTAGAAAAGCTCCCTGAATCCCTTGTACGTGGGGTTTCATGGAGTTTGCCAAATTTGGAAAAAAAGTCTCAAAATATTCGTAGTAGTCCCAGTATCAGGGTATTGTAATGCAGTAAATTATGAAACACTGAAACACTAACTGTCCATTTAGTACCATCAATGCTGTATGTGCCATTTCTACCAAACTAGAAAGAAAGACTGAAAAACACCTGACTTCCATAAATTCATGACACAAAAAAGAACAAACTGATCAGAGGATAAAATCATACTAAATATATACAAACTCAATGGCTTCTGAGCATCATTGTTGGTAAAACCATATACTGTAATTATTTCTCTGAAGTCAGCATGACACCACAGAGTGCTAAATATTCATCCTTTGGAATAAATATGAATCTAGAACTATTCATCTTTTTTTTCAAATAGCTGACATGCTGCATAAACAGAAAGTATATATGTTTTTTTAAAAGTAAACAATACAATAAGTAAAATGATTTATTATGCAATTTATCTCTTTCCATCTCTGTTCTGTTCATAATTCAGATCCACACAGGGCAGTTCATATACCATTAATATTTCCCAGATGTGTTTGACTTTAAGGCTATGATCATTTTAAATGTTTTAAAATGTATGCCATTTATCATTAGTGTTATGGCGGTGTCATTCGCATTATTACAGTTAAGGTTGTGTCAGCAGTTCTATAAGCCTGTATTTTCAGGGGTTCAGAACTTGGCAGTGAGAAGTGGCTACAGACTGAAACCTGGCATAAAGCATCCTGGCTTGGGAGCAATTAAATTTATTTCTGAAAAGGCTAACAAAGGATTTGGTCTTGAAATTCTGCAAAAAGGGAAAGAAATGCATTCATGCTTTTAAGACACAAGTTCAGCTTGCTATTGCACAAACACAGATAAAGGTGCAAGAATGTCCTGGAGGAGGCAGTGTGCTGGTGAGCTAGTGAAAGTAGGGACAAACTACTGCTTTTCTGAGAAACTCAGCTTTGCATATCTCTTATTTCAAACAATCAATCAAATATTATCAGAGCAACTCAGCAACATCCATAGCATCTGGAATTAAATGAGTATAAATTTTGCTCATGACTTATATTAGAATGTATAGTTTGAGCGTGCATTACCTGAAAGTGTCTTCCCACTTGGTGATAGCAGAATAAGGTTTAATTTAAATGCTCATGTTCTATTGGCAACTTCACTGACCTTCCACTTCTGATCTATCTTATCATAGACAAGATAGACATGTTGGATCAACAGGCAGAGGCCAATAGGATGAGGTTCAAGTGCTGTGTCCTGCACTTTGGCCACAACCACACCAATGCTTGGGGCAGAGTGGCTGAAAAGCTGTGCAGAAGGAAAAGGACCAGGGGGGTTGGTTGATGCTTGTCTGAACATGAGCTGGCAGTGTGCTCAGGTGACCAAGAAGGCCAACAGCCTCCTGGCTTGTATCAGGAATAGTGCAGCCAGCAGGACCACAGAGGTGATCGTACCCCTGTACTCAGCTCAGATGAGGCCATGCCTTGAGTGCTGTGTTCAGTTTGGGGCCCCTCAGGACAAGAAGGACATCAAAGGCCCTAGAGCATGCCCAGAGAAGGGCTACTAAGGTGGTGAAGGGCCTGGAACACAAGTCCTATGAGGAGCAGCTGAGGTTGTTTAACCTGGAGAAGTGGAGGCTCAGGGGAGACCTTATTGCTCTCTACAGCTAACCTTAAAGGAAGGTGTGGGGAGCTGGGGTCAGCCTCTTCTTACAGATAACTTACAATAGAACTATTCAAGTTGTGTCAGGGAGGTTCTCATTGGAAATGAGGAGACATTTCTTCGCAGAAAGAGCAGTCAAGAACTGGAATGGGTTACCCAGGGAGGAGTTGGAGTCACCATCCCTGAGGGTGTTTGAGGAAAGGCTGGACGTGGTGGTTAGGGACATGGCTTAGTGGGTGATAGTGGTGGTTGGGGGATGGTTGGACCAGATGATGATGGAGGGTCTTTTCCGAACTTAGTGGTTCTATGATATATTTAGGAGACCAGGCATATCTGTAAACATTTTACATCTCTAGACCCAACATGATTTCTCAGCTAAAGGACTAAAACTAATTTAAAATTTGCCAGCTGCACAGTGAGAAGGGTTGGACTACTTAACATTGCCATTGGTTTCTTTTTTCTACACACTGCTAGCTCCCATGCTGTAGTAAACTAAATTTGACCTTCTGTGAGCAATTCCTACTGCCAGTTACAAACTTCAGATTCACCAGCTATGTTATTTTTCCTTCTTCTACTGGCTCAACCCCATGACAAGAAAAGAATGCTTTTCAAGGCCTACTTTCAGAACCCTAATTCCCTGAATTCCCCTTTTTCCCTTCTTTCCAAACACAGCTTTTGTGAAGCCAGAGTTCAGGGCCCAGCCCCAGAGGAATCATTTATTTTTTCCTGCTGGAATTGACTGCCCAGTCTTCCTTTCAGTCTCACCCAGCAGATCTCCACACTTCCAAGCCTGCAAATCTTTATTCTTGATACTGTGGTTTTATTTTCCTTTGCCTTTCTATTCACTTTGACATGACCCATTCCATGTACATCAATAGGATCCATGCTCCAGTGTTGTCTTTACAGTCACCTACGTGAAGGTTACACCACTTGAAAAGTAAGCTGCTAATGCCCTGCCGCTTCTTGCGCAATCTGTTATTGCTGCTCCCCTATCCCCACCTGCACTAGCTACCAGGAAATTGGCTCCCACTGTCTCTTAAGACTGCATGACTCCACACTGCTAATATCTCACTACTTATTCCTCTCCTGTTACCACAGCAGTACTCTGGATGAAGTTTTGCTTTTAACTCTCAGCAAGAAAAATAAAATAAAATTCTTTGTCAGAACTCAGTGTCAATTCCTGACAAAATGCAATGGTTGTCCTTAATCAAACCCTCTTTTATGGATGCAGACTGAAGATCTCTTAGCAGGAAGGCTGAACATTTCTGATTAGGACATAGAAACTTCTTGTTACCCTTCTTACCAAGCAGTCTCTCCACAACTAGTCATGTTACTTACGAGTTCTTACATCTTGTGCCCTGCACTGTTGCAATATACATTAAAATTAAAAAAAAAAAAAAAATTATTTGAGCTTTTCAAATGACACTTGGAAACTCAGGCTTTATCACTGAGAACACCACTCTTGTGTGAGCAAGGGAAAGAACCTATTATTCAGCTGTCTGGTAAAACATGATTGAGTAATAACTGATTATCAAATATTTTACGTGCAGATTCTCCTTACATTCCACCAGAGGGCTACAGAACTCCCATAATGCTGAAAAAAAAAATAAATACAAAGTTTCCAACCCTTCCAAAGTAAATGATATTATAATGTTATTTCCAATTTGCCGTGAGTGTAGTTTTCAACAGATTTGAAGAAAAGTCAAGAAATTCAGCAGAGACTTCTATCATTTAGCAATTGGAAAAAATATATTCTCAGAGTAAAATTTGAAACAGGTCATATTTAAATGGTGGTTTCAACACGTCTGGAGCACTGTCCATGGGCCATGTTTCCATTTCTGCATTCACACAAAATGGAAAATTACTTCCCCTTACTTTTAATTTTTCACCTACTCTGCACATCTACCACAGATTTTCACCTTGCACTTTATCCATGTTAAAAGTCTCCATTCGCATTTCGGAGCAGTTGTTTTTCTCTTGTACAAGATGTTTTTACTTTTCATTTCAAAGGTGTTTTGAAATGAAACCTTACTGCTTCTAGATACATGCCATATACCCTTCCCTGCTATTGAATGCTCTTAATTCTTTCACCATGAGTTGGAATAAGGAACGGCGACGCATTCAGGAATGAGGATTAAATTTAAAGATGGAGGGAAGGAACAGAAAACAAACGTGCATCTTGGGTAAATGATGACATAAAATGTTCTTGAGGTAAAGAATGAGGTCATGAGTAACTTCTTCCACAAAGCTTAATACATGCTGATTTTCCTTTTGTAGAATTGGACTTAAGTTTCCTCAGCTCTCATCAACGTAAATTGACAGCCAAATAAAACATATTGAGATCCTAGGTTTAAGTTATGCCAAAAACTAATCCTAGGTAGGTAGAGTGACAGTAAAAGAAGAATTGATCCTTAATCTCCACCTAGCAATATGTTCAGAGCAATGAATAGCAATCAGTTTAACCTCTTTTTATTCTATACAACACACTGACCATTTCATTTTTGTTCCATGTGCTACCCAGCATTAACTCCCCCTCCATTACAAATATGTGGATCAACACCATTCATGCTGTCAGTTATGAAATAGTAAGATATCTCTCTTCATTTCACACACAAAGAGAAGTTAAATGTATGAATCCAACAAGTAAGGCTAATCATTCTTTCACACTATTTTTTCCTTTCAAATTGGTAAAGAGCCCAAACACCAACTTAAAGCAGACATGTCTCCGAGATAAATGTGGTCTAAACTAAATACTTTCCTCCTTGCAATATCAATGTTTACAACCAGTAAAAGCCTAAAGCAGCAAGGATCAGGTTTCTTTTAAATGCAAAGAGAACAAACCTATTGTACAATTTGATTGACATAAGAGGACAATTTAAAGATATATTGTATTTTTTTCAGGTTCTGCTGCTACATTTGCCAAACTATAGATAGATAAAATCTGGAGGTTATAGCATAAATACAACAAGCAAAATATTTTATATTTGCTTTTAGCATTACAATTCAAAGGCAAGTAGAACTGCATAGCTCCATGTATGAGCCCTAAAGCTACCCTAAGCTACAACTGGTTGCTCTAGAAGCAATGGAACAAATTCTGTAGTCACCATAGAAGTCCTATGGAATGTAGTTTCCCACTGTTTTGCAACAGTGCATTGGAATAATTATAAAGTAGCCATAGCCTTCACCGTTATAACTGGTGCATCAAAAATATACATGCCCTGACATGCTTCTAAAGAGAAAATTTTTTTCTTTCCTCACACAATGAAGCTTCCTACTAACATATAAAAATACCTTTATACGTAAGATGTGTTCTATCATTAGATACGTTAGGTTAGATATAACATTCTGTCCCATCATGACTGAAGATTAGCAAGCTTCTCTCCACTTGCCCCAGATTCCATTTTAGCCTAATGTTCAATGATTCCATACTTAAATAAACCACAAAGCTCAAAAAAGGAAGATACCCTGACATCTGTACAAGAATCCTGGCAACCTATACTGTGTTCTGTCTTCACAGGTTGAACACAATTTCTCTAGAAAGATTAAGATTATTAAGATTAACTGTCATAAATTCCAACTGGTTTCTGTCACAAATTCCAACTGGTTTCTGGAATCAAACCACCTCCGGATTGATTTATGAGATTTATTTAATGCAGAAACCAACTTCTATGTTTCCTATTTAGTTTTTACTCTTAATGAAGAAACATAGTTTACACACAAGCTAGAAGAAAGATTCTTATGTCAATGCCATTTTTGTAATGTCAGAAAGAATTAGGCAATATTTACTTTATTCACATTCATGAAATTTTATACCAGCCAGGCAAGGAGAGATTGATAACAAAAGTATCTTTTAAAGGGCCTTCATACAATTTTGCATCCTGGTCACTGTTGCTATCAAAGAGTTGTACAATCTCTCCCCTGGAGCTGTTAACAGAAATCCCAAATTTTGCCAGGTGAAATCAGTGGGATTATACAATCAAGAGAAAATTTGTCTGAGCAGACACGAGCTTAAAAAAACAAAACAAAACAAAAAAAACACACAGTGCTATCACAAGGCATAGTTAATAACTTGAAATGAACAGAGAAACTGGGCATTACCAAATAATTTAGTTTACATTACTAAAAAAAAAAAAAAAAAAAAAAAACACACATTCAGACTTTCTCACTGATCTGTGTCTGGTGTTGTTCCTGTGAAATAGCTCAATTACAACTGGAATTAGGTATTAAACCAGTTAAGCAGATTCATTTCAAACATTGTTTGTATGTTTGATAAAGTTAGCAATACTATAAGCTACTGAGTATTACTATGAGTAGTACTACTCCTTTACATACACTCTTCACATCACAACTGCACCCTCTGCCCCGATACAACAGTGTTGGAGTGTTGTTGGCTTTGGAAGGTGGCTGTTAGAGATTGTTTTAACTCAAAAGCAGAGTTAGCATGGAAAGATGGGATACACTTTTTTTTTTTTTAGCATAATGCTGGTTCAGCTATTAGTGAAAGGGGACAGTAAAAAGTAAGAACACTGCAGGATCAGTTTACACAGGATACTAACTTTAAAAGAGATAAATTAGACAACACACAGATTTCTTAAGTGCTAGATTAAAACCTTCAACAGCAAATCTCATCATTTTGAAATATTTGACTGTGCAAAGTAAGAGAACCTTTTTTTAAAAAAAGAATCCTGTCATTTCTTTCCTCCTCATAAGCACTGCCAGTTTCCCAATGCTCTTTTGACAGTATAATCAGTCAATTCAATCAGAGAAATTCTATAGTACAATGGTAATTTTCTTTCACTTTTTTTTTCTCCCTTTACACTGTCAATTCAAACCACCTGCTGTAAGCATTGATGTGGAACGGCTTAGTATTAGCTCTGAAATTAGTACCAGTCCCCAGTTAAATACCTGGCACATTCAGTGTGGGACAGACACTGCTAATGGCACATAAACCCATCAGCTGCAATCGGCACATTAGTTGAACAAGTTTCTCTCCAAGCCATTCAGAGAAAGCACCTTGCTGGTATTACTGCACTAGGCTTAAAAGTGAGACTAAGAAAGATGATTTGAGGAGGGAGGAGAACAAACATAGCCCCAGACCTATGTTTTAAATAGGAAATCTCTGAGAATCTACTCTTAAATACCTTAGGTAGCTTCCTATGGCAACACTTAGTTCAAGCAACACAGCTCTCAAAATATATTTCAAGGTACAAAGCATAGAAAAAGAATGGAGCACTGTTTTCAATTAGTAGAGCCAAGCACAAATTAATGACACAATATAAGAATTTCATCTCTTCTTAAATTCTAACACTGGTCTTCAACGATACATACTAACTTCAATCAAACAAACATTTAAAAAAAAAAAAACCTATTAAATCCAATATCTTACAAATCCATCAGTTCTCCTGCCCTATTTAGCTCAGCAGGTAGGTCCATGTGCATGAGTCAGTCAGCAATGATGAAAGGCATTTACTATAGACTCCTCACAGGGTCATCAATGGACAACCTGTACAAGATTTATGCTTTAAATAATAAATGAACTAAACACCTTGAAGTAATTGGCTGTGTGAAGCCTCACACTAGGCCAGATAGCTCAACTGTACAAAGTAAAATAAGATTAAATAATAAATGAACAGTGCAGAGGTTTTCTAACCAAACTAATTCTACAAGATTTTTTTTTTTTTTTTTTTTTTTTTTTTTTTTTTTTTTTAAGTGCAGGTTGTTCATGAGCTGAGATGCTTTCAAGACTTCATGCTGGTGTCATGGGGCCAGCCTTCTTCTTTGTCAACAGTAACTACCTCAGAGGCCCATATTCTTTCTGGTGATGAGGCTAGGAACTCGGTGCTCTCCTCTCCTGTGCAAGATAATGCAAGCAGCCTATACAACAATGGATGTATGTCAGGACTTCAAGTGCTCATTCTCCATTTCAACTTTTATTTATTTATTTATTTTATAAAGATTGAACTCATCAAGATTTTGACCACACCAGTGGGGAAAATTTGAGCAAACTCCAAGAAAATTTTCATCCAGTCATTAACTCATTCATAAATGTACAAATTCTTCACTGGTGGGATTACATGTATAACACAGTCATGGGATTTACCTACAGAGGTTATAACATAGGAATTCACATTCAACAATTTTTCAACATTTAATACTGGCAAGGGTTTCTAAAACATCTTCCAACGGCAGACTAACATTCTAGCTGACAGCCTTCCACAGAAATTCCCTCTCAAATATGATGCTGCGGGCCATCTCGTTCTCAGTTCACAGTAACATAAATCTCCGTTAAAACTACAGCTTTATTATCCATATAAGTACTAGTGTAAAATATTTAAATTAGTTTGCAAAGCCTCTTTTAATACAATCAAGCAGTTTAAAGCTAGTCACAGACACCAGTGGGTCACAGGCAGACTGCCCCAGATTTGTCTTCTAAAACAAAGCAAATTCATTTCATTTTGTTGCTAGTCACAAAGCCCACGAACAAAAACTACAGATAATAGACATTTTAGGGCGAAGAAATAGCTTGACAGGAAGAAAGTAGAAATATATTTAAAGGGTTTATAGGCCAGTTCTCAGCTGGTAGAAAGTGGCTTAGTTCCAATAATCTAAAGAGTTTCCCAGATCTACAGAAAACAAACTTTATGAAATGTACCTTCAGTAAAAGTGCACAATTTCTCAAAAAAAGAATTCATATTTCTGGCTTAGACTTTTGTCGTGTCTCTGAAATGCCTGAATTTCAAGATGTACTTCTGGCTCCTTTATTTTAAATGCGTTAGAAAGGCTTCTGTTAAGAATGCTGAATTAGATGTGTGGTCCTGAAGTTCTGGTATGCTCACATCCTCCCCTCAACTCATAATTTCTACAAAAGCTTGCTTGAAAGGTATCTCATGGAGAATCTATACATTGCAAAGCAGTAGTTCTGAGGGTTTCATTCGCAATCCACATCTAGGCTCCAGACCCCACAATTGGAAACTACTGCTCTAGAGCAGAACAGAAGTACCTCAGAATTTAAACCAGCATGGTGATACAAATAACAAAAAGACAAGGGGTGGGGAGAAGGAAAGAAAAGATGTATCAAATGTGGAAATAGGGAATACAAAACTTAGAAATAATTTTTAAAATGTTTCAAAGAACTGTAATGAAATGTTAAAGCCACCCCCTTTAATGCACACACAAGCAGTATAAATGCAACTGATCTAAAGTCTCTGTGACCTTGGCAGTCTTACAGGGGTAATCTTCACATAAGATGAATTATTCCTGAACAATTGCTCTAATGCATTAGGCACAAGCATCCTGTCCTTCAATAGTAGGCATGCTTGTCTTTTCACATCCTTATTTCAGAACAAACGTATTTATTAAGAACAAAGCAAGGTAAAAAGGAAAAAAAAAAAAAAAAGAAAGAAAAAAAAGATTACACTCTGCAAATATATACAACAATAAAAGCATGAACAAATTTGTTATAGTCCATAGAGCTGGAATTATGTCGCAGAATGTTGCAGAATAAACTTTATGGATGATTTCAGAACATAGAATAACTTTCAGCAAAGATTACTGCCCTGTTCACAGAAAATATACTGCATCCAAACTTCTAAGAAAAAGTTCTCAGGAAAATCAGTAGCTAAAGAACAAACAGTTCAAGCTTGCTGTTGACTTGGGTATGTCCCACAAACACTAACTCACAAACTATCTCAAGCTTGTTATGAGGACTGATATTTTGACATCCTCCTGTGTTGAGTTCATTCATACACTAGTCAAAAAAGTAACAATTCACCATACAGCAGTAGAAACAAAGTCAAGCATCCTCCATGACCTGAAGAGCAAGCTTATAAAAAAGATTATGACTGCATTCAATAACAAAGAACTGTGCTCAGAACTTAACACCCTTCAGTTTTCTTTTCCCCAACTGAAGTCTCTTCAAACCCTATTTCTTGGTTAACTTTAGAGGTCAAATCATTTTGAAGAAGACTGTTATCTCTGAGGAGAACACAGACTAAGATATCTCTATTGGGACCAGTGAAACTACCTATGTATATATATTCACACACACATACACACACACATTTAAACATAATGACCCACCTCCAGAGCACTTTCCATCTAAGCTGTTTGCAAATGTTAATTAACAAGCACATGCCACAGGAATGAGGCAAATAAAATTGGAAATTTTGAAGGCATCTAGGACTGGAACTGCAATCCTTTAACTCCAAGTAAATCCTGAGAGCCTCTAAATAGACTCTTCAGTTCCCACAGGCTCCCCTTGCCTCTCTGGTTCTTCTGTTCATGCCACAAACATCCTCACAAGCAAGGTGAGAGGTATTCTGTCACTGCCTGACACTTACCTCCAGTAACGTGCCCTGATCTGAAGTGTCCTCAGATCCTGCCTAAATAACATCCCTTTGGCACAAAATGCCACACAAGTTGTGACTTTACTCAAAATCAGAATCTAGAAGAGGAGTAGGCGTACTTCTGTTCACACAGCAGCTTATTGGTTAGGATGGTTATGAAAAATAGAGATACAAGGTTCCATTTCCTCTCCTGACAGAGGGATCAAACCCTGAGGGCCTGCACTAGCTATCAGCATCCTCCCTTTTGGAGCAGGTGGGCACTCTTAATCCCTCCAGTGTTCTATACAATAGAAGCAGCATTAATTGGGCCAGAGAAAAAGAATAAGCATGCCCATAGAGGGCATACTGCTAGGAATAAGGCAGGGCAACTCAATGCAGCCCTACTCAATGACTGAATTAGTAGCTGGTATACTGCAGAAGACACGTTGAGAAATCCAGTGTGAACTGGCAACCTCCAAAAGCTACAAGATCACTTTTCCACACTTGGATTCTCTTGGCCTTTACAATCTACATCTAGAAATATGAATTGCTGCACGGGGTAAGCCAGCTTTCCTTGTGCTGTGGGCTAGGTGCCAGTTTGGGTGCACTTGCACAGACCTTTCTCCAGGCCACACAGGAGCACCCCTCTGTCACATAGGTCAGGTCTCAGGCCTATTGCTTGTTATTAAGCCTATGCGCACACAGCAGCTTTTGAACAGTATAAACTGCCAAGTGTATTTTCTTCTTTTGGACCAGGGAAGGGTACTGAGAGCACAAAGTAGAAGGGAATCTTCACAGGAGACAAACAAGGAGGGCCTATTGGGCTTGCTCTGTCATTCATCACAAGCACAACAAATCACTACCATTGATTTATTGGCCTTAAATACTTGGGTCACTGGCAACTGCATACGTATACCTGAAATCAGAATTTGTGCCTTGCCTTTTAAAAATTGTCTGTTTGCTATAACATACATAACATCATACCGTGTATGACACAAAAATGAAAATCTTTGTATGAAACAGCAACAATATATTGGAGGAAACATCACCATGTTACATTTTTTTCCAAATGACCAATTTTCTTCAGGTTGGTGCATTTATAATATTAAAATACATCATACCTATCAAACCAGTGCTATAGGTCTGCACAAATGAATAGTCATACTTTGGTGTCATTAATAAACAACACATGAATTCCAGGAGCTTTGTTGTGTATACAACACGCTGTATTTGCTGAAGTACTATGCGTGTCATGTTATCCCTCAGTGATTCATAGATCACATGAAAAAGAGACAGGTTTTGCAAATCGTGCTATTGAAAAAGGATAAATAATGAATTCCATATTTATACTACTAAAGGAAATTTGCAATCATGATACAGCAATGCTAGAAGAAAGGGGTATGTGTGTGATATATTGGCCAGCCTTGACTGTGACTGTTCCTGCAGTGTAAGAATTTCTTTATCCAAGGACAACTACTTTCACCTTCCCATCTGTCCTGTGAATTTTTTAATGTCTGAGACAGGTGGCCTGTTGGAAACCTAAAACCCTGTGGGTACAAAATATGATTAAAATCTGATGTTAGGCTCTACTATAAAGAAGAGCTCTATGCTTAGTTGAGAATTTGTAACTAACCTGCAAAAATATGTCAAAGGTAATTTGAACTCTACATAACCAAAATATTTTTAATTCAAGTTCAGCATATGCTATATCAAAATTTTGCTTGCAATTATTTCCCCACAGATTAAATATGTATCTTGATAAGTGTACATACTGGTTTCTTTTAGAAAAAAATCTTTAAAGGAATATTTTAATTAATTCTTCATTCCTAAATACAGCATTAGCAACAATAACATGAAAGATTAATATGTTGAACTCATTATTTAATAACTTACAGAGCACACAATTAATGCATCGTAATGAATTCTTAACAATTATTAAAACAAATATCTGAAAACTTCTGAAGGCATATCAAGAATTCAAAGGCTGCTGGGTATGTAATCTTGCCCCTTTTTGGAGAAGGGGGTGGTAATTTAAATGGGTCTTTTATACTTTCAATTATTCCCCAGAAAAAAAAAAAAGAAAAAAAAAGATCAAGAAGCCTAATTGAAATCTATTTAGAAGAAATTCAGAATCTGTGCCAAGTTTAAAAGTTTGGCATAGAATACTAAGTGATGATTCCTGCAGATAATTAAAATTTAAAATGTTAAATGATTTATCTTGTTGTAAATAATTAAGGGAATTTTAAAAAGGCAAGCAAGAAAATGCAGTATGTGAATATACTGTGTGCCACCAATCTCTACATATCAGAAATGTTACATATTATGCACAGACTAGGGTTTTCTCTCTGTATTTCGTAATGATGCAATAAAAAGTAAATTTAAAATCATCCAAAGAATTTCAACAGTTTTAAACATATTCAATCAAATGGAACTACAGTTGATTGACATTCTGGCCTAACACATGGAAAAGGAAATAGGCCCTGTGTGTCAAAGTCAATAGATGACTTTCCAGTGATGTCAAAACCAGAGCCATTGAAACTCAATTATCAAATATCATTCCAATGGAGCTTTAGTTAAACCTATAGACTTGGAAAAGACTATCATATCCAGGGTATGATTCTCAGGTTAATGACATTCACCAACTGTACTAAGTAAAAAAATAAAATTAAATTAAAATTAAATAATCTAAAAAAAAAAAAAAAAAAAAAAAGCTAACTAAAGCCAGTCCTTCACCATTTTCTCTAGATTTACAACAAATTCTCAAAAATGTTGATAAAATTAAGCTGTTCTAGAAAAGGGAACTGTGGACATCTGTTAATATTTGCAAAATTTCAGATGTCAAGGTTATTTTGCTTAAATAGTGATGCAGGTAGTGTCACTGGCCTCAGTAATGGATCGGGTGCCTGGAAGAGATAAGAGCCCCATCTTCTCTTTATCTCCCACTGTCTATCACTAAGGTCTGTAGCACACGTGGTCTGTATTTTCTGATGTGTAATGAGTCATAAGAACCATATCTTCCCTGGTCTGCTCATAAAATAACTGTTCATGATTATATCAATTTGAAATTTAATATTTGTACCTTTCTCCACTTTTCCTTACCACATAGTTACCAATAATTTATATGATACTTTTTGAAATAAAAAAGTTCAGTTCTAAAATCAGAACTCATTTCTTGAGCAACATGGGCAGATCATACTTTTTTTTTTTTTTAATAACACAAGTACCCTAAACTATGCACCAAAACACATACAATCTGTTTTTGCTCTTATATTAATATGTTAGCTCTACATGTGTGCTATACATGTATGACTGATATAATATACATTAGAACATTCACTCATATGGGCCAAAAGAAGTGCAAAAATTCTTAAATGGATGAAAAGGTTAAATAAATCTCCCTCTACTAGATCTAACATAATTCTGGGAAAATGAAAAAGGAGCACACGGATTTAATAGAACTCCAATTCAGGAAACATTAATTAACTAAAAGGCTTTTTAAACTGTTCTTTGTTATTAATAGCAAATTAATAGTAAAAAGATATTAATACTATTTTCCAAAAACCAAAATTCGATGTAAAATTGATTCCTTGCACACGTTTTTCTTACCCTGAAAATGATGCCAATTATTTACATAGAAATGTAGATTCCTGGGCAAGGGCAGTAAAGTCAGGTGATAACAGGTAATTGGCAATACTTAAGTAATATAGCTGATAGCTTGCAAGTGATCATTCTCTGCAAAGTTACTGAAGATCCCAATATGAGACCTCAAATAATTTTTAAACCATCCCAAGAACTTCAAAAATTAGCAAAACGTAAGCATCGTTAAGCGGTAAAAAGTATAGACATAAACAGCCACATACTCTAAGTCTAACATGCATACAACAAAAATCTCAGTCTGAGCTTGCTTGAACAGTAAGTCCTTTCAGATAGGCAATGGCACATAAGTTCTGGAAAATGCAGAAGACCTATAACTCCCTTCATCTTCAATATACAGCATAACTCAAAGTGAGACCTGAAGGTGTTCAATTCCACTCAGTATTAGTCTCGGAGCATCAAATAAGCACTAAGAAAGGTAAGAAAAAATATGAAAGAATCAAAATGTTTGGGACTTTATATTGCTATTCACATTTCACTTTGTTATATGAAACGTAAGACTGGGAATTTGTTATTTATTCAAAGGCTAAAAGCAAACAATCTTATTTATGTCACAGAAACTGTATTACACAACCTCTCTTTCAAAAAACCACTCAACTACAGTTTTGAAGAAATCAAAGTCTCCTGAAGTTTCAAAAGATACTATACTTTCCTGCCAAGCTCTGACCAAAGGAGTCCTGTAACACATTCCCTCCATTCTCACATGTTTAATTCACTCAGGATATAAAAAGAGGACACAATTAAATCTTTAGTTTTCTATTGCACCACACAAACTATCGGTCTTCAAAAGCACTCCACCCACCTTATCTGAAAAATTACAGTGAACTATAATGTACAAATAATACCATGTCTACATAAGAAGCATGATTACACTCTGAACCTATGAACTTAATCTCCTTTTTAACAGTATCACTTTATTTTAAAAAATGTTTTGTATGATTTGTCACTCATTAAAATAAAAATATAATGATAAAAGAATATTTTAAAAAATCTAGATACTATTAATTTGAAGTAGACCATGCAATGGAACTTGTAATTACCAGGTAGAGTATCAATGGAGTGGACATACACATCCATGAAAATTAGCAATGTGAGAGAACCACCACTTGTCTGCTACATTCTGTAAAAAGGCAGTATTTTGCAGACAATTTATAAAAATATTAGTTACTGCTGACATACCAAAAAACAATGATATGGAAGCAAGGGCCTCAGCCAATGAAGGCTGGTTTTCACATTCCATGAAGCATTTTATGATCTTTTTCAAAAACCCCTGAATTGTTTAACCATCTGATTCACACCCTTACTCCTCAAAATAGAGAATTGCTCTCAGTGCCAGTTATCTAACTACTGTTTGAACAGCACTGTAGATCCACATCCTTAACTAATAATGAATATACTCCAGTGTCATGCAAAACAGAAAAAAAAAAGAGAATTTACTTATTTTCTTAGCATACAGTCATGGTTCTGTTTTGGCTGTTCTCCACATACCCCAGAGCATGTCAGAATTAAATACACAGAGATCACTAGTTGCTGGCGGGGTTTACAGCAGGTCACTTTTGGAATTCCAGGCTGCATTTGGCAGGAGTCGATAGCTTTTTCTATTTCCTTCATCAACTTCCAAATGCAGCTGCTCCTATCAGCTTTTAAGGTGTCTCCCTCCCTTTAACCCTTTTATCCTGTACTTTGCAACCCTGGACCTCCTCCCAGTTTCCCTGTTCTTGCAAACCAGGAAATGAGAAGAAAAAAAAAAAAAAAAAAAAAAAAAAAACACAAAAAAAATATAAGGAAAGAGATAGGTTTTAATGTTGCTGTGTGCTTTGTGCCTGTAGACTGTTCAGAAGGTTTCCTAGCTCTATGACTTATATTTGGAGTTTTTGTAAGCCAAATTAAAATAAGGCTGAAAACTGAAATGGAAGTTGCACCCTGAAAGACACAGTAACTCAGTGAGCTTGTAGAGTATAAATGACATTTGTGGGAGAAGCAAAGAGACTGACACCTTGAAAAGAAACTCTCAGATTAAAGACAAGGAAGCCAAAATGCAACAGCAGAGGAAGAGACTCTTCCCCTGAAAGAAATATCCCGGCAACCATCCATCCATAGGGTGGTCCAAGAGTTCAGAGGATGGTCAGAGACATTTTAGACAATGTCCGCTACTGTTCTTGCTCTGGCAGCACTCTGTGGAGCAAAATATTGCCAAAAACACAAAAATACACTTTCCAAGCTTCCTTTCTTTTTTGTGCTGCCCAGATCACGTATTACCAAAAGCATGTACTGTTCTCTTTGTTGCTGCCTACATGTGTGTAAGTCATTTGCTAACATCTGAATAAAGTATTAGCATCTAAAAATTCTTAACCACTTTCCTTTAATTTAAATAGGTACTTGTGCTCTAATAGGCCTCATTTCTTTGACTGCTGACCAGTGATACTACAATGAATAAAACCCATGAAGTATGCAGTCAAAGGAAAATAAAGGCATGAAGAGTGGTGAAGGTATTTGCTCCAGGAGATAATATGGACTATAAGTTCAGAGGGTGTTTTTTTGGTTGTTATTATTTTTTTAAAAATGCATTATAAATGCATTCCTCAAAATGTATCACACAGCTTTAGACGTGGAAAAAAATGTAGGGAAATTTCTGGTATGCAAAAATAAAGCACTGAAAATACATGTACTTAGGCAAGGGCAGAAAAGCTAAAGAAATCTCCTGAAAAGAGTTGTAGTCTCAGAAGGTAAAATGAAGCTTTGTGGAGCTGCAAAAGGTCAATTCTCCAACAATATCACATACAACACGACTGACATCGAGATCAATCCCTTTCTCTATAAACGTTCCTTTAAAATACTGGAACAGTTGTTTTTGTTATAGTTACGCTTTGAACCGGGTAAAAAAAAAAAAAAAAAAAAAAAAAAAAGCTTTTTCTGTTAAGAAACTATAATATGACCTGAATTTCCCTGAAATAGTCATTTATTGCAAAAGAAATAAATAAATAAAAATCAGGATTTCATTTTATAGAAATGTTCCAATAAATTCTGTATATGAAATATACAAAAAAAATCAATAATTTACATTTCAGATCTGCCTTTAATATCTGTAACTTGAAATGTATGAGAGTTATGTATGAACTACACAACTTGTTTTAATTAGCAGAAAAGTTCTGTTCAACTGGCTGATTGGAGACTGCTAATGTGTCCCTTTGTTAAGGATATTTTATTTGTAATCCACCAGAGAAAAAGTAAGAAAACCTGTTAGAAGCTCAAGTGAAAGAAAAATACTACCTCAATAAAACTTTTTACATTATGCCATATTTTTATTTATGAATGGTGTTTATATACATACCACAGAGCAGTTAGCATTCAGCTAAATTCTTTGTGGGTAGCATTTTCAGCTATTTGGAAGAACTGCATATATTTCCATTTAACAGTATCTCATTTCCTCCTCCATTCGCTCACCTTCTATAACTAAAGGAAAACAACTGCTACAATACTTTACAAATAATTACTAAGTCCTAGAAAAAAAATCCTAACCAATCACTGCCCAGCATGGAATTTGATTTCACATTAGCATAAAAAACAATGACCATGAAGTTCCACATAAGTATCATAGAATGGTTTGGATTGGAAAGGACATTAAAGATCACCCTGTTCCAACCTACCTCCTCCCTCTGGATTTTTTTACAAAATTTGCTGTGCTGATACAAAAAGGAGGCCTGCAGGAAAGTTGAGGAGGGACTCTGTCAGGGGGTGTAATGGTTTTAAGCTAGAAGTTATGTTTAGGTTAAATATTTGGAAAAAAATTCTTCACTATGAGGGTGGTGGGGCACAGGAACAGTTTTTGCCCAGAGAAGCTGTGGATGCCCCATTCCTGACAGTGTTCAAGGCCAAGTTGGATGGGACATTGAGCAACCTGGTCTGGTGGGAGGTGTCCCAGCTCAGGGCAGGGGTGTTGGAATTAGGTGATCTCTATGTTTCCTTCCAACTCAAACCGTTCTATGATTCAATTACATACTTACATAAACTAGTTCTTTTTACATTCCCCATGAGCACTGCCAAAAAAATAGACACCCAACACTGCAAAAACCTTACTGTAGCTCTATTTAGGCTAATACAGAGCTATGCCTTTGCCAGTATCATTGCACTGACCTCCCCATCATTCATCTGGGCACTACATAAACTTTTAAACTCTTTGATAGTAACTGCAGCTGTGCGGAATCTTTTGCTGCCATACAGTACTGCTATGCCTATTAATAGCTTGTCAGAATGAAACCTCTGTTGATACAAAACCAGATTACAAACCTGGCATGAGGTGACTATTATGTAACCAAATATACATAGAAACATAGAATATCCTGAGTTGGAAGGGACCCACAAGGATCATCGAGTCCAACTCCTGGCTTCACACAGGACCACCCAAAAATCAGACCATATGTCTGAGAGCATTGTCCAAATGCTTCTTGAACTCTAATAGGCTTGGCCACTTCCCTGGAGAGCCTGTTCCAGTGCCCAACCACCGTCTTGGTAAAGAACCTTTCCCAAATACCCAGCCTGAACCTCCCCGTCACAGCTCCATGCTGTTCCTTCAGGTCTTATTGCTGGTCGCCAGATAGAAGAGATCAGCGCCTGCCCCTCTTATCCCATTAAGGCTAGCACACAGCCCCATCACATGTAGACCCTAGCAAGAGCTGCCACTATAGGCAGCACAACATGCTATAAAGACAGGAGCATCCCCTAGGAGGGAAGAACCACCTGTCACCTTCCACTTCTCCCACCAAACCTGCCCCGTGACATGCTCAGTTCTGCTGAACTATCAAGTGAGTTTCTGACCTAAGCAATACATCAAACTGTTCATGACCTATGTTTTGTTGTATTTGTATACAATAAACACTTATGAGCAAAGTTGTCTAGTATTCTTACAACTGACCTTGACACCACAAGACAATTCTGATAGTCACTCCCTTAGCCTCTCTACCTATCACACACATCTTTCATTCCTCTCAAAGTATTGAATATGCCATCTAATATTGCTATTTGAATTCCTCACCCACCTAAGCAATCTCCATTTGACTTGCACAATTGCTCTCACTGTAATGCTCCTCACCAGAATCTCTATCCCCTCCAATCTATCCCCTCCTCAGTACTTCACTTTCTCTTCAAGATTAGCCATATTATTTTTCTAACGCTTTCTCTTACTGCTCACCCCTCTCACTTTTCCATTACTGCATTATACTAACTCTACCTCTGTAACTGCTGCTTCAGCATGTCCTTTTAAAGGCTGTCACATGGAGGATATACCTGAATCTTGCCCATTCTTTCCATGCAAGATCTCTGAAATGCAGCCTTTTCTATCCATCCAAACAGCTAGAAGTTGCATCCAGGTTATCATTGTGTGTCTGTATTACTGCAACCCCCTTCCCTCTGTCTCTGAAGTGTTACCTTTCCCTATTTATACCCATTTAAAAGGTCACTAAAAAGGGCATTTTGTCTTTGACCACAACATTCCTTCTTGGATCACCACCCCTCAGGCTACTGCATGAAAGCATAAGCTGTTTATCACCTCACATATATTTTAAGCTTTTATCATCTCCTAGATCCATTTCATCAGTTTCTATCACTTCTTATTTAACTTATAAGGCTTTGTTCTCTTTCTTGTTCTGCCGCTCATACTTAAATTTCTCATGAACATCCAACAGAGGTATCACACTGCTATTTTCCCCCCCTTTGAAATACAAAAAGACTAAGAAATGCTAAGATGTTCTACTCTCTATGGTTGCTGTACACATACACATCTTTGTTTAGCTTAGAAAAACCCTCAGAGATGAACACTCAGGAAGAACAATTTTTTTTCTTTGAGCTCTCTCATATCTCTTCAAGAAAGAACTACATAATATGGGAAGGAAATTAATTTTAAGCGACATTTTCTATAGTTTTATACTAGAAATACATAGTGCAAGATTGGTACTTCATTTAAAATATTACAGTTCATAATTTTTGTCCAACATTCTGCTTTATTCTCTACAAATCATTTTCCTCAATACTTCAGATGTGTCTAAATCAAAACTGTAAACTAACAAGCCAGTCGACTGTAAGTAAGCCAGTGATTGACTATATACCACACCATCGATTACTGAGTAGGATAACATTTCTTTCTCACATTTCCCCATCTACATTGTGAAGTAAGAGATTTTGAACTTAACCACTGTAAGAAAAACACTGTGATGTTTCAATTCCTATTATGTTCTTTTCCCATTGTCTGTCCGTAATGCTGTTGTTAGTTGTCCAAATAAATGGCAGGAAAGTCTGCAGAAGATAATGGAGCACAAAAAGTTAGATAGTTCTCCATGTACAGGATTTATTTATTATTATTCTTTTTTTTATCATCACCCAAAAGTGGAAGGAGAGACAAATTTAGTAATTCCATGGACTGTTGCACATATACTATACGTAATGTGAGTTTTTAAGGGCTGGGTGATCAAATCATTACTTAAAATTTGTTGCTTACACTGTAGTATTTGAGTCATCTTGCCTGTTGCATTTAGTACAAATTCATAATAATGACTTAGAGACTAACACCTTTAAGAGTCTACCATGATAGGATATCAGAACACCAGAGCAGAAGTCATAATTTTCTTTTGTATTCAGATCTCTAGAAAAGTGTTTGTCTTCAACAGTCTCAAACAAAAACAAATTTTAATTTATTTTATCTTGAACTCAATTTCTAATATTTAATTTAAACACTGAAATAACACTTTCTGCAACAGACTACTGCTAATTAATTCCAATCAGCCTCTTCATATGAAAATGGAATATCTGTAACTTAAAATTAGGAATTTGAAAATTTTGCTCTCATGATGAGAATATAACTAGATCTTTTATTTTTTAAAGAAAAGAAAAAGATGTCCACAAATATTTACTCTCAAACAGCCTATGGTCTATTGCAAGATGCATCACATCTGATTTCAGGTCCAAGCATCAGTTAACTTTATTTACATGAACAGCACATTTATCACGGAAGTGATTTAGAAAGACTCACTTCAGAGCAGCCAGTGGCTTGATAATTAAAATATCTCAGTAACAGGAAGATAGCTAAGCTTGGCCTTGAGCTTTTCAAATCCAAATAAGCAACCAATTACCGGATATTGGAAGGTGCTGTGATCTTGAAGCCTTCTTCTTTGCTCTCTTCTTCTAAATCTAATAATATTTTCCTATTGTTTTGGGTTTTTTTTTTGTTTGTTTGTTTTTGTTTGTTTTTGTTTTTTTGACAAAAATAATGGTTACTTTAAGAAGTTTTTTCCCCTCAAATCTAAACAAAAAACCTCAAGTATTTCTACTTTAAAACTACAATTACGACTTCATTCTGCATAGCAACACAATATATTACAACCCCAAAGTGACTGAAGTGCTATTCACTAAAAAAAAAAAAAAAAAAAAAAAAAAAAAAAAAAAAAAGAGACAAAAGTGATTCTTCAGAAAAGAAGATTTAAGCAAGAGCATGATCTTCCTAAACTGAGAAAGGCAGCTTATTCCTTAGCTGTTGGGCATAATAGTAAAATCCTCCATCACACAAGGTTTGTAGTCTTGTAATTGGAACTTGCACTAAGAGGGCACTGAAGAGCACAGAGGCCTGGAAGCGATATATCTCAAAATTAAATCAGGAGATATATTCAGGACCTTGACCTCAATGAAGGGGCTGACAGGTCAACTTTACAATCAATCCTTTGTTTTCAAGTAGCCAATGCAGCAATGCTAGGATTAGGGAGATATGGCAGATTTTTTTATTTCTATTTTTTCAAGATATACCTCTCTGGCAAAAGACTTTTGCTCAAGCTTGGTAATGAGACCAGTTGGCAGGCCAGCAAGCAAAGTATTACAGTTGTCTAGCTTGGAGGAGATAAAACCCTGAGCCAGCTTCTCATAAACAGACAAGGATAAATACAAAGTATGGTTTCATTTTTCAAATGACAGTAGGAAGTCTTAATAATCTGCCCAATGTGATGTTTAAAGGGCACTTCAGATTTCAACAGAAATATGGATGTTTAAGTGGTAATCCTGTACTGAAAATAATATATACACATAAAAGCTACATCAAAAATTGAGGTGGCATTAAGTTTATAGATAGAGCCACTAAATGAAAAACCTTCCTTTTACTTGAAATTAACTAAAGAAAATCAACATAACTTATATTTTAATATTTTCCATGGAACTGACCCAGACAATAAAAGCATAGGTTGGATTTGCTGCTTTAACTGACAAATGAATTAGCATGTCCTCAGCACAGAAATGAAACCCAATATCAAGCCAATGATTAACCTGGCCCAAAGGCAACATACAAATGTTAACTGTAATAAGCCAAAAATAGAACTCTGTAAAACATCAGCCCTAACTACCCCATTGGAAGACCTGAAATCACCCCCACAAACAATACTGCCTGACAAACCCATCGGCCTCATACCAGTATGAGATGGTGCCTGTCAGAAAGCCCAGTAAATTTCTGGGGGCTGAACGAAAGGCAAAAAGCAAAATTGTGTAGAGAAACATTTCAGCTGAATGGAATGTCATCTTTAATGTTCTAAAAATGAGAATTTAGTCAAAACATTTGTCTCCGGATCTTTAAGGTTTTATTCATATTTACAACCCACTGTTTACAAGATGAAAATGCCTTTAGCAACTTCAGAAGGACAACAGTTGACAGCACTGGAAGACATCCTGAAAAAAAAAAAAATAAATGAAGGAGAATAGGCGGGTAAAGGATGAATTTCTTAGCTAATAATTTGGAAGTTCCCTGATATAGAAGAATTCACTTCTTCCCCCTCCTCCAACACAGATTTTAGTCTGCCTCTATGATGATACCTCCTTGAGGCTTAAATTCAGCTCATTAAGTATTCATGCAACTCTGGACATAAGTCTGACTGAAATCACTGAAACTGTGCATATATACTGCCCAAGGTTTATATGAGTATACCTAGCAGGTCAGGGCTTATAACTTCGGAAGGAAAATAGTCACTGATGAGAACAACAATTACCAGGACCTCAGGGTCCAAAGAAAACTGCTTTAGCTATGCAATTGCCTTGTGATAATATAAGCAATCCTTAGCTGGAGACTATATTTGAGTGTTAGAGTTATGTTCTAACAGATACAAAGCAGAAGTTGTAAAAAATAAAGTTATGACTTTTTTTTTTTTCCAGCAGTGAATCGTAGATTTACCAGCATTTCCATTACTTCTCAATTCAGAGCAAGAACAGTTCTTCATTGCTTTCATACACTAAAAGAAATTCCATATGAAATAGATTCCATATCTGATTTACATCTTATTCTAACACACAAATCAAGATGTTGAAATGTATAGTTAGATGCTGAAGCTTATATTTACAACAATATTTGCAGGTTTCTTGTGTTTTATGACTCTTGGAGGTTTACCAAAGACCTGCCACATTCTATCTTCCTAAGGACTGGATTCGAGAAGTTTTGCTGGATTGGAGTTAATGCAGATAAACCTAAGCTAAACACTTGAAAACAAGCCAAAGAGGAGTAATGAGGAAACCAAAGGATTTAGCTTAGGTCATTAATACTTTTAATTGCAATTTTATATTTTAGTTTCCTGCTTGTAAAACTACACAAGAAGAATAAAGTTCAAGATTTGTTCATTCATTTTAAAACCAGAACAATTATAACCATCTGTTCTGACCTCCAGAACGTACAGTTTTTCAGACTTTCCCAAGTATAATGTATCTGTAAGTTCAACTTGAGCTAAAGCATTTGGTTTAGAGACTGATAACCAGTCCTGAAACAGGGACACCACGTAGGGGCTGGGTTTGTAAAAACAGCATCTACTTGGCTTAATCACATATATGTCAAAAGCTACTTATTTTCCTCTCCCCTCTCTACATTACAGAGCTGTTAAAGAAATCATGTAATTGTTCTCAGACTAACATATTAGTAAAAGCCAAAAAGAGCTTCCCCACTCCTTTGCTTAGGTTTGAACTTCTAAAAAAAAAAAAAAAAAAATCAAATTTAGTCCATGCTGAAGTATTTTTAAGATAGTGTACGTTCAGCAGAACACAAAGAATTTTGCAGTCCTCAAGGGTCCTGTTCATATAGCTTATGAAGCTTGCCAAAAATTTCTGTGTACTCTACATTATTTATAAGCCATTCTAGGATACTGTTTCTTGATTTCATTAGGCACATCATCAGATGTAGCCAGACAATAAGATTACAAACTTTAGAATTTGTCTACTTGGGTGGAAATAGTCAATTTTGAGTCATATAAAAAGTTGTTAAAGATCACATGCAAAAGTAATTTTAAAAATAGTCTTTGGCAACTTGCTCTCATTTGACAGCTGTAATGGCAGATCCAGTTTTTACCAGAATCTACTTGTTGAAAACAATGGTACAAGAATATAAAGAATTAGATGGATAAGAATCTGTTTGGGTGGTTGAGCTCAGATGGTAGAGGCTAATGAGTTTTGCACTACCTGAACGTTATTAACACACGGAGGACTGTGGGACAGCAGGGAGTTCAACAAATGAGCACCAAGACAGAAGCCAGAGCATTTGCCTTGTGAGTAGAGGTAGCAGGACTTTTTTTTTCCCCCCCATCTGGGGAAAAAAGTGACTTCACTTTTTCAGGGGACACTTAAAAGCAGCCACCCAGTATCTAAGGGGGGCCAGTTACCTTGCCCTCCTCACCCTCCTGCCACGTACAACAGGTGCAACTGCAAGCAAAAGAGTTTCAACCTGGATACAAAAGAAAACACTTCCTCTGCAAGGACAGTCCAGCAGTGCCATCAGTTGCACAGGGTGGTTGTGACATCTCCATGCTCAGAGATTTTCACAAGCTGACTGGAAAAGCCCTGAGAGCAGCCAAGCAATGAACACTGGTTGAACAGAAGATTGGAGACCTCCCGAGGTCCCTTCCAATCTGAGCTACGGCACTGTGATCTAGTAGCTGTTAGAAACAAAAATATGCTGCACTGAACTTTCCCATTGCACTTAAGGACAGAGTAACATATTTGGAAATAAACTATACTGATGTCAAATTCCAGAATTGTAATATTTCAGTATAACACAGGTTATACACAAACTGGTTCTTGTTTGAACTGCTACACAACTTAGAAAAAGATGAAAACTGATTCGTTTGTTTAGAAATGCTGTAGAAAATGCTCCCCAAAACTGAAGTTGTTCAAAAATTTAATATTAAAATTATTAATTCGAATCCATGCAGCTTCAACTTCTGTGCATTAGATCACTACCATTTGTACTTGTGAGTTAAGATACTACAATCAAGTCTTTTTACTTTAAGCAGACAGGGATACACTCTCCAGACATTTTATAACCACCACTCCAGTTGTATTTATGTTCTGCATGACTGCTGTAAAGATAATGACTTATTCCTTTTAACACTTCCAATGAAATAAACTCTAAATGTCTACGGACATACAGACACATACGTATGTCTCTACAATGCTATTTCCCTTTCTTAATTCTCAGATTGAGCAATAAAATTCTGTGCAATTGGACAGTAACAAGGATACATATTTTTAAAATAATTAGTTTAAATAATTTCTGATTTTATAATGAATTATATATTTTCCATTTTACACACATCACATATATATTTTCTCGGGGGATACATATTCATCGTTTGTTATTTTGTGTCTTTTGAAGCTTGGTTCAGGAAAATAAAAACAAAAACATAACAAAAGCCACCCCCACAGCCACTGTAAGGTTGATTAACTCTGTATTAAACAAATTCTGAGCTAATTAAACTCCAAGTCAATTCAGCCCACGACAGAAGGTTATTACCTCATAAACAGGATGTACTTTAAAGTTATTAATAATACACTAACATTGCCTTTTCAAAACCTTTGATTAGCAAACAAGTGAAAATTAGCATCTGAAATTCTGTTTGTACAGACTGTAGATCAGATTATGTAAATTTTTAAATCTCCATTTTTCCAAATGAAAGGAAGCAGCTAGCAACAGCTGTAGAAGAAAATAGTAGAGACATAGGACCCAATCCTTGTCAACTTCACCAAGCTCCACTAACACCTATGAAGCAGTAACAGGGTGACATACTGATCCACACATACATGTATATACTGATCATGCACTATCAGCTATGCAATAATAAAACACAGATAGGCAGGATGAAACACTTAGCAAGGAATATCAGTAATTAAAATTCCAGTGATATATCCAGTGATAATATCAGTGATTTAAATTCCCCCCAAAATTCCTCCATAGTTAGCTAGAAACAAATCTCTTAACTTCAAAATGACAGATTCAGTAGATGAGTTAACCAGGGGGACAGGAACAACAACAACAGCCTTGTCGTCTCACCAGAAAGCTTAAGTTATGCACAGAAATAGAAATATAAACCTAACAAGCTTTTTAAAAAAAAAAAAAAGGTTTTGTTTGTTTGTTTGTTTGTTTTTTAAATGGCTGAAACACTTCGGTATTCTCAGAATAAATAATTCCTGAACAACAAAATTTAGTAAGTTTCTCTAGATGTCAATAATACAAATCCACAACCTCAAGACATTTTGTGTACAACTAAGAAAGTGAAGAACCAGGCAGATAAAGCCACAGAAACCATTTTTGTTCTGTTTCAGATGTATCACTGGTATTAGCATGATCTCTGATAGCAGGAGTACAAGAATGCTACCAAATGGAGCATCAGACATTTCTAAAAGTTATAGAGCTAGGGATATAACTTATAAATATATTCTGCTTAATTATATTAAAATTATGCACTGAATTAATATCAAACTGAACTAAAATAAGCAGTATCAATAGCATATGTCAACACACACTACTACTCCCAGGGATTTCACCAAGAGGAACTGTTCATTGTAGCCTCCTTGGAGGCCTGGCACACTGCCTGCAGCATGTTACATATTCCTTAAAATGCTGTCTTCAAACAATACACAAGCTTCATGCCTTTGATGCCACACCCTCAAAGCCAAACTGGCTTCTAAGTCAAACTCCGGAAGTATGCTGTCAAAAGTAGTGCTCAAGAATGCGAGATAATTCAAAGAAAATGCTAAAAAGAAAAAAAAAAAGCCAATTACATGTAAGTAAGAATATAAGATATACATGTATACATTATAAAGTATTATATATAGGACAAGGCATTCTGTGAGCAGCTGGCAGAAGTTGTGCAATCACTAGTGCTTGTTCTCATAGGGGACTTCAACTTCCCAAACACGTACTGAAAACACAATGCAGCCCTGAGGAAGCAATCTAGGAGATTCCAGGAGAGCATGGAAGACAGCTTCCTGACTCAGCTGGTTAGTAAGCCTACACCAAGGTGTTACCCCACTAGACCTGCTGTTCACAAACAGAGAAGGACCAATGGGAGATGGGGTGGTAGGGTGTTGTCTTGGGCAGAGTGACCACAAAACAGTAGAGTTCTCTATTCTTGATGAAGTCAGGAGGAGGGTCAGTAAAACTGCCCCAAGATGAGCTGGCAGGGAGAACAACTGGTGTGGCTGAACATGGAACTTTTACTAAGCATCTGATGGAAGAAGGTACAAGCAACTCAGGAAGAGTACAAGGTGCCAGCATATACAAAGAAAAACAAAAAAACAAAAACAAACAAACAAAAAAAACACACAAGCCTAAAGCCAAGCATGAGCTCAACCTGGCCACTACAGCTAATGATAACAAAAAAATGTTTTAATAAATATATTAAGAGCAAGAGGAGGGCCAAGGAGAACATCCATCCTTTACTGGACACAGAGGGGAACGTGACTACTGAGGATAAGGAAAAGGCTGAGGTTCTTAATGCCTTCTCTACAACTGTCTTTGCTAGTCAGACCACTTATCCTCAGAGTACTCAGCCTCCCCACCTAGAAGCCTGGGACAGGGAGTAGAATAAGCCCCACACACTTCAGGTGGAAATAGTTAGAGACCTGATACTCCACCTGAACTGTCACAAGTCCATGGGGTCAGATGGAATCCACTCGCGGGTGCTGAGAAATGTGACTGAAGAGCTGCTTTCCACAATCAGTCATGGTGGACCAGAGAGGTCCCAGATGACTGGAGACTTGCTAATATGATGCCCATCTATAAGAAGCATCATAAAGAAGACCTGGGGAACTACTGACTACTACTGTCAGCCTGACCTTGGTGTCAGGAAAGGTGATGGAACAGATTAACTTGAATGTAATCATGCAGCATATGTGGGACAAGCAGGGGATCAGGCCCAGTCAGCACAGGCTCATGAAAGGCAAGTCCTGCCTGACCAACCTCATCTCCTTCTAAGACTAGCTGATACACCTGATGAATGAGGGAAAGGATGTTGACGTAGCCTACCTAGACTTCAGTAAAGCCTTTGGTTTCCCATAGCATTGTCCTGAAGAAGCTGGCAGCCAATGACTAGGTCAGGTACACTCTTCACTGGGTTAAAAACTGGCTAGACAGCCAGGCCCAGAGAGTGGTGGTGAATGTAGTGAAATCCTGCTAATAACTAGTCAAAAGTGATATTCCCTAGGGGTTGTTGTTGGGGCCCACCCTCTCTAATATCTTTATAATTTGGATAAAGGAATTGAGTGCACCCTCAGTAAGTTTGCAAACACCAAGTTGGGGAGAACTGTCAGTCTGCCAGAGGGTAGGAAGGCCCTGCAGAGGGACTTGGACAGGATGGGCAGAGGCCAATAGGATGAGGTTCAAGTGCTGTGTCCTGCACTTTGGCCACAACCACACCAATGCTTAGGGCAGAGTGGCTGAAAAGCTGTGCAGAAGGATCAGGATCAGGGGGGTTGGCTGATGCTTGTCTGAACATGAGCTGGCAGTGTGCTCAGGTGACCAAGAAGGCCAACAGCCTCCTGGCTTGTATCAGGAATAGTGCAGCCAGCAGGACCACAGAGGTGATCGTACCCCTGTACTCAGCTCAGATGAGGCCATGCCTTGAGTGCTGTGTTCAGTTTGGGGCCCCTCAGGACAAGAAGGACATCAAAGGCCCTAGAGCATGCCCAGAGAAGGGCTACTAAGGTGGTGAAGGGCCTGGAACACAAGTCCTATGAGGAGCAGCTGAGGTTGTTTAACCTGGAGAAGTGGAGGCTCAGGGGAGACCTTATTGCTCTCTACAGCTAACCTTAAAGGAAGGTGTGGGGAGCTGGGGTCAGCCTCTTCTTACAGATAACTTACAATAGAACTATTCAAGTTGTGTCAGGGAGGTTCTCATTGGAAATGAGGAGACATTTCTTCGCAGAAAGAGCAGTCAAGAACTGGAATGGGTTACCCAGGGAGGAGTTGGAGTCACCATCCCTGGGGGTGTTTGAGGAAAGGCTGGACATGGTGGTTAGGGACATAGGATGATTTTGGAGGTCATTTCCAACCCTAACAATTATACAATCATAAAATCATAACTGTATAAATATTAAGAAAATCTATGAAAGTAACCATTATTCAGAAGGTACTAAACTGTTAGTGAGTAGCAGGATTCTCTCAGTAAAAGAGAGATGTAACAGAAGATCATACAAGACATAAAAGACCAAGGAAAATGCGGAAGTATACTAGTAAATCAGAGGTCTGAAGTAGAAAACATGTTTATATAATAAATCAAGTGTGTGTTTGTAGCATTTCTCTTCTGCCTTTCTAAAAGACAAGGTTTGGTTGAACAGAACACAGATGTTTCCAGAATTCCAGGCTCCACATGTGAAAATCTAATATGCGACAATACACTTGATTTTTAATAGTTGGCTCAAGCCTTTCAAAGACAGTTTGAAATGTTAAGAATAACACTTGGGAGTAGTAGTCTTCCTTGCTGTTGCCAAACTGGTGATAAGTAAAGCTGAAAAGTAATTGTTCTCAGCCTCTCTAGGCAACAAATGGGTGAGAGAAATGTCCTTTGGAAATTGCAGAATGCTAGTGGCTGACTTACATTTCTTAAAAGATTTGGTGAAGGGAGAGAACAGAGAACAGGAATTTAGGTTCTGGAGAACAAGAAGGAAAAAAGTTTTTCACCAAATTAAATATATCAGCTACATCAGCTACAAGGGGAGAAAACATGGCTATTGATGAAATAGCAATCTCAAATGTCACTGTCACAGCTCCAGCAACAATTAATAGCTTCTGTGTTAATTTTTTCACACAAACTAAGGGACCTAAGGGTCTTTCCACCTCTTCTAGTGAGAGAACAGTAGCAGTAGTGCTAAAAGCGATTAAGAACCCTAACTGATCATTCCTTTCCTGTCTTCACTGCCACAGCGTAACAAGCTCTATTTTTCCTAAAATATGCAGTTCAATCTGACCCAGTATTTTGACAGGGAAAGAAACAATGGAAGGGGGGGAAAATGAGTGATAGCTCCTGAAAGCGAAGACTGAGGGATGCTCAGTCTAAAAGAGGGTCCAAGCCTTCATGTCTCCTCACTTTTTGAGTTTTAGTATCTCCTCAAATTGCGTGTATGTGGTAGCAATCACTATTTACAGCAAATGTTACTCCAAGGGCTATCACCATGCAACTCATTCAGACCTCTGGTCTGCTACAGCAGAGTGTTGTGAAGAGCTTCCATTGCCATAGGGAAACTGATCCTAATTTCACTAATTTTATATTGTTTCTGACCAGTCTAACATAGCATATCTTCAGTTCAGTCAACTGCAAATATCTGAAGAGAAAAAAATATGCATATCACACAAACATCCTTAACAATTTTTCAGGTTTAGGTATGAACATGCTCTAAGAAAGCAAGAGTTAAAACATGTCAAGGCAGACATGCTTCACCTCATCAATAGATATTTTAACTATTTTATTTCACCAGCTCCTTTAAAAGCTACACATAGCTACGAAAAAGTAAAATTTGAGGAACTATTTTATCACAGTAAGTTATAACAGAAACTAATGCCCAGCAAATTCAGAAAAAGCACTCACTGACTGTGAATAGTCACTGCAAATTCTCAATTTCTGATAAAGATGTTTTCAGCCAATGGAATTCTGCTGCATTTTCCATGCATACACAGAACAAAAGTGGAAAAATGCATCTTTTTACATTTTTCAGGAGTCTATTGGAAATAAAATATCTTATAATGCATGTTACTTAATACCGCAAACTCACGACACCAAGTATGCATTGCAATTATCTTTTTTTTCTTCATTGCACATCAGTTGTCTCTATACATTGAGATAATTGAGCCAATACTAACAAAAATGTCTACTTATAAAATGCATGAGTTCTAAAAAAAATTAGGGTTTCCATCACTGAATATGACTTTTCCAAAAAAAAAAAATCTTACTTTCACTAGTTTTAAGACATAAATAGGTTATACAATGCAAAACTAGAAGCTTTTCAAATTTATGAAGAGCCTACAGCTGTTTTCTTCTCTCTGAAAAATATGTGGCAGTAAACATTTCTCTTCTGTTTCTGTTCTGTGGTTGTAGAGAATCTGAGCTCCTGCCTTAATATACAGTTCTTGCCACAGAGAACTGGTGGCAAAATATAAATTCTCACATAAAAAATTCTCAGTAAGAGAAGATAAATCATCTTACAACAACTATATGTTATTATAATACATTAAGTAGTTTGGGTCTGAGAGCAGCAATATCATCTAATCCCACTGCATGTCCAGTTAAAAGTTTCCACTTTAATGAAAAAATATCCTTATGAAAGCAATACACATGCCATTTTGCATTGGTCTGAGAATTTTGTGGGAATACTGCTAAGACATGACTTCTCAGAAATATACTGTATTGGAAATTCAATATGTTCCCCCCCCCCCCCCCTTAGCATGCAAAGGAAGTACCTTTCTTCTTTCTCTGTTCAGAGCATATTCAGTAGCATCTACAAGTGTGCAAGAACAAACGATATAGTTTATCCCCGTAGGAGCTCTTTGATAACAGAATTTAAGACCAGAAAGATGTTAGATTATTTACTTTTGGACTTCTGCATAATCAATCACTCAGTTTCAGCTCTTAACTTCCTAATTTCTGTATTGAAACCAGTGAGTTGATAGCTAACATACATCCTACAAGAAGTTAGCCAACATGAATTTGAAAGCGTCTACAGATGGCAAGCCCATCATTTTCTCAGAGTAATTCCCCAGCAGTGCCAAGTTTCTCTGCTGAATTCTTCAGGTTTCAACTTCCAGCCAGGGGCTCCTCCTGTGGAGGTCTGTTCTGTTCAAGGTACAATAGAAGGTAGTCCTTTGGGTCCCTGTGAAGGTAGTCATGCACTATGAGTCAAATCATCTTTTAGTCTCTTTTATGTAAGAGAAAACTTATCCAGCATATCTGAAGTCAGAAAATTTCCTCATTCTACATCACTTTGAAAAACAGGAAAAGCCCTTTTTGCAGAAACCTTAATGCCATGAAAAGACAAGACTGACCACCATGCTATATGAATCTCTGATTTTAAATGCTCGTGATCTTCCATTCTGAAGGCTACTACTATAAAGGTTGCTCCTGAGTGACCTCCAGGATCATTCTGGCACAGACAGTTCTCAGGAGCACCTTGGACAACAGCAAGACAGACAACTCTCTGTCAATGTCAAAGAAAAGCCTAGTCCCACACTCCATATGATCTCATGTTACAACAGAAAGAGAGATTGGGATCTACTACAATGTTGCATATTAGTTAGGTGAACTGTTAAATACACAAAATTTTCTTCAATTCCAAATGAAGATTCACAGAAAGATACCAAAGCTGCAGTTCCAGCCCTCTAGGGCTGACGATCTGTTCCTCTATACCAGATTTCTAGCAATCAATACCATTGTAGGGAAACGTGAACTGAGCATGTCTAAAATCCTGTCCAGGAAAGTTTCCTAACAAGACTTGTACACATGGCATCAGTCAGCCAGAGAATAAACTCCTTTTTCTCACAGGGAATGAGTAAAGCTGCTAGCAAATATATGCTCCCCCTCCCCCCCACTCTCATCTTTCCACTACCAGTGGAAAAGCAATAGAAGTGCTCTGTTACATTACATATATTTGCCATTCATCCTGGTTTAACATACAGTAAATTTTTAACAGAAATTTGTGCAAGTACAGGTTGTTCTCTAGCTTCAGATCAAGTTTTAACAGCAAGCAAGCTGAAGAGGCCCAAACCAACACCTTAATATCAAAATTCAGCATCTCCAAACTGCTGCAATTTAGACCATTTAATTTATTCTAGTAAACATGGTTGGATTTATTTTCTCAATATTCAGACAGTTTATACTAAAAAGAGGAAATACCTGGAAGCTGTGCGCACATACCAGGAATCTTGTTTAGTAACTGTTACTGCAGGAATATGGTTTGACTTTAAACTGGTATGACATGTGCCAAAACAAAATGGCATTAAATCTAATATTGATCAAAATACAAAACTAAGGTTTCTAAACAAAACCTTAGTTACATTTATTTAAATCAGTACTGTAGAATAAAGTCTCCACAGGATTTTAGAAAGATTATTTTTTTGTACACAGAAAGCTTTCCTATCAATACCAAGGTAATAATGGATTCTCTGCACTCCAACTACTTATTTTTCATTCTTTTAGTTAGCACAGCCTGCAAACTACAGATTAGAGAGCACAGGCCAGGGTACAGATGGCACTGAGTAATCTGTTCACTCCTAAAAACCAGACTTATGAAAAATATAATTTGTGCTTATTTTGCACAAAGAAAACTTTGTTGATTTATTTGTTGTTACACAAATCAGAATTAAGATCTTTTTCTCTAATAATAAGCCAATGAACTTAACACTCTTCATATGTGCCTAGTGAGGGAAACAGAACTACAAACAGAAAGATATAAAATACAATCTTTATTAATATTTTATTCAATATAGAAAATAAAGAAAACCCTGAAAATAAGCAGACAGCTACACATGCAGTTTGTATTCACGTGAAGTTTTCTCTCTATGCAAGTTACTGAATTTAACTTCCTGTAATCTACTCTTCTACATGCAGAATGTATTTTTCTAAATAAATAAATATTAAAGGCTGTACAGGAGGTGTATGGTTTAAATCAGCTTATGAAGCTTTTGGGGAAACACTGTCCTAGTGTAATCAAAATGGTATTTTGATAACATAACAAAATCAATAATAGAGAAGATGTTCTTTTTCTTCAAAGGTGCTGTGTTTTGAAAATATTGCCATGTAGTATTTACGGTAACAGCTGTACAGTTAAACTTTAGGCACAAACTGAACTGCAGAGGATCTGCTGCATAAATAAAATTCCCATGGCAACTAAATGTGCTACTAGATAACAGAGAAAAAAGGATTTATGTGTTTGCTGAGCTGTCTTGCCCTAGAGGAATTCTCCAGGCAAATGCAGGCCACCTGCCACATGTTATATTAAGCTCAGCCTTCTGGACTTATTTTTAAATCTGCAGCAAAAAAGGTCCACCAAGTTTTATTTGAAAGTTCCACTGTCATATTCCCAGCCTCTCCAAAACAGATAGTTCACTCCTCTGTATGCTTCCTATGTTGCTTGCATCAAACGTTTTATAATGAATAGGTGTACTTATGCTTGTAACTTTTTAATCTTAAACCCCTCCCCAAACTGGGCAAACAACTTGAGTCCTTAATTCACACAAAGTTTTCATGCATACCTTCTTTTACTGAGATGTACTATAAAGTGTGCATACTTTTTTCAACTTCACAAAAAAGTTTTTACTAAAAGGAAAAGCATTTTGAACAGATCATTCATGTATTATCTTTCTACATAGCAAATAGCTTTTGTCCTACCTTTTTGACCAATAAGGTATTTTCTTACCTTTGTATTTAAGAAAAAAACGTTTTCACTGGACTACAATGCTAACAGAAAAGCATTGCTAGAGAATGCTTTAAGTCAGAATATTATACCTCAAATCTGAAGGCCATAAAAATACATTGAAGGAAAAAAAGTATCACCTAGAAGAAACACGCAAACTTATTGCAAATAATGTCAAGTTACCAAAGGACAAGATCATGTATGAAGACACAGAATGTTGTTCATATTTTCTCTGCCACTTTTGCTACTGAAGATTACGTAAAAGAAACTCAAGAAACTATTTTAAAGTCAAGTCTATCCTGGTGCATGAGCTGGATACTTCCAGGAAGGATACTACTTTACTCAGCTATCTCCTCACTGGGGAAGGCTTGGGAAATTTTAAAAGAGGCAACAGAGCTTGACTAGTAACAGGATGAATTATAATGTGTGATTATAATGTGTGAACACACACCGGAAATGCTTTTCAGGGAGTTTGTCAATCTAATCTAATAGCTGAGTCCATGTTTTAGCATCAGGCAGGCACAGTGTCATCAAATTGGGCACCTGTGCTTATGAAACACCTTCATATTACCTTTATAAAGTGGGGAAAGTATATGGTCAACTCATCAACATGAGCTTCCTACTTTCTTGCGATTATCCATTTCAGAGTTGGTCATTTACATCCCCAGCTGAGCCTAACCATCTTGCTTCAGCTCCACATGAACTATAAACTTCATCCACGATTCACATGAATTAGATCTAGACTTGTACTAACATGAAAATCTTTTGGTAAGTACTAGGAAAGTATAAATTCCCATTATCTTTTATTCTTGCTCCTGCTAGAGCAGGAAACCTGTAAACTCAGTGTTTTAATAAAGAAAAAAAGATTAATTTTCTTGAACTTAGGTTGCAACTGTCACCACAATTTAATTACTCCTCTAGACATACATACACAAAGTATTTGAATGTAAAATTCAGAATTGCATGTGGAGGAGCAGGGAAAGCGGATGCTGAGGTTGTATAAGTGAGCTTTTATGGAATACTTGCACATTACTACTGTGTAACAATATCTGCCTTATACAAAAGCATTAAAGGAAGTGTTCACCACAAATTAGCTGATAGTCCATGTGACATTAGCATATAAGTCTTCATATGTTTATTACAAACAATAGTCTGCATTCCCTACATTCTTTTAGAAAAGGGTTAACCCCCTTTTCTAAAAAAGACTAGCATTAAGTTTTACTTTGGCTTGAGTTTTGTTAGATGTGATCACATAAAATACTCCACCAATAGATATGACAAATGCACTTTATATTTCAATGTGTCAAACCATTTCAATACTCAGGAACTATGTTGAAGCTGGCAGGCAAGCAGACTATATTAAATTTTTCTCTGGAATCGACTTCAATTCTGCACTGAATTATTGGAATTTTAGTGACCCTAAAAAAGGCTGTCAGAAATAATATTCAACACAGTTTTCGAATCTAATGCTCTATTACACATACTTCATATAAAATAATATAGTTTCAATGTAAGCAAACCAGTCAAGAACAACATTCTATTTGTACTTGTAATTTTAGATACACTTTAATATTGATTTGTCACAGCATTTTTAAATGTACTTTTGCCTTAAAAGAATATTCAGAGGCTATGTTTGGTGATTCAATTGTTGTGGATTTCATACAAATGGAAGCCATTTTATTTTTATTTTTACCATGAGGACAGTAAACCCATTAAAAGGTATTTCAAAGCCCTGATTTTTCAAGACTCCTATATTCCGAAATAGCACAAAATTCTCATAGTAATATTCTAGTGCCAGAAAACTAGTTGCATTTACAAACCACCTAACTCCTCCCTCCTTCCATTTAGCTCAATACTCTTTGTGCATAATGAAATTCAACAGCAGCATTTGTTTTTTCTTCAATTAGTAAAAAGTTGACTATTTTGCTTTTAAGACATCTTTGGTCTTAACATGTTTTACTATTTCTACTAATAACATTAAAAAAGAGTTACACCTCCCATTTTACTTGATCACTAATAATTCCAATCACTTCCTTCTGTTAAATCACTACTATTACAAAATGCTAGAAGTAACGATGCTAAGTATAGTAATATGTTTGCTTTTATATCCACTAGATAGACGTACAGAAGTTGCAAGATCTTGGTGTGCTCCACTTAAATAAAGGAATTCAATTGTACATCGCACCTCAGGAGACAGCATGGTTAAATCCACAGTAGCTCAGTAAGCAACACAGAAAGCCCATCAGCAGCATATTTACTATATGACAGACCCAGAGGCAACTCGAGAGCTGTCAGCACAACTGCCTGTGAAGCTCACAAGGGAAGCAATAGCCAATTATACCCCATGACCCACTACTGGAAAACACAGTGAAAAAGATACGAAATCAAGAGCTTGAGAAAAAATAATCAAACTTTTCAAAAAACAAAAACAAAACAAAAAAAACAACAATAACAAAAAAAAAAAACTATGTAGTCTACATCCTCTCAAGCAATGCATCTCACTTTTGTTTTATTTTTAATTTTTAGTTAAAGGCTTTAAGAATACAGTATCATTCAGTAACCACTGCCCGAGCTGTGATTCGCATTAAGACAACCCAGAAAAGGGGGGGAGGGGTCACATTATCAATATGCCCAACATGGATAAAAATATATACACTACATATATTTACCTGGAAAATGAGCCATAGCTATAGCTGCAGACAATTAATACTTGCATCTGCTTTTATCTCCACTGTGACTAGATACTCTTAAATAACCAGTATATTAGGCTTATGTGGCAAGAATTTGGTCACAGGCGGGTTGCTGCAGGGGAGGCCTCTGTGAGAAAAGCCCAGGAGCTGCTCCATATCAGATCAGAGACAGTCCCAGCCAGCTCCAAAAGGGACCCACCACTGGCCAGAGCTGACCCAGTGAGCAATGATGGATGGGCCTCTAGGGACAGCAGATTGAAGAAAAGGGAAAAAAATTGCTGCAAGGGAGAAAACGTGAGAGAGAATCCTACAGGCACCAAGATCAGTGCAGTAGGAAGGCAGGAAGTGCTCAGGCACCAAAGCAGAGGTTCCCCTGCAGCTTGTGGAGAGGCCCCTGGTGGAGCAGGCTGTCCCCCTGCAGCCCATGGGTCCCACATGAAGCAGATCTCCATGCTGCAGCCCATGGAGTAGCCCCCAGTGGAGCAGGTGGATGTGGCCTGGAGGAGGCTATGGCCCATGGAGAGCCCCTAGGCCAGAGCTGCAGCCCCTAAAGAGGATCCTATGCATGTGCAGGAAACCTGGGGGGAGCTGCTGCCCATGGGGGACCTGTGCTGGAGCAGTTTGCTCCTGGGGGATGGATGGACCCCATGGTACAGAGCCATATGGGAGCAGTTCTTGAAGAGCTGCTGCCTGTGGAAGCCCACACAGGATCAGTTCAGGAAGGATGAACTCATGTGAGAGGGACCCCACGTGGAGCAGGGACAGAGAGTGACAATGAAGGAGCAGTAGAGACAGTGTCACTGACTGACTGCAACCCCCATTCCCCTGAGCCACTTGGTGAGAGGACACAGGGGAAGGTGGATAGGGGGAAAGTGTTTTTACTTGGCTTTTGGTTTCCCATTGCCCTAGTCTGTTAGTAATAGGCAACAAAATCCATTAATCACCCTATGTTGAGCCTGTTTTACCTGCGACAGCAACTGGTTGGTGAAGTCCCTGTCCTTATCTTAACCCATGAGCCTTTTTTCATCATATTTTCTCTCCGTGTTCTTTTGAGGAGGGGGAGTGAGAAAGTAGCATGGTGGAGTGCAGTCTATCAGTGTGAAACCACCACAACTGGCTCTCAAATCAGCATAAATGATCAGCCTCAAAGGCAAAGCAGACTCATCTAGAAAGGAATCAAACCTACCTGCTAACTTGCTTTCCACCCAGCCAACTCCAATGGGTTGGTCTGATTAGCTACAGGAATGAATATGGGGAAATATGAATCTTGCTCACAGCAGCAGCAAACTAATGAAGATCAAAGCTGTGTCCAGTTCTGGGCTCCCCGGTGCAAAAAAGACAATGATCTCCTGGAAATAGTCCAGGGGAGGGCCACAAAGATGATAGGGGACCTGGAGCATCTTCCCTATGAGGAAAGGCTGAGAGACCTGGGTCTGTTCAGCCTGGAGAAGAGACAACTGAAAGGGGATCTTATCAATATTTACAAATACTTCAAGTGTGGGAGACAGAGGGATTTGGCCAACCTCTTTTCAGTGGTTTGCAGGGACAGGACAAGGGGTAATGGTTACAAGATAGAGCACAGGAAGTTCCGCGCAAACATGCGAAGGAACTTCTTCACAGTAAGGGTGACAGTACTGGAACAGGCTGCCCAGGGAGGCTGTGGAGTCTCCTTCTCTGGAGATATTTAAGGGCCATGTAGACACCCACCTGGGCAACCTGCTCTAGGGGACCTGCTTTGGCAGGGGGGTTGGACCCGATAATCTCTTGAGGACCCTTCCAATCCCTACAATTCTGTGAAAACAATCTCTTCTGAATTGATTTACCTCCTCCTTCTGACTAGCATTGAGTTTCCCCAACTTCACTGTTGCACAGGTCCTCCAATACTTCACTGTTAGACATGACACTGGTTTAAAACCTGGTTTAAGTGTGAGTTCAGTTAACTGCTTTGAAATCATGCATGTGACACTGACATGAGCAACATCCTGAAAGTTAAGCCTGGAGTTATTTCTAGTTTTATGTGTAGAAAGTTATTTCAGAGGGAAATCTTAACTACAGAAACTAATAATTTCCAGACACCTACTTCAATGAGAACAGTATCAATCCCATATCTGTCTATGCTGAAGTCACCATGTGTGGACGTCTATTACACAGCTTGCGCCATTGTTTTAATGAAAAAACAACCCACTACACTTAATGTGTTTGAGGGTTCAAGGGTTTTGAAGATACACAGGTCTTTGGAAAGCCATCAATATGCAAGATGAATTTCACTCTTTCACAGAGGTAGGAGTGCTTGATTGACAGATAAAATATGAAGTAATTCATCAGTTATAAGACATCAAGGAAGTGCAAAGCATTATGAAGCATACTGACTGTGGGTTAAATACCGACATAGGGAAAAGATATTAAACATGTTTCAATGTTTTAAAAACTAAAAACAGATTAAGTATTTGTCTCAGCAGAAGATAAACAAAAAGAACCTCTACATCAGTGTCCCAGAAAGAACTGAGATAACTGGCATACTGGTTTAACTTTCCTAACTTCAAAACATAAGTGATCAAGATGTGGCAGGAGTTACTGAATGCAGACAGTGTTTGAAGATATGATTGGGGCCAGTTTTATGGTTGACACCACTCTGGAATCTGATGTGACAGGAGCCACATCTGAAAGTGGAGTCCCAAAACACTTTGTTCAACAAGAAGGTTTTGCTAAGCAATAAGCAAAATAATGGCTTCCTAAAATAACTGCATGACCAAAGGTCCTGGTATCAAATGCTAAACAAAATACAATTTAACCTCTCACCTTAAATATTTTTTAGGGATGCAATACCCCTTCTCTAGTTAATGCAGTACTGTGCCAATGGTTCAAGACTTACAAAATAAGGTCTTTTTTTCTGTAGCCAAAGTTCCTTAAAATATGAACCAAAGGAAGAAGAGAAAAACACTTCATTGTGGAACAAGGAAAATGCTAGATATTTCCCTTCTAATATTAGCATTTGCCTGAAATTTAGGTGACTTAACATCTGTGAAGACAAATGACCAGCACTGTATTTTCTAGAAACCCATTAAGTCTATCTCTGTTAATAGTCACATCCCTAGCCATTTACTGTGGATCTATTTAGTGCACATAGATTTTCATCTTTAGTTTGGTGAAATGAAGCGTTCCTCAGAATACTTCCGTAGAAAAAATTTCAGCTATACAGCTAGTAATACACTGACAACCTGGCTTTGTATAAGGTTCACTGCTAGGGACATTGAGAACATATCAGTCCTTGAAGAAGCAGTTTGACTGCTACAAATCTCTGTCAACAAGAAGCAAGGATTGGGTGAATAAAATGAGCAAGGGTGTGGAATGATCTGAACATTTCCTGGTGCAAACAAACTGCAAATGTCTCCAAAGGATGGTTTAGGAAAGTTCTTGCCCCCTATCAAGGATTTCTAAATAAAAGAACAATCTAACCTTCAATAAAATACTTTTCAAAGGTTTTAATGAATAAAAATTAGATTAGGTAATCAATACTTATTACTATGTTATATTTTTATCAAATTATATCCACAAACATCCTCTTCTCATCCACTTTTGGATTCCAGAGTGGGTTCTGATTGACATTCCTCTAAACAAAGGTTGACCAATATATATGCCTACATTATTGACATTTTGTCAATAGTAGCAACTTACAACTTGTCTAATAACTGAAAGCTAATGAAAATCAGCTCCTGCCAAGTCTGGTAACTCACAATAATACTACCTAGCCTTCACTGAACTGCAAAGGCAAAGGCCAGCTTTTGCTATACTGCAGGCCAGCTTCTGCTATATTACAGCCATCTGTGTAGTATTGTTCTGGAAAAGAAAGAAAAGATTCCCTTCATAATTATTGTTCAAGTTAAAATGAAATTAGATATGTTGTCATGACCTGGACTTGAACACAGTACAAATATGTTGTAGCTACAGGACACTGTGGTCATTTCTTGTTTTTGTGACTTATCCCCAGTTATTTTGTTTCACAAAAATTTGTTACTGAGAATTTCCTCCACAGTAAACATAAGTTATAGTCAGATCTATGATCTGGCTCAGACTTACAGAAACATTTATGTATTAAGCAGAGAAATCCTTGTAATTTCACTCTGCTTTCCTTGATAAAAACTGGAAACTTAATACTGTTTTTTTTGTTGTTGTTCTGAATATAGGGATGAAAGTTACTTTGCTTTGGTTACTATTGGACATTGCTTACCAGTCATACAAATGTGTAAACCATATGTGAAATTTAGCCATAGAATTTTAGCAAAATGGCTTAACCATAACTCGCAAAAAATAAAAACAACCTCAAATTAGCATTAGTTAACCATTTTCAATACTATGCAAAGAGCCTTAATAGGAGTACTTTTATCTTGTAAGGTCTGCCTAAAGTGATTACAGAGGTGTTTTTTTTGTTTCTTTCTCAAGAAAAGAACTGTCTACAAAACATACAAATACATGTATCTCCAACTGTTTTACATAGTCAGACACCGATCATAAATCCATTTGTTATCAACAGGAACAAGTCTCACACCCTACTAGTTTAGTAGTATTTCATATACTCTTCCCCAATGACTCAATGAAATTTAACAAGCAAAGCATTTACTGATTTCTAGTTTAAGCTGTCGAGCTTCTAGAGTTTACTGAAGAATTTGTAGAACATTCAGAACAAAAGCAGTCCAGCTAACACCCAAGCCAATAGATTCTATCCAGAAGTGAAGGAAGATGAGTTGAAATAGTTTTCTTTTGTTATATGAATAACATAACACGTTATTTCCTTACAATACAAGAAGCATTTTAGGGGTAGGGATTTGTTTAAAAGACAGAAATATCCACAAGAAAAGCATATGAAAAAACTTCATTATTGTGCATTCTTTTCTCCATTTGCTGAACATATCCCAACGTAAGTGACAAGAGAAAAATCAAGCACATTCATTTGACAGAGCAAATGTGGTCCATAAAAGGTGAGGCAAATATTTTTGAACGCCAGCTGGAAGATATTCCATTGTGGTAAAATTGTAAGTATGCACACTAAAGAATATGGCCGGGCATAAGATAAACTTCCAAGTCTGACGACAACACTCAGACCACTCACTGCACTTAAAGTTAAGCCACGTTTGGATGCCACCTGGAAGCACTTCACTTTGAAGGCATTCTAGAACCAAAATGAAGTTGCTTTTCAAACAACAGACAAAATTAAATTCATCCTTCAGAAGAATTCCCTGCAGCATGGCTCATGAGCTACAGTAAGGGGACCAGAAGAAAGGCCGCTTCACAAAGAATTGAAATATTGTGATGTTTAACATCTGCCTCCCAGGCAACTGGCTAGCTTAAGAAATTGAAGTACCTGGTCAGCATGCTAGGACCCGCACGTCTAAATCACTATCCACTGCTCTGACCAACTCAAAGAACCTACTAGCAGCTGCAAGAAGCTGCCTTTTGAAAGAAAGTTCAGTCTTGAATATTTATTTTTATTCGAATAATAATGATTTTGAGTGCTTTATAAAACAGCTTAATCTAAAATAACTGAAGGGGACAAAGAGGTATTTCTCTAGTCTGAAACTTTTTTTCCTGGATGAGCAAAAACTTTCTCTCCCATCCACTCTAGATACGCTTTGTAGGAACTAGCTAGCTTTGGTTTAAAAGCAACTGTCTTAATTTGGGTTACTACAGCTGATAAAAAATTGTTTAGTTGTTGTAAACAAATACATTGCCTACTAGAGAAAATGTATTTCCAGGAAACGTTTCACATCCTCAAATAATTTCATAACCTTAAAATATTTCAGACTGCATCTTGTCGTAGAACTCTTCAAATACAATTTGTCTCAGTTCTTCAATATCAGATTACCTTGTTACCAGTTACTTCTTAAGCATTTCCACTGGTGGCTGTCCTCAGTCACAGCTGCCTGCCCTCATTTACATGCCTCTCTTTCACTGTTTTCTGAACCTTGAAGATATCCATAGCTTATCACAAAAAAAAAAAAAAAAAAGGCTATGGGAAAATATATGTATTTGATGTCACTGTTGTTTTCTGTGCTACACTCCTGCTGCCACAATACAAAAGGTGCCACTGTTACTGTTCCAGCAACTCCTACATCCTTCTGTACTCCCTGCTGCTTTGCCCTACTGCTTATGTCTGCCCAACTCATGCTGCCACAAGACTGTTACATAAAAGCCATGAATACCCTTCATTTACAAATAAGAAATCCCAAGCCAATCTGATTCTTTCTCCCTGCTTTTATGGTATTGCTATGAAAAAAACTTCCCTTTGTCCAGTCACATTTTGTCCCTGACTGTCTTTGAAGTTTCTCTGAAGGCAGAGAGCTTCCATATAAAATACCTACCAAAAAATAACATCCCATTCGCTCATCCCTCCCCAGTATAGTTAAACAGTTCAGTGGTGAAAATTATTATATTTGTGAGCATTCAGAATTTTAATCATAATTTCTTTGACATGCAGAAATAAACAGTGTGTGTGAAGTGGCATTCTTTAGAAAGCAGAATCCCAAATCAAAAAGATACAAGTCAAGGAAAGGCTCTGTTCCCTGCTAAATTCATTGCAATGGGAGCCATCAGAATTTAGCAGCATTGATAGGTTTATATTCATGCCTGTCTTCACTCTGTACTTTTGCAATTCTCCCCAAAACAACTAATGCTGCAGGTGGTTTGAGCTCCTTCCTCCCCACTCTACCTACCCCATTCTCCCCCAACAAAAAAAAACATCCACCTCACAGAAAGCCTCTGCAACTGTGTTCAACTAAATCACATTAATGCTACCTCAACAGAAGCTTTCTTATTTCTGAGACTCTCTTCTGCCCCTGAATAGGGAGCTTTGTTACATCAATATTCTTGCTAAAGTACAAGTTGCATTCATTGTTTCCATCATCACACACACAACGCCGGGATAACTGTATGGCAGTGTGAACACCTACATCCTGCATATGAACAACTGGGGGTCTGAAAGACATAGAACAGAAGAGAAATACAGCAAAAGGATTGGTATCAGATAGCTACATGAATTAACTCATGTAATTATTGGAAGACCCAAACATCTGTAATGGTTTATGGATAAGTGTACTTGATGTCTGTTGGTATCCTCAGGGTTCATTTCTGGTTAAGTTCTAAGAAGCAAATTTTTCAGATTGCTTCAAGAAGAAAGCTGGCTGCAGTGGTCGCCTCTGGCACCAGCCAGCTCACAGACTAGAGGCTTTGCTCACTACAGAATAATTTCTCTGGTAAGGTTAATCACACTCCTTCCAGTTATTATGGAAACCCTATCAGGCATGTTTGACTGTTATAAACAACACCAGTCTATTACCCATGACAGCAACAATTTTCTGAGATGTCAGTAAATCACTGTATCCCAGCTGTGTGCCAGCTCCTTTTGGCACTTGCTCACTGAATTGAATTCCTCACACCAGAGGTGTTTGTGCAAGGAGACAAGGAAGTGTTCACAGCTTGTCCTAGCAAGCAGGAGGGATGGGAGCACTCCACTGGGAGCAGAGGGACACAGGGATGACAAACTGAGATGATCTTCCTTGAGAGTACAGATGAGTGCTTTGAACTCAAGTCAACTTAAAAAGAGATTTAGAAAAGAAGTGCTCAAAGGGAAAGGAGGTGTGACCAATGCAAAAGGCAAGGAATAACAGAAAAATCCAAAAAGCTACATTCAAAATTGACTGGTTTTGTCTACAAGCAGGTTAGGTGTCAAAAAAAAAAAAAAAAATGTAACAAATAAGGAATGAGATACCAAAGGCTTGAATGAGAGTTTTAATGATAGAAACACAGATGCTGCCTTTTGGAGATGCAATCAGACCCTGAAAATTTGGGAGTATACATCTGAATATAACAAAATATTTCAAAAATTCAAAAGGTCATTTCATGGCCAAAATTCTGTGATGTGAGAATTAGGCTCTGTTAAAGACTAAAAGATTATATACAAACAAGGAGCATTTTTGGAAAAAAATATCCTATGATCCTTTTTCCCTGCACAAGTTAATTTCAAATGAATGATATGCGAACACTGAAACAATTATGTCAAACTTACACCCTGCAAGTCTTTGCTCCCCCAACATGCATGTACTGAGATGGGAAGCTTACTCTGATGCAAGAGAACCTAGGTGGGACTAATTCTAGTCCTGGTGGTTACTGTGAAAGAACCTTCACATATTTGCCTGTTATAGCCAACGTTGGTATCTCCAAACAATAAGACCAGGCCTCAGAGATACCAGTTAATCACAGCCATAACACTTCTGTCTACCATCTAGACATTAATCTGAAGAGAGAATGAGATCTTCAGAATGAAAAACAACAAAGACACAGCGAGAGGACAACCACCCTGATTTACTTTGTCACATGTGGAACAGAATCACAATATGCAGTTGTACCTAGATCATAAATGAGACCAGGTATTACATGGAAAAAAACAAGATGTAATTTCTGGGTAGCTGTTGCATTATATTTTGATTATAAACAAATGATTGTAATAAGACTTCCCCAAAACAGACCTGGAAAAGGAAGGTATGAGTTTGTTTGTTTCTAACACTCTGGTTAGGCTCATGGTGTTCTCAAACAGTATTAACAGGTGTCTTAGACAAGACCTTCACGGTGATATCACACAACTCTGTTATTAATCTGTTATTTTAGCACCATATGGCTCTGTTTATGCAAATCCAAAAAAATGTTGTTCTGTATTTGTTTAAACTTTTCATTTGTACAGAACCCTGATCAAAAAAGATTAGGCAGAAAGGGATAAGGGTGTTTTCTTGTTTCTCAATACCACTATAGCTATCACAATCACATGAGAAACAGTATGGAAGAACACTTATGATCTACATCAGAAGTAGAAAAAGCATGCCATCCACCTACATCATCTAGAAATTATCCGAGGATGGTAAATGATGATCTAAGACATGCAAAGACTTTCCCTTACTTCATGAATTGTTTCAGTGCACCACATGACATATTCCTTTCTATAGGAATTGAATTTACCATTTAAGTGTTTCCATGTCTGACTGTAATAGCTCAGAATTGATCCAACTGAGCATCTGATTTCAAAATTTGCTTCCCTCACTTGAAAAGGATTTGAATCCTGATTCCCTCCACTTTTCCCATGAGAAAGCTCATGAAGTCTGTGGCTTCTGTCAAGCTATTGCTGGTAAGTTGGTAAGGAGTTTTTGAAAAACAAGCAGAGAAAGTTACAATATCAGTCCTTGGGTTTTCATGCTAATTTATGCTACCCTATTGTTTTTAGGGGCCTCATAAGTGGAGTGAAGTGGCTGCATTCCTGTTTAGGTAAACTGGGAAGGGACTAATGACTAATGCAGTGAAAAGGCAGTTCTGTTGAGTAGAAATCTCTGTATTAAACAGAAGGCATTCCCTCCTAGGATAGACATGTTCAATTTCAGTAGTGATAGAGGCTGTTTTTCTTCTCCTTTGCTACATGTTAAGAAGTTTCTGCATTTATAAACTTGGAGCAAAGGTTTGGCAGAAATATAATTATAAAAGTTGTCTAAGAAGCTCTTTAGCAACTGCTGATTTATTTTCAGGATTCCTTTCCAACTACTCCTTCAGCTGCTATAACAGCTAGGAATGATGACCTGTGCATTAGGATTCTGCAATAGCATTGGGAAACAAAACCCCACAAATTAAGTCATAATGACTAAGAGCAGTGTGTGACAACAGCTAGGTATTGGCTATATTATTTTTGTGCAAAAAGAACGCTATATTTTTGTTCTCTTCCAAGAAGTCTGGGGAAGGATGTAAACCTATTAGCACAAAGGTATACTTGTTTATGCAGGCACTGATGCCTTGAGCATGGTTTTCCAGTTATATGCACACGCTTTTAAGCTGAAGTACGTGGTCAGGTGGATGTTTTTCTTCTGACTTTGCAGTTCCCTAGCTCTAGTTTACTCTGATCATTTTCCCTTGCAAAGGAATAGCTTCCTTACAAAGAAGGCAGGAATCTCTTGGGAATGGTATGTGTACAGCTGCATGTCCACCAGTCCAAACCCCATTTTAGTCTATTCTCCTGATTCCTGACTTTTCATGCTACACTCTAAGAGAAGCAGGGAATGAGGTTCTGGATATTATCACCATAGCTGCAGGTGACAGGGAAGTGTGTATTCGTATTTTAAAATCTATTGGTGTGTACTCCCTTTTGGGATATTTGTTCCCCAAACTTGCCTCAGTTATAAACCTAACTTTTAGATAGCAGTTTTGTTCTCCAGCTTTGGCAAGAGACATAGCTTGAAGAGTAGAAGAGGTAGAAAAGTGACTTAGTTCTGCAGTTAAAGACAAGAACTAGCAATAAGGAGATCCTTTACGTAGTTTTCAACTTGCTTTCCAGTTAGTGACACTGCTTTGTTCAAGCCATTCTTAGTCTAGATCAAGGAACAGAACCAAGGCAGCAATACCAGTTTGAGCCTCATGTGGCCTTTAAAGCTGTTTCATTCCTCTCCTGTCAGGGAAGGGTGACCAAGTACACTCCTGTCCAGAGCGGCCTGCAAAAGAAACTATCCTGTGTATACAGAGCTATCTGAGCTCCACCTGAAGCATCAGAAGAATAGAAAGAAATCTTTTATTTTACTCCACTCTCAGTTCCCCCCCACCCACTGAAAACCTCAGAGCACCAACAACAGTAAATGAACCATCATGGAGTCATATCCTAAATTCAAGCACTGTTTTAAGATGCAAACAGGAACAGGATAAAGAAACTGCCCCAAGGTGCTAGTCTAAAGAACAAATTAAGATATTAAAACATCAAGTTAAGGTATTAGAAAATCTAAAAGAATTTGATTTGATAGGAATCTGCGAGTGCAAATACACAGAAGGAACAGCAGGGCACAGGGCATTCCTTCCATTGCTACCACAGCAAATAGCTTAAAGTTACGCATTTGCGCATCTACTGATCGTAGTTTGTATGGGGCTGGGATCAAAACCACTCCCTATGGGTAAAATCCAAGCTTCTCTGAAAATGTAAGGTGTGATGCATATGGTGATTAGAGGCAGTACAAATTCTTTTCTGGAAGCTCACTTACGGAAACCTGGAATAAATCTACACATCTCAGACTCGGCCCTAAATGACTGAAGGAATTCAGTCTGAACTGGACAAGGCCAGTTAAAGGAAAAAAAGCTTAAATCAGCATACAAATATCTCAGTACATAACAATATATTTTAAAAATGCTACATTAAACTTTGCCAAGTTTGTTAGTGTGTATGTGACAATTTGATGATACTGTATATTAGCAAAAGTTCATTAAGGTTTGCTTGAGTATAGCAGGGATACTGTATATTATTGAGTTGTGACTGCTTTTTTATTCGAAGAAAGTCTGAGTTTCTGCACATTCACTAAAACACATGGTTTATTTTCCTTACAAGTTTTTGTTTTTCTAATTTAAATACATGCAATGTTGTTCTCATTTGCAAATATAAAGGAAAGAGATAACAGAAATGGCTATCCTTTGGAATATGAGTCTAAACATCGGGACCTAAACCATCTAAAATAACTTTTTTTCTATTATGAATAGCTCAGTACATGCTATTATGCATCAAGTACCTTATGAAATTACTCTGTAGACACCAATTACTTACACAGTACATAATGCATTTTTCTGCTAGGTAAAATTAAGTCTCAGCAATGAAATCACCATGCCCAACAATTTGCACAAGAAAAAAATGGAAAGAACACATAAATTAGTGGAACAAACGAAAGCCTTATCCCTCTATGCTCTGATTTCAGCCAAACCTTAAATGTTACAGAAGTGAGTTTGGTGGTCTCAGAACTGAAATCACCATGCCCAACAATTTGTGGAAGGGAAAAAGAAAAGAGCAGACATAAATCAGTGGAACAAACGAAAGCCCTTTCCTGCTACACTAATTTCAACCAGCTCTTAAAACCTTGTGGAAATGAGTTTGGTGGCTTCAGCTGAATTTCACAGTTAGCATCAGAAAACTAGTTTCAATTATTAGCTAGAATTTTATTTGATTAAAAGCCCCTAATCTGGAGAGGCCCAGGACTCTGCCAGCTTGTAAATTAAGTTAACATTTTCCTTCACCTCAAGACAGGAGGATTGCTCAGAGCTAGGATTCAATGCACCACGTGTTTGGTGAAGATAAACAAGTGTCTTATGTTACTGTAATGCTTTAACCTTCATACACCAAAGTATTTCCCTTCAAGTATTTAAATGCTGTTCTGATTACTATTCACTAGCAACCATACTTCGAGAGAACCTAGAAAGCAGGAACAATTCTGTTTTATTCAAGGTTTGTCAGCATATCAGAACCTGAACCGAAACTATCCTACAATGCTACACCTCCCCCCCAAACACACACACACAGTGTGCTGGGTATCACAAAGCAAGCTAAAGGACAGCCGCCTAGATGCAAACCTGATAATGAGTCTTCTCTCCCAAGATCACTTCAATTTCAAATAGAGGATGTTTAAACACAATTGCAAAGAAAGACGAAAATAAGTTTCACATAAATAAAATATATTAATCCTCCATCAACATCCATCTACTACTCCCAAAATACACTTATCAAAAACAAGTGCTATAGCAGAAATTTTACTTTTTGTATACTAGTTTTTGAAATTGAATTTCTTGTACTTACAGTTCATAGAAAATTCCAATTCAATAAGTCCATTTTTTATTCTTGCTGTTAGCCACAGAAGACCTTACCATATGAAAGACAGCAGTAAAAAGATAGGTTTTGGTCATTGTATCACAGAATAACTCAAGAAACATCACTTAGTGTTGGGTGCTCAGTACTGCAGTGAGTGAGTTAAATGTATTATTTTTCTTCTTAAGAAAAAATATGAAGGAAGTAGAGAAAACACGAGAAGGCAATTGAGAATAAAAACATTTGGCAAAATCCAATACCCACTTGCACTAGCAATCTTTCAGTTATTCATGCTTTCAGTCCAAAGGGTAACTTCGGCCCTCACCATTACCTGGTGCAATGGAACGACAAAGTATGCATAACATAGCATTTTACTACCAAAAACAGAATGAGAACATCAGCCACAGTAAATCCAGTGTTTTCACGTTACTTCTTTAGCAACTTGCAAGTCTTGGTGGAATCACACACCCATAGGATTACATCACTTGTAGATCAAAGTGAAAGAACCCAAAAGAGCATTAATCTACATAAACTAGGCCTACCAATAAAACTAAACTGCAGCTACCTTCATGTTTACAATATAGTTTTCCATTCTTTTCAGTACTCTGCATTGCACTACTATTCTGACTTTTTTTCCTGTGTTATTCATCTGGACAAGATCTCTTTTCATGAAGAATAACGCAAAGTATGGGATTTATTGCTATAATGAAGTTCTTTCAAATCTGTGTTCTCTCTCTCTAAAGGACAGGAGGATAGGCGTTCATCTCATCAGGCAGCTTATTAGGATTAGCACTGAATAAGACACCACAGAATGTCAAGCCTATCAGTTACTAAACATGCATCATACAAACTTTGTCTTTGCGAGAACCTCTGCTCTGCATTTGTCATCCACCTGAATAATTAACAAGTACATGCTGCCTGCCAGCAGCTTAGGGAATTAATTTTCACAGATTAAATGCAGATCACGTCTGCAAAAAAATGCAGACCACACACATACTGTACTACTACCTTTCAAATGTTAAAAGGCAAAGAAGCAAGTTTTATTATTGAGCTCACAATTGAGTCTGACCTAAAATTTAATGATTATGAAGTCATAACCATAATAAATTTGATGTGGTCAGAGGGATTCTAACACTTAACTGATGGAGCCACCACAGAACACCTTTTATTTAGCATAAGATGAAGCTATTTACATAAACCTTCCTTCAAACATCCCAGAGCTCCTTCATTCTTTAATATTATTCTATTCCCAAAATAATAAGGCAGTCATAGGGAAAAAAGCTGGTGTCTCTAAAATATGAGTTTTTTTGAACTTGAACTATTTGCTACTGTTCCTTAAAAACATAATAATCGCAGCATGCAATAGCACATACATTGAAGCCAAGGACTTAAAACAATGTAGTATCTAATTACCTTATACTTTCTATGACCTGAAATAATGCCACAAATCATAGGCTTGTTAGAGAGTGGGTTATATTTGCAATGAAGATGACCAATTATTGAAAATGATGAAAAACATCCCTTCGCACTATGCTTGATGAAAATCTTAACTACACAGTAATTTTATATTTTTTATCTTACATCATCATCAAAAGAATGACATTCTGTAAGAAAATAATCTGAGTGAACAAAGGATTGAGTTTTACATCTTCCAGGGACCCCTTTCTGAGCTGCCTTGCCTTCTCAATGGCTAAACAAGAACAGTTGCAAGCCATGGTACCATTTGCTATCAACCTTTACTAGTTCAGTACTTAATAAGGACAATAACTGCAAAGAAGTTAAAGATTCCCACAAGGTCCTCTACAGTCATCACTCCCAATTTCAATTGAGATGAAACAAAACATCATTTAATGCAATAAATTTCTTAGAATGCAAATGAGTATAATAAAAGAGTCTATATAAAAGAGTAGATCTCAGAAAGTAAAAAATAGCCAACGTAGCCCATAGCTATAGCTCCCCTAGCTAGTTACAACTGTAACAGTGGGAATTCTGCAGATTCTGCCAACTTTTTAAGTATAGCTCTCATAGTGAAGGTAACCAGTGCCACAGGTACACAAACTGAAGGATTAGGACCTTCCCTTAAACAAGAAGCATCGCTGTGGTAAGGTAGGCTTTTTCTTTTACTGTTGTCCTGAAACACAGCATTTCTACAGAGCAGCAAGTTTTCAAGAGCCTCTCAGACTCTGATCACCTATTTGCCTTTCCTATTAGGTAAGCTTATGGAAGTAAAACTCAATGCTCATGTCATTTATTGGGATGTAGATAACCCTAAGATAGCAGCTTCCTTTTGGTTAAGCGCACTGTAATATTTGTGTTGTCTTCCAAAAAAAATAAATAATAAAAGGTATCAGAGAATTCAACAGGAGAGAACTTAGCTGCACAACTGTATTCAAAATATATGCATCAGTAATAGACAACCACAAAATGTACATTAGCCAAATATCAAAAGCAGTTACTACAGATGACATTCATACCTTTGTATTTAGTCTGAGCTATGTAATCACATTCATTTCTGAGATAGAAGCAATTAAGTGTTTCTTTTCAAAAGCTCTGAATCCTAAAAAATCTGATTTTATATGTGAATGCAAAATACACATACACTTAAACACTTGAAAGGGAAGGTAATGAAAAATATCTAAAAACAACCAGGTATGTTTTCACCAGTTTAAATATATTTTATGATGTATGGTATAAAGTTGGTGTCTATTACATAAAAATATGGCTACATTTCAAAGCTATGGTTCCAAAAATCTTTCTCTTCTCATAAAATTACTATCAAATACATTAATGTAGGTCAAGGAATGGTAATCAAAAAGCCAACTTAATGTGAATGAATTACCAGTTAATCATCAGAGTAAACAAAAATCTATTAAAAATTGTACTGAAGTGCGGTACTTATTACATTGTTAAACGTTCATGTAATCTACACAAAATAATTGTTTTTGTTCTTTGCACATTAATAATCACATCCTCAGATATAAACATTTCACATAAAATTAACACTATTCATTTATATTTCTTTCCATTTTTGAAGAGTAACAAGTTTTTAATCTCCAGCATTACAGCACATTTTGGGAGGTAAATGACTGAATACAAAGGGTTTCTTTGTTGTTGTTTTATATTACTGTTCTCCAGGTTTAATATTTTGCTACTATTACTGAAATTTAAATTGAATAGGCTTGGTATTGTCTGCAGAAAAGACCTAATTCCAACCACAGTATGCCTATCACTAGCAAACTAAAATTGAGGCCCTGCCCTTGGCCCTGGGGCAGGATCCCTGAGTATCACTGGAAATGTTGTTCCATGCATGAATTAGCAAATTAAAAGAAGTCACGAACCTTTACTGTGACTTGTCTAACTCCTACAGTCCCTAGATCATCATCTATAGTTACAGCCCTAGGTTTAGGTGTGCTGAAAAGATAAGGTAAGGAAGAGGCAACTGATCAGAAGATTTGTCTAGCTATGAACTGGAACTACGCATACCTGAAAAATGACAAACAGCAGTTGCAGCAGTTAAATGCACAAATATTTAATTCAAAATTAATAGATACTATTTGAGCTGCCCAGTGTCTCATATTAGAGAATACACAAAAACTGCAGATGCTTTTATTAGAACTCATGCTTAAAATTTGATACCTCAAATGCAGGTATAATAAAAACATTATTTGCTTATTATAGGCAACTGTCTTTTTAGATCAAGAACGCATGCTCCATTTAGAACTTTTGTTAATTATTGCCAAGAAAAATACACTCCAAATCCAACCATCTGTAAACAGTGTTCACTCCAAAGAGTATGCATCATTATCTTAAATGAAGAGAAGTCAAATAACTGAATACCTGTAAGTTGTCACTGAATATTTGAAGAAGTGAGGGTATTCAGGCAGCCTAATGTTATGCATCTGATTTGCTTGTTAGGGAGGATGCGTACAGAATATGCTGCTACATAGGCTCTTGGGATGCCATCTATAAATCCTTTATACTTGTATGTTTAGAAATACAATACTTAACACAACCAGTGGAAAGTCACCCAGCATCTTAATATTACTTAACTCACAGTTGAGCTTACACAAAAAGAAGCTACTATATTTTAGGAAGGAATAAACATTCACTTGAATTTTTTTTTTTTTTTTAAGTAATGTTATATCCTTCTTTCTCTCTTCTGAAAGAATTCCACCCAAGCACCAGTGTGAACTAGTACTCAGACCAAGTCTGAGACACATAAAACTGAAGCACCAGCATCACACTGACATAGTCATGAGACAACAGTTGCAGGAGAGGAACTGGATTTCAGAAAAACTGGTTAAGTATCACAGTCATTCTGTTCCCATGACCTTTCAGTGATGAAATCTGACTGATTTTGTTACACACAAAAGATGCAAGTATGACTGCAGGTATTGGGAACCTTACGGGAACATGGTCCCTCACTTATGGTATGGCCTCTTGGTCCACCTACAAAAAGCAAGAAGTGCCTTTTTGTTGTTTTTTGTGTTTTGTTTTTCTTTTTGTGGGTTGGGGGGCAGGCTCAGGTACAGGGGACACAGGAGAAGGTAATGGGGGCTAGTAATGCTGCAGGCTACCTTTACAGAAGACAAAGGACAAGAGGATCTCCTTCAATTTCCTCAGACAGGAAGTAAAAAGCAGAGAGCCTGATGAGGCTGCATTTATCAGGCCAGGTGAGCTTCACTAGCTAATCAGGAGCACATAGAAGGGCTGTTTTAAGTTTAAGACAGTCACACAAGCCAGCATGCACACATGCTGAAAGACAACAATTCCCTATGGGTTGAAAAACAGTCTATGCTTTGCCATTCCCCAGAACACTTCGATTTTGAACACTGTTTTCATATAGTGATCATAAATCTTTCACTGACAATAATTTAACACTCCCCTCTCCATTTTTGCCACACCTTCCACTTAAAAGGATCATGCAGTATTTCTCTGAACTACCTTGCAGGCAGTGATAGCAGGAATCAAACACAGCTAAACAGTTTGGGAAATGTATTTACAAAACAGACCTGGCCAAACAAACACCAATGGTTTCTCCATTCTATTGCACAATTATGCTTCTTGCCTGACCTGGAGGTATCATGTGACTTGCAGAAAGCAATTCAGTGCCCAAGCCCAGTTAGCCACTGATTTTTCTGCAGAGTTCCACCAAGGGTCCCAATTTGTGAAAGCTGCGACCATGATTTTGCGATATTGACATCTTTCTGCTAAGAAGTTGACTGGGCCCACCAGCTCATTTCATGCAGGCTATCCAAGAGCCATTAGATAATAATGGCTTTCAGTTCTCACCCACCTGGGCTACATTCGAACTGGTGACCTAAGGTGAAGGTCTCCACATCCCATTACTAAACTCCCAAGCCATTTAGTATCCTCATGTTGTAAGCTTTTCGCTGCAGCATAAAGTGAATAGACAGTTAAACCCTTCTATACCTGAGAGCCGTTCTCAAGTTCATGGTCAAAGCCTCTTGATGCAAGTACAGATACAAGTTTTCAGAGATTAATTTGTTTGAATAATTTTTAGACAATACAAAAACCTCTGTACATGTAGAAAGAATTAAATACAATATTTTCCTATAAAACCCAAAGTTGTTTATATGAATCACAAAATAAAAGATTGGTACTAGTACCATGCAGAGACTTAAGATCTGATAAAAAGAAACAAATAGCATAAACATGAAAAGAACTTTTTAGCAATTCAAACAATATTAGCAGAATTACCAAGATATTAAAATATATCTATTTTAATAAATTAAAAGTAGAGCTTCATGTAAATTTTATCATTTAATGCTACATTCACATACAGTGAATGTATTGTATTTTCTGTTCACTACTGCTAGTCTTTCATACAGTTTAAAATATTAGGAACTGTAAATGATCTTGTGTATTAAATATGCCAAGTACTACAGAAGTGTTAATTCACGTATTATTAAAGCCGTTTTAGGAGTGAGAAGGTTTTTAAACAGTATGGGTTTCAACTATGAGTTTCAGCAAAATATATGAGCACATTTACAACAAGTTTAATTTATTAAAAACAATCTTCTATAAAGTAAGTTTGTTTTTTAATAAAAATACCATATACTATGCTAGGTTAAAGATACTTTCTCTGTAACATTCAGCCTTGAATTAATCAGATAAAGATGAAAGTGGAGCATTTTGCCATCAGTGTTTCTTAAACTCACTCAGTTATGCCTTTCAGCTTGGTATATTTTATATGAAGGATATCTTGTTAAAACAACTGTTGAAGGCAAGTCATGTCATATCAACCACGCACCATACCCTATGGGAGCTCAAATGTTCCAAAGTCTATGTTAATATAATCCTCCTGCACAATTCAACTAAGGAAAAATAGTTTCTCAGTGACATGTAAGACTTCATATAAGTACCGCATTATCTACATGTCTTCCAGAAATGAGGTAAAGCCATCGCAAGGATTATACTGAATCAATTTGGGAAGGTAAATATTGTTAACAAGCACCATAAAATAGCCTAGTAGATGATTCTAATCTCTATTTATCAACTAACAAGTAGACTGCACTTCTAGACTGCACTTCTCAAGGCAGCTTCCAACAATATATCTGTAGGACAGCAATATTCTCTGGCTCAGGAGACCAATGCAACTTCTCAACAAGGGGTTTGCTGCTTTCTAATGCAATATTTAGTATGCAATATGCTGTGTGCTTCCACCATCCTCTTTCAAAGTGGCTTTAAAGAAATGTATGTGGGCTTCTTGCCTATCTAAATCTTTTGAGCATGTTTTGACCTGGCCATAAAGATTAAGTACTGCCTTTTCTGAGCACTGTTCAGGATGTCTAAAATCTTTTGGACTACTTCCTGTGAAGATAAAGTATTTTTCAGTTATAGGATTTTGAACCTCTGGAGCAAAGCACTTTTACAGTCATTTAGATTTTGCTGTTAAAAAAAAACACACAAAGATGACAACAAGGAATCTGCTAGATCTGCTGGAGTTTATGGGTTCTTTGTTACTCTTCTGTGTGACACCCAAAACAGACTGAAAACTTCCATGTTACAGGGAAAATAAGGTGCAGACAAATGGTCATGCAGATGCTTCTGAATTTTAGTAAGCTAGTCAATCATGAGTCCTTGCCAAGAAAGCAAAAAAATCTTATTTTGTTTATTATTTGGGCTAGACCCCAAACCTTTTTTTTTTTTTTTTTTTTTTTTAAGATTAAGAAAAAAGCTAAACAACAAAAACTTGGCAGAGTCAATTCTCCTGTTTAAACAGGCTACTCAGCAGGCTGACATTCAGCTTTTAGACTGCATTTTTCAAAATATTTTCTTGTTACTGACAGAAGCTGCTATAAAAAAATTGTCTCTGCATCCAGCTGGTGATTGACGGCAGGGCCAGAGAGACTGCAGTAGGCTTAAGCAAGGGAAAAGAGCATTAGCTGTGCCACAGTGGTGAAGTAGCGTGAGGTTTACAAGCAATAATAAGAAGAAATAAGCGTGTTCAGAACATTCTTGAGGCAAAAGAATAAGAGAACGCTAATGATGCAATAATAGGCATAACATTAAAATGAATCTCTAGAACTGGAAAACAAAAGCAGGAAAAAGGAAGATTCCATCCTGCTTTCCTAAAATGCTTTTAGTGGCAAAGGCAGCATATCCATCTTGTAGATCTGAAAATCCTCTATATCTTCCAAGGTACTAGACTATCTGGGATTCAAATTTTGAAGCCACAAAAGAAAGAAATACATTGTCTTTGTGTCTGAGATTACAGTTTTAAAAGCCGGTATTTCATTGATTTAAGATCATTATTTGATTCTAGCCCCTAACCAGATGCCACAGTTTTATCAAAAACCTGATATATCTCACCAAAAAATAGCCATGAGAACTCAGCGGTAAACATCGGTAAGCCTAGGGGTCTAAATCTGACTGATAACAGCTAGTGGCAGCCTTCAGTCAGATATTCCATTTTGAAGACATCTTTGCTCTTCCAGGAAAGAATGGACTGCACTAGAGTGAAGACATTTTTCTTCATCCAGAAGAACACAATTTTAAAACAAAAAGCAACAACAAAAGAGAAGTCACAAGGCAGAGTTTCACTTATGAGTGGAAAAGGCACTTCAGTGTTTTACCTACACATTCCTCTGCCACATCCTTGTGTCCCACCTGGCACTAACCAATAACAGGTAGCTAGTTGTACAGTCAGAGAGGTTAAATTTCTCCACATGGCTTTTCTAGGAGGAAATGGAAAGGCAAGACCTTGCTCTGTTTTCCAGAAACATTACAACTGCAGTCAGCATGTGTCCAGTGCATGTGACTGACCCGTAAAAGCTAAACAGCAAACTGGTAGACAAATATTTCTGCTGAATATCTCGTACCTGAATATCTAACACTAGCACATTTGGAAGACTCTTTCCTACTAATCATGCTGTGGTGTTTGGGTTTTACTATGCCTGAAAGCTTTGAAACCTCCTCTAGTCCATCCTTCATATAGTTTCCTCTGGTCAGAGGAAATTACTTTTGTGATTTCTGTGGCACAGTTACTACTAGGCACGGGCTTTCTTGGTCACCACTGTTTATCCCTGTGAGACAATGCTGGCTTTGTTCTCCAGTTGTTAGGAGCGTAAGCCCTGATGGCTCTAACCACAGTGGAATTTTGAGCTCACCCCTTCAAGTATACACAACATTGAAGAAAAGATATTTTTTTCTATTGGTTACAAAACTGAGTACCCTTGATTTTCACTAGCATGCAAAGCTAAACAATACAGCTTTCCAGTTCTCCCCCCACCATGAGGTTTGCTCGGGCTTTGAGAAGAGCCCTTTGAAGACTGCAGGGCTCTCCCGTTTGCACATACCTCTTTTTTCCCCCTTATCAGTAGCCAGCTTCTTCCTGTCCTACTCTCTTCAGACTCATTTCTTCTGCCTCAGCTGACTTCCATCTGAGACCCTGTTCCTGTACGTTGCACAGGTTTCATTTGTCTCAATAAACCTGTCATCCACTCTTCCCCCAAGTCCATTGACTCAGGGTCTCCAGTACTGCAGTTTTGAAGACTCAGAGTTAGCCTGTGCTCCTTTTCCTACTGCTCTGAGCACTCATCCTATAGGCATGCTCTAAGTCAAATAGCAATTATTCATCTTTCTTACTCTATGTGCTTGTGTGCCCCTGAACATATATGCCCAGTCTGACAACCAAAATCATACCTATCTGCAGATGTCATTAGCTTCTCTGGGCAAGCTACAGAGTTATGAGATGATCCACCTTCCCAGCCTTGCACCAACCCCATTCACCTTAACTAACCAGGTCCTTACAAAACTACAAACATCAAGTTTCTATTGCAAACGTTCTTACATCTATAGCATATAGACCATCTATATATGCTGTTATAACTAAAGAAATATCTGAAGTAGATGTAAAATGCTACTGTTCCAATTATGATTTTATGCATCCAGGAGTTAGTGGCTACACAAGGTGCAAGACAGATGATAGACCAGACTTACAGCAAGTATGAAGTCGCTGAAGATCTGGCAGCTACCATCTGATGGAGGCCCATATATCTAAGATCGTAGGACTTAGGTTGAATTTAATATGAGTCTTCCTCTAACAATCTGGGAAAATAATTTGTGGGAAAAGCTGTCTGACTGCTCTGGTAAGAACTGAAAGAACTGTGGCCAGTGCTTTGGAAGAAAATGTTTTGTTTTCAAACCACTGTTCATTTTTATGAAATAATAGCAAGGCAGGAAGTAGTTTCTTGTGTTTTAAGGACAGAAGACTCAGCGAAGAAATTTATTTAAGGTATCCAGATTTTTTTTTTCCATGCAGTTCTTTTTTTTTTTTTCTTTTAAAAGGTAAGGACATGGGTAAGGGATTTTAAAAAAGCTCAGCGCAAAAAAAAAATTATGCATTTGTCAAAGTTGGCATCACAGAATGTTTTGAATATATGTTCTACTCTTGTAAATAAAAAAAAAAGTTTTTTCACCTTACTAAAGGCTTAGATTAAAAAGCATGATTTTCATTATTCCAAACCTGCTTCCACTGAAAAAACCCACACCACTGAAAAAAACACGTCAAAACGTACGTGTAATAGCATGACAGTTCATTCTACCACAATTTTTTTTTTTCCTTCACCAGTGCAGTAAATTACAGCTCTGACCTAAATTCTCATATTTACTGAGTGGATTGTTTACTACCATATAATAAACATTGTAACACCAGTATTTATCTTTTAACTAGTATTTTTGAATCCCTTGCATCTGAGATCATAATCAAATTACACAGTACAGTTCTCCAATTACCTCCCTGGTTCATTATATTTACCTGTTTTTCCCTGGCAGACACTGTCTGCAGTGCCATCTGGAATGCATACTGTGGACTCCTGAACACAAGCCTCAAGCCAGGGGAAACGAGGTACATCATTGGAAGTGATGGGCACATTAAAAACAGTATCAGGCACTAATCTACCCAAGTACCCCTGATAGCACTACAGTGTGCTGGTGTGCCTGCCATAATGAACAACGACCTCCAGCCCCTGGAAGATGGGTAAGTAACTGGGTAAGTAACAGTCAGTGCAGCCAATGACAGAGGAAGCTATAGGGTAGCCATAAGTAAATAGGAATATTGATTAGATGTGGGGAGACTTTCAGTATCAAAACTGAAATATGAAGATGGAAAAAAAACAGTAATTTCCTGTTTACAGTTACTACTCCATTTGTTCTAAAACATAACTTCCTGTTCTTGATGTTATATTGCCTTAATGCAATATGCAGCACCCATATGAACTCAAACTACGTTCTTTATTCTAATGCAGATGTAAAATTTTGCTTAAGCACAGCAAGTGGCTGATATTTGCATACATTGCTTAGATGAGCTTGTGGAGAAAGATAATATAACAGATAATATAAGATAACATATATATATGATGTAACAGATAATATAAGAAATCGAAACCCAAAATGAGTTTTAATAAATTTCCCAGAATCTCCTCTTCTAAAATATCTATGCGTAAACAGATGAGCCTTATATCACATCTAACACTTAGAACATGCAGGAAAACTGCTCTTAGAGCACAGGAGCATAAACAAAGCTTTACTTCCAAGGGCCTGACACTGAAAAGCTAGGAGCATTATCATAAAATGTTAATTTCAAACATCCTAAGAGCACGCACAGACAGGAGTGAATACCAAGCATCAGAGCTCTAGTGTTCTCCAGTAACAAGAAAAAGAAAGCAAGAAGCCTCCCACTTACAACCTTGAGTATATTGCTGCCATGCCATCAAGACTTGTAGTTAGACACTTGGAAGGGCTGTATAGCAAGTGCCAGCTATCCAATAAAAAAAGGTTGGGCAAACTGGACCAGGGAAGGACTTCACCTCCTTAAACTGTCTCTGAGGAAAAGGGAACTTATCCTTATAAAAGTCAGAGTATTAAAGGGTCAGCCAATTCCCATATAAAATTATCTGAACAGCGATGAAGTATGTTTATTCACCTTTCTTATGAATTCTTAAAAGATCCAGACACAAGAAGAGACTTTCCTCAATTTGAGGTAGATGAGCTTGTTTTCAACTTAAAATAGAAAGCAACTGGTGTTAACTAGGAAAGAAAAGAGCAATTCGCTAGTCTGGCCAACACTGCTTGGACTATTTTAACTCTTTGGAGTGGGCATTGCTGCAGGGATACAAAGTAACTGAACAAAAGAAAATAAATTTGAAACAAAGTCAAGAAAGTAAATCTAATTGCTGATATTCAGAAATGCATTTCATTCCATTTAGTGGCAGTGTCAATATTTAGATTTCAGTGTAACCTCTAAGCAATAACCTAGGCCTGGAGTGGTTGATTTGCTTACATTTTGATATCTCACAAAAGGTCTGTTTATAATTTGTAAGTATTCTTGTGGAAGTAGGTGAGGGGGAAAGCATCAACACTGAAAAAAACTACCCAATGAGGTTGCTTTGACCTGTTTGGTAAACCTAACAGATTTTTGCCTGTTACACAGTACCATGCTCCCATAAGATATGAATCTACCAGCTGTGAATTTTACAGCCATTCAGTAGCACGTTTTTATGGATGATTATCTGATGCTATGCCTTTCTAGCAATTTCAATGCCACAGTTACCATTGATGCTGATGCACGGTCTGGATACATGCCTGATGCTCCCCAGGGTGATATGAATCAGAACTGCCTCTGTCGGTCATGCTGGGTCCAGCATGTTACATAACTGTCATCAGTAATCAAGCAGCAATGCAGCGATTCTAAAAGCATGCTGCTACCCCTGGAAGCCAGAAAGCCTCCTGCTATGATAGCCATGAAATGCTCTCTTAGTTATAAGATCTAGGTGTTGCCCAAAGCAAGCAGCAAGGCATTGTGTCTTACTAGGATATGATCATTCGGTTTCTCACTTCAATTTTGATTGATGGGGTGAAAAAGCTCAGAGTATTCTCTGGAAAGTTTTTTTTTTTTTTTTTAAACAGCATTTGACTTCAATGCAAAGGAGTCCATATGAATATCCATATGAAATCTCAACCATGTGAGATTTCATATGGATAGTATTGTCATAGTTAAACAGGTAGGTCACAGCATCAGGAGGATTCTACGAAGACCAAAAATAAAATACGTGAAACTATTAAGAAGATTAGGTTTCTCAGCCTTAATTCAAGTCTGCAACAAAATGATAGAAAGTGATCTCAAGTGCTAGGCAAAAGAAAAATGAAAAATTTGATTGATTTTTAAACATGCTACAGCTCAAGTTTCTTTATCCCAATGATTATTCACCACAAGTCACATAAAAAAATCACGTCCCTTCATATCCTACAATAGGAGTCTTATTTTGATCTACATTAGGAGCACTTCACCAACAGAGCAATTTTGGAACACCACTATGGCAAAGACTCTGCATGTAATCAGCTATATCAGCAAAGGTTTGCTTTATACCCACACAAGAAAAAACATCAGTTATTAGCAATACAAGCAATTATCAGTCAAATAACAGTTACAGAAGTAAAACAATACATGCTATACAGGTTTCTACTGATACAACTTGGTTGAAGTGGGACATTACACCACTTAGGTATCTTTGACTAAGCTATACCAACATATACTATAGATTGTATTTTCCTTTTTAAATTAAAATCTCTGAACCAAGGTATTTAGTAAAATATCTTGATTCATTTTCTATTGCTCAATTCAACTTCCAAAGTTAGTAAGATGTCAACATCCTTTCTAGTACCCAAAAGGTAGAACATAACAGCAGGACAAATAAAATCCTGTTAGACAAAGACTGTATGCTATACCAAAAGACAGTTATGAAACAAAGGCCAGAGACTGTGTAAACACACTACACGTGAGATTTTTATTGAGTTATAATACCACAGCTTCTGTGTAAACATATTAGTGTTTTCTGTAATTTTTACTATTTAGAAAACAAGGGAAATAAATAGTATATGCTGCTACAGGTCTGAAGGGAGTTTTACATCTATTATATCATGTTTTCCTTTCTTCATTTGTATCCCACTAAATGCAAAATAGAATTTTCTAAGTAAGTTTCACAGCCAGACACACTTCTGGCTAAGTATTATTGCTGCTGACCATTAATATCTAAACAGGAAGAATCGGAGGCACCTTTTGTATTCATTGATCAGCACTGATCACCCCTTATACAGGTGACTGGCTGCCTCATCTACAGCCAAGCACAGAAACATGCATGACACTGTGGTGCTTCCACACATCGTGGCCTGAGCCCTCATGGCAGTGTGCAGCGCAATCAGGTTACACAAGCTGGTTTACAGCTTGAAAGTTTGTGCTGTCTCCCTTCACCTCCCTTCATACATGTGTCACAGTCACCAGCATAAAGCACTGACCAGAAATAGATTTTTCACTGTGGTGAATGCACCACAGCCTCTCCCTCCAGATAGGTTCATAGAATCACTAAGGCTGGAAAAGACCTCCAAGATCATCTGGTCCAACCATCCCCACTACCACCAGTGTGACACACTGAACCATGTCTTGAAGTACCATAACCAACCTTTTCTTAAACAACCCCAAAGGATGGTGACTCCCTGGATGAAGCAGCATACGCAGTAGCTTCCAGGAGGCTACACACAAGGGAACAGTGTTAAGTGCTCTCTCCCCTAATGCTGTGATTACTTTGAGTGTTAAAGGCCATAACAGGTAGCCAAGTCCACCCAGTAGTGAGGCCTACAGTTACCCACTAGGCACACAAGTTAGTCATTCCAGTTTTGCAAGAGGGTGGAAGACTGCACAGCACACATCTAGGCAAGGAGGCAATTGATCAGCACTGATAAACACAGCAGCCCAGAAACTCCACAAAAACATTTAAGGGCCCTGGCTGTGATTCAGCTGCAGAGGAGCCACACTGCAGTGTCACAGCCAGCTACGGACAGGTACATGAAATTAATTCATTCAACTGCTGCTTGGTTCCCCACAGTCCATTTAACTGACTTTTGTGCAGAGGTAAGGGAATTTCACCTTTTATATAAACACTGGAAAGACTTCACAAATTATTCCCAGTATACCACACATGCTCTAAATGGTGCAGCCTGATTAAACAGTACATGATACAGCATCTTAGACTACTCTGCATCACAGTCCTCAGTCTACAAGATGGCACAGACCCAACATGCTTCATGAAACTGTAAAAGGAAGTTCAATGCAACTATAACAGGAAAAGATATCTATTTTCATGAATCGCCTGTTACTCAATGAGCAGAAGACTGAGATATGACAGATTGATTAGCCAGGAGACGCACAGATTTTTTGCTTGGCATTTCTGATAAATTTATTTCATAGTTACCAGAAATTAAAGGAAAATCCTAATATCATCTTTGATTTTATGGTACTGCAATGTTTTTTGTTCTTGTTTTTGACACTACAGAATTAGTTTTACACCTAAATATAATTACACATTTTCACCTTCCTATTGCACTCACATGAAGTATGCATTCCACTTTCACTCTTCCCCTAAAATCATTTGCTTTATTTTCAAAACCTTGTATGCATGTGCATTTATGTGCACATGAACATGGAACTAAAAAACATTTAAAATCTTTTTGTCCATATCTTTAAAACGTATAACACAAGTCTTTTTTTTTGTAAACCAATTTGAGGTGATGCATGCTTTGCTAAATCTTTTTTCCTCGCTAAAGCAGCTTTTTTTCCTCTTAAATGGAAAAGAAATCAGCATAAAGTAGCATTATCAAATGCTACTCATTTGTCAAAGTATTCTAGCAAGAATTCAATAGTTTTATCATATATAAGCCAGAAGTTCAGTGATATTTCTGCATCTGAATGTGAAATATGAGTTACGCCACTTTTGTACCATGAAGCTCTACAGCTAGGTGGTAGAATTAATGACTGAACAACTTAAGCCTTAAACAGAACCAAGTGCTATGCAGGTCTAAAGTTGCCAACCTCACTAAATATATATATATATATATATATATATATTTTTTATTTTTTTTAAGCAAATCAGAGCACAATTTTGAGGTTTATTCTATGAAACCCTTTTGAAAGCAGGAGAAGTGACAGCAGAAGAATGGAGGACAAAAATAACTAAAAAGTAATTTCTGGTAAAACTCTGAAGCTGTTTCAATAATTTTTTTATTTTTTATCATTTCATTAAATAAATCTGCTGCCAAACAATCAGAGGATTATTTCTAAATGAAAGCATCATTTGGAAATAAAAAAAACGTTTAGGAAGAAAACTAACATGAAAGGTTTCCAGTTTTCCAAAAGCCACCTCTTTGAACTCCTTTTTGCATGAACACATTCTTTTAATTTGCTAACCATCTGCAAATAACCCAGTTTTCTTTTCCAGAAAGATTTTTTTTAGAGTGAATTTGTTTTTGTTTTGTTTTGTTTTTTTTTTTTGAGTGAATTAGCCATCACTACAAATGCACAAATTTTCAAGGGAGAATTGTCTCCTGTATTTCAACAGCGTCACTATGCAAAATAGACCTTACATTACTTTGAAGAAGGGCTGCTGTCACCTCATACTGCTAAAAGTAACACGTGCTCATGACTCGCTGCCCCATTTGGTTGCAACTCATCAGTGCCAACAGCCCTAATTTGCTTCCAGCCATTATGACCAACAGCTCTGAAATATTAGACCTACCAAGTACTCCACACAGGGAAAGAGCTCCTTGAGTATTTTATTCCCTACAGAGTACCCATACATAAGAATAAATCAGTGATATGAAAGAAAAAATCCATCCCAGTAAAATTTGCAGATGACACAAAAGATAAAATGGTAAATACCAAGGAGTTGTCAGTTCCACAGATTGCATAGCAGCCTGGGCTCACTTGAGTAAGATGTTTTAACATAGCAGAGCACAAATTTCTCTGTCTAGTAACTAAGAACACAGATTCCAGATAAAGGCAATATAATTACCTAGAAAGGGGTGTATGGATGATGGTAATTTAATTAACATTAGCATACAGTGTAATGCCTTGTCTAGTGCCACAAATGCAATCCTTTGATATACACAATTAAACACTGGGTAGCAACAGGTCTGTGTCACCAATGCAGAACCACAGTCATTGTTTCAAACAGCATGCAAGAAGGTTGTACTGTTTTGTATCTAGAATCCTTGAGTACTAGCAAAAGAACAACCAGTGGACTATACCAGTATTTAAACTAGAAAGACTGAAGACTGCTGCAAAGAGGTGTTCAGATTCTAGACAAATTGCCTTGCTAAAAACAAGAGTGGAAACCTCTATCAAAGGGGAGGATAGAAGGTCAATTGGTTACTCTGTAAGTATCTAAATGCACAGGGGAAGAACATCATGATTATTAAAGGATTCTTCAACTTCTTAATGCTGGATTTGGTAAGTTTCTGCTACCAAAAGGAAAACTTCTGAATAAGGTAAGGTAACAATACTTAATGGAAATGGTAACTAACAGTAAACAGTTCAGCTAAAGAAAGGCAGGATTTACTTTCACAGTTTTTATAATCAGTATTTTCCTTCTAAAAAGGAGCCAGAAGTTGCAGGATTCTGTTAGTTATCTTGTACTGTTCTTCGAAATCAAAAAAATGGCAAAGAGCTGGAACTCCGCCTTTCAAATGGATACCTAAAATGCTCCATGATACCTTTGTTACTGATATCTATGGCTTTCACATATAAACTAAACCCAGGTATTTGGCTTTTAATACTTCGTGAAAAGAAAAAAAAAATTCCTAGTTGTGGAATGAATGTATAAATTGCTGGTAAATGAAACGTACTGCTCTTGCTCACTGTTTTCCCAAGCAGTATTTTGGACTTGCTAGATATTAATATTTCTTTATTTGTGTAAAGTAAGGAATTACTGAAAGAGCATAGGCGAACTGAACCCTTGCTCAATACAGAGTACCCTGGTAACTGATAATTTGAATTGATCTTTCTGTTACTGAAACCAGTAACATAACTCAAAACAACTTTCAGAACTGGAATTAAAATGAAATGCAAGAACCATTTTCATAGACTATCAAAAACACATCTTAACAGGGAATTAGCAGACAATATTTTATTCAAAGGGTGTGGTCACAGGACCTGACAACCCAGCCAGTTTAACATGGATTGCATGCAAGCAAGCAAAAGGTAATCGTCTAATTGGTCAATTGACCAATATTAAATTCACCTCAGGATTTAACTCAGAATAGATATTACAATTAGACACTGCAAAGCTTAAGTGAATCTTCAAAATCTGTATTGAACTGTAAACTGAATGGGATTTTGTAAACCTGAATAACGTGGCCCTGTATTATTCAGTGGAAAAAAAATCAGGTAACCTTTATGCGTCTCCCATTCTCTATTCAAAGTACATTCCACTAATCTCAGAGAGATTTAAAACCAGTGCAATATCTATGTCGTAATAGTAGAAGTATGATAAAATTTGTTATTGAAAAGTTATGTTTGAGTGCTGTTCTCTTAAATGCTCCAATCAGCCAAGGATTAGATGTTCAACTTAATGCTAGCCAAGTGATCGTTAATCATTTTAAAGTGGCACAGCTAATCTCATTTCATATCCAGAGAAAGCCCACTCATTCAACATGCAAGATGACATAGGCTCACTTCTGGATGTGTTTTACACTCAGTTGAAGACTTCCTTTTTTTTTCTGAAAAAGACATCTAGAACAACCCAGCATAAAAACCCTACAGATATGTTCAAAACTACACAAAGGTGAAAGCAAAACTAGGCAGCTATAAAAAGGGTAAAAGTTTTGCTATAGAGAGTTCCTAGAGAAAGGCTATAAGAACTAGTGGATTTGTATTGACGGGCCTGTTGCATGAGTTAGCAGTGGCTTCTTTTACAGATACTAATAAATAATGAATTAAGGTTATTAGATTTTAAACTAATATATTTTAAGAAGAGGTTAGAGAGAACACCACCCTAAAGACAGATCTACTGTGCAAGACAGAATCACACAGACTCCAGAATCACACAGACTCACAGAATTTCTAGGTTGGAAGAGACCTCAAGATCATCGAGTCCAACCTCTGACCTAACGCTAACAGTCCCCACTAAACCATATCCCTAAGCTCTACATCTAAACGTCTTTTCAAGACCTCCAGGGATGGTGACTCCACCACTTCCCTGGGCAGCCTGTTCCAATGTCTAACAACCCTTTCGGTAAAGTTCTTCCTAAGATCCAACCTAAAACTCCCCTGGACAAAGACAAAGGCCTTCGCCTTTACTAAAGCAAGTGAAATAAAATAGCACATATTGCAGTATGAAAATGTGTTGTCTACCAGGGCCACAAGATTTCATGGGCACGTAAATCAATTTTTTGTTTTATCCATTTCATAAATGATCCTTAATTTAAACTTAAGAGGCTGACAAGAATGGTTTAGCCTTGCACATCCTTTTCTCAGTTGTGCAAATATTTACAGGTTTTGAGCCATCAAGGTAGCTTATTTAGTCTGGCAAGGTTGGATATTTTAAGCATTTACAGGCTCATGATGATAATGTATATATGAACAAGCCATACCTTCCAGGACAAACTGCTCGTCTTCTTACACTGAAATCGGTAAGACTTCTGTTCTATGCTCATTTCAATAACTTGCAGATAAAAGAAGGGAAAAAGAGCTAATAAAGCCACAGCTGTAATTCCACAACTTAAGCAAGCGAGGTGTTTTCCTTGCATGTTTACTCCATACTCTTGATTTCAGAAAAAATACATTGCTGCAGAACTCTTTCCTATTCTTTGTTTTCCTCTGGAAAAGAGACATGACCTTAAACTTGCTTTATATAGACAGGAAGAAATAAAGAAGAAATGATGCTTCCACCATTGCTTTGGAGGTAGTACAGAACAGCCACCAAATGGGGAATTTCACCCTCACAATCCAGATAATACTCTGAAGGGCCACTTTATGAACAGAACAACTTCAAGGAGAAGAACAAATAACTGAGATTTCCTCTGCTTGTACACAACTGAGACTCCCTACAGACAAAAAAGAAAAAAACATACTTTCCTTGACAAGCCATTATTCCTTGTAATTCAGCAACAAACATAACTGGAGCACGTGCAGAGAGATGCACCACCTCTGGAAATCTTCTACCCAGACTTTGTTCTCTATTTGACACTCCATAAAGTTGAACAAGAGTGCAAAACGGAAGTGTCTCAGCAAACAAAAGAAAGGATTTTCAAACTGGACAAGGGGGAAAAACCTTGGCAGCTTGGTTACATTTTCTTCTCAGTTCTAGTTGACTATTTCTTTTTATTGTCAATTTTGTTTGACACCACAAAGAAGCTGGACATTCCTGGCTACAGCTGTGTGGAGTAAAAATGGGAAAAAAAAAAGTGGGGAAATATGGACTGCCAAATTCCAGGGCAGTAACTGATAGGTTTCTGTTTTTACTGTCATAGCTCAAGACATGTAAACTACTTCAAAAAGCACAATGGTGAAGTCTTATTATAAAAAATTGTGGTGTGTTGGTCATTACCACAAGCAAAAGCAGAAACAAATTGCAATTGTTCTCAAATTTTAGAGCTTTTTAAAATATTTATTTACGTTTACAGCCACCTCAAAAAACATAGGCCCATAGCAACCAAGGTGACAGACAAGGGAAGGGGAAATCTTTTGTTTGGATTTTGGGAAGGGTGTAAGGCACATCAGCTTTTGCAACAGTATACCACCTAGAACAGAGTGGAATATATCTAGTGGCATCTATAAGACCAAACTGTAAGTTAAATAAATAGCCTAGAGTGATTCACACTAACATATTCAATACACATGAAATAGACAAAATATTATCTCATGTAATCATTGGACCAACTCCTCAGGGATGTTGTAGTAAAAAATCTGCAATTATTTTCCTCAAGTAAAATGCTTTAACTAACCTAAAACTTTAAGAACTCTTAAAAACATTAGTGCTAGTACATACCAGAAATAAAAGTTTAATAAGTTACTTCTCAGAAAACATTTGGGGAAGTATTTCTGGAGTGGAAGGTCGGGGCACGATCCTTTCAGATTTTTACAGAAAGGATCAGAATATCTTGATTTAAATTGCTAAGTAGCTTTGCACAAAATATCTTTAATAGGTAGACAGTTAAGCATAAATCTGTAGTAGGCTCACAGCATAACAGCATAATATTTTTTTTTTTTCCATTTAAAAATGTGGGGGGAAGGAGAAGGAAGAAATAAAAACCCTATAAGGAAGCTCCATTATAAAAGAAGTTGAAGAGTCCCGTCATCAAAAACAAACAAGCTTCTAGCAAGCAAGCATTCTCAGCATGTACAAACTGCACAGACTGAAGTTCAGCAAGTGGTCATACCACAAGAGAACCAGAATTAAAAAAAAAAAAAAAGATTAAGTAACTCTGAACAACTTCAGGAACTATAAAGAACCTTAAGATACTTACAAAGGAACACAAGTTACCCATTTCCATAGATATATTTGTCAGGTATATGATAATATTCTCCAGTTTAAAGTTAAGTGGAGTCTAGTACAGCCCACAACATAGCTCTGGAAGACCACTGCACTTGAATGCTGCCTGGGTTCACAGCCAGATACCCTGCTAGGATTGGCACCCCACACTGAGCCTCCTCCTGCTTTTCAGTGCCTGCCACTGATGTGCTGCCCCAAGCAGTTTGAAGCTACTGGTATGATGACTACCAAAGCTGCAGTCCTATCTGCAACAGCAGTGAACAGCAGTGTGTAGGTGAGTAAATATAATTTCATACACAGTTGTCTCATAACAAAAAGTTCACATTTGTCTTGCAGCACTGAAGTATAAGCTTTAAAATGTCACTAATACACCTTGATTCTGTTATGGTTGTTTAACAAGTTGATGAGAACTTCTCACTAAAACTTTTATATCATTGGAAATAAATTACCATGGGAAAAAGTACCAAAAACATCCATTGGAAAGAATACAAAGAATGCCTCAGAGAACTTAAATAGCACTGAAGTACCACCAAGTGGGAAACTCCACTAATCAAAAAGCACTCTTTTCTGTAGAAAGACAGCCCTTAGTTTTCAAAAAATAATCTATGCTTTCACCTCACTTGTGGAACTAGTCAGTAGTACTTAAACCAATTCACATAAGGAATTTCAGGTTGTGACAAAACAGATATCAATTAGAACTGCCTCATTGCCTGTCCAAATTTTTGCCTTTTGGGGGAGTTGACTTTGCCATTGAGGGTGGCAGGGAGATCTATTTAGCCAATACCTATTTGCTACTATATATGTACCTGTAAGTGAACATCTACTACCCTATTTTGTGGTCAACACTGCTAACTGTTTTAACTATAGTGACAACATCTACCTAATTTCAAATATTAAAATAATCAGCTATTCTGCATCACTATATTTTGCACTCATAACAAACTGTTCCAAGGTCCGATTTCTACAAAGTTTTAAAATCTTGAGGTTGTTCCAAAACCTGATATAAATAGTATACAACAAATCTGTTTTTAAACATTTGAACAAATGAATACATTTTTATGATTACTGAACTTAAATAGCAAGAAAAGTACAATCATAAAAGTTAAGCTCTATGCTGATGTTTACAGTCCCACTAACAGACTGCTTAAATTATCCTGGACACTGCTTATTTGCAGAGTAAAATGGGAAAAACAAAATGTAAAAAATATTTATAAATCAATGTTTAGCACAAATATCTCACACCAAAAGTAGGTATGAACACAAGAAGCCAAGCCAATATTCAGACTTCCATTTTGGCTCAAAGTTATATTAATGCTAAAATTATATTCATAAATCTAGATTTCTCTTTATCCTCTCACTTCCCTAAACCAAAATGATACCCTCGATTTACTCAAAAGCACCAGTTACTTAATGTGTTAATGGTGTTACCTAATATATATATACACACACACCCCAAAAATTTCACAAAACAACAGTACATTATGGAATAAGATTGGATGAGAATGTGACCTGAAAAACTATGAGTATGATGACCTTACTGAAGAAACATTTTGTTCCAATGCAAGTACAACTGACATTTAGAAGCTAATGGTTGTGTTTTTTTTAAATGGTCTGTCATACACAAGAAAATAGTAACAGTGAAAAAAATAAGGATATAGTTGGAGTATGAAAACTAAACACCAAGTGACAGAAAGCTTCAAAATTCAGTAAGATTACAGAAAACTCAATGCATTTGCAATATATTAATACAAAATCATTTATATCTGTAAATATATACTTTTAAATTCTACGTTAAAGTGTTATTAAATCCTTACTGCAGTGAAATATAAACTTTACAGATAGATTGCAGAAGAAACATAAGTAAGCAAGTTACAGTTGCCTGCCCACAGTAACAGCACTTTTGTCAGAAGCTCCAGTAACAATCTTTAGATACACACAAAAGTGGGCTCTGTTAGGGCAGTGGACAAAGGCAAATGACTGCAAAGCAAGAGAACTCATCTTCAATTTAACTGTCCTGTAAGGTACATACTAATTAACTGCAAAGCTATGAAATCCTAGCTAGCATGTTAAGTCTGCTACATGACAGTATAATTTGACTTCTTAAAGGATTATGCAAATTACAACTCATCATTCCATTACACGACTGAAAAAAAAGTGACAGCTAATTTATACATAACACACCTTTCAAATCCCTAAGATGTCAAGCACCTGTGCAATACATTTTGCTTAGATTTTCTAGTGTATACATTCTTGTTTATTGCACTGTACAGAAGCATACCTAAGATTTAGCAAAATCATAGGGTCTTATTTGCTTTTTAGCTTTTAGAGCACAATCCCAAAGAATTAAACACCATATTTCTGTCCCTGCTTTAGAGGTTTTGTACATAAGCAGAGGTATAAGGTTTCAACGCGTGTAATTTCTGAATAGCGGGAGAGCACGAGCACTAAATGCACGAGCTAGATGCAAGACTCACACAGATTTCAACATACTTCTGGTAGGTAGATTCACAGTAGATTCCGTCATATCTGTAGATTTTCCTACATTCTGATTGGTTGGGCAGAGGATGCTGGACAGTTATTCTGTAGAGGCATCAAAAACAGATAGACATGACTAGAGATTCTCTACAGTTAACTGTAATGCAGGACAATCAGTATGTTGAAAGTGACTTACTTATATTTTTTGTAAGCATCTTTCTGATCTCTTTAAATCAACTGCCTTGTGCACATAACATCCAGAGCTTCCACTTTTCAAAAGTTGCACTGAGAGTAAACTAAACTTTGGTTCTCCACAAGAATGGTACTTTTCCACCCCCCACCATCAAATGAAAGGGGAAGTAGTAAAAAACTTTATGAACCAAACTGATATTTCACAAACTTTGTGTACATAAAATAGTGCTTATAAACTTAATAATTTATTGTTTAGTGTTGCAATCCTTCCTGAGGCAGGACATCCATTTATATTAGCAGGGAGTTTGTCCAGACAAAGACCAAATAACCCTCCAATTTAAAATGTCAACAGAAATTCACACATTTGCAAAGAATGAGGATGTTGTGGCATTAGGAGGACTGTGATTGAAGGTGCTCAGCACCATCTGAATAATGCCATATGTTCTCGGATTGACTGAAAAAAAAATGAAAGTGATTGGCAGCAATCAGGAGGTGCGCAGCATCTTGTAAAATCAGGCCCTAAAAGATTTGTCAATCATTCTATTATTTATCCCTCCCCAACTCCCTGTTAGCAGAAAATATAATTTGGCTATAAAAATTCAATGTTTTTAAAATATACTTGGGAATTGCACACAAAACAGTACCCACTAATTTCCTTTTTAATTTTTTTTCCTCCCCTCTTCTCCTGAATATAAACACATTTTAGATTCCTTTGCATCTTCCAGAAATACTTTTGTCTCTTTTAGTATAACGGGAGTTAAACTAAAATATAGAACTGCAAAACTTATACAAAATTTTAAAATGTTGAATATTAGGCTGTGAAAAATATTTAAGTATTCTTCTTACTATAAGATTTTTAATTATTTTTAACTATTAAGTATATATAGCTCTCAACTAGTCATTTAACAGTGTTAAACGTGTTTTTATCAGTAATTTGATTGTGGAGGTATGATAAAGTGAGCATTATTAGGCAGCAACAAGCTTTGCAAAAAAATGGAAAGTTTTCTGCTGTGGAAACTGAGGGCCTTCCTTAAGCCTGTGCCTACACAGAGCAGCAAGTACATTCATCTTCAAATCTTAACACAGCCCCATTCCCCTGATCATTTAAATTGGAACCCTGACCACATACCCAATTTCCTTCCCCGGTAACCCATGTGTAGAAGGGAAGAGAGCAAGAGAGAAGACATGACCAAACACACCTGCAAGTCACAGGGCAACCCTGGATTCCCTCATTAAGACATCACCAGAGAGGCTTACTTAATGGGATAATCGGGGCCTTTTAAGTTGGATCCCTTAGTGTACACCAAGGTGTACAAAAACAAGTGGAGTATGCTAAACTGGGATTTACAACACAAGTGCTATCCACAGGAGCCATGCAAGCTAGTAAAAATAAAAGTCTATAAGGAGGGAGTTTCTTCCATGCTGTTTCTGCCTCAGACACAAACCTCATTTCAAGTCACCCAGAAATACCTACATCAAAGCAAATTCAAGCCTCAAAAATCTTCAGAGTACAATCACAATAGCTGTCCCCGTTCCAATTTCACACACCTCTCCTTTATTTGGAAGTGAAATAAAGGGTGTTTTTTTTTTTTTTTTTTGAACTGAGCTGGATGGCTAAAGCCTCAAGGACATGGTAGAGTCAGGTTTTCCCTCTCTCTCAAACAAAGGAGTTTCACACACACATTCCCCTACAGCTCCAGAGATTACCCCGACTCCGTGATAATAACTGTTTCAGAGCACATGATATGCTGACTCCCTGTGCTAAAACAATACTAACTAAAAGTAAAAAAAATCAGGACTCACAGGATCAAATAAAGGGATCCAATGAGAACATGTTATAGAGCATATAATATGAGAATACATTCAAAATCGCATAAGCAGTCCTTGTAGAACCTATCAGAATCCTTCCCGGACGAGTGCCTTCATCACAGGGCTTCAGAATTATGCTTTCTTCCACCAGTTGTCTGGTGAAATGAACCCTGAATAGTAATACTTATTATAACTATTACTTAAATAGATAAATAGAATATGACTCCAGAAAGCCTTTATTCTCAAGTACTTGTGACATTATTCTGGAAAGTCCAAAGACATAGGTATGAGCACCCTTGAGATGAAATACATCCCAAATAAGCATCAAATGTATCAAGCTAGCATAGAGGAACTGTTAGCTAGCTTTTCCTTCCAGAACGAATAACACACAGACACTGTAGGTTCTGCCTGTACGTCAGCGCTTCACCATGAGAGTGAGCAAATACTGAATCAGGTTGCCCAGAGGGTGGGGTGTGTGAAAATTCCACTCATGGAGGTGGTAGAAAGCTTTCTGGACATGGTCCTGGGCAGCCTGCTACAAGCAATCCTGCTTTGTTAACCCAGAGGGGTTGGAAGATGTTATCTCCAGAAGTCCCATCTAGCCTCGACCATTCTGTGATTCAAGCAGACCTTTGGACTGTGACTCACATTGCTACTTTACATCTAGCCAGACATCTACACCAAGAATCAG